>NC_139806.1:12014972-12584233 GCF_963457635.1 Microchirus variegatus | reverse complement strand
CCTGCACCACTGACAGACATGCAGTGATGGAGGATGACAACAATATATTCAGTAAGAACAGGGTTGGAGAGAGACGGAGGCTGCCACAGTTACAGCTGGAGCTGCTGCTGTAAGTAAAATTTAAGTAAGACATGATATAATTAAGAATAATTACAATAGAAACTCTAAGAAATGTAATCCCCTTAAAGTTTAAGCTCCTTCTGTAAGTCTTAAAGCTTTTTTTCCCTAAACGTGAACTTTCTCTTATCCTGAAGGGCGGGAATCGAAGCAGCATGTCCAGGTGGGGAGATCGTGTACTCCACCTGCACGCTCTCTCGCAACCAGAACTTAAGTGTGGTGGAACAGGCGATCCACTTGGCTCAAGAGAATCACGGCATCGACCTTGAGGTGAGTCACTCAGTTATGATCCTAAACAGTGCATTAGACATGCACTTCACTTTAGATTAGTGAGAGATCACACCCCTCACCTCCTTTTTTTTGATAAATTATGTAAACTTCACATAAGTTTAAATTATGTGAAGTTTAAATGATCATTTATTGTGTATACGAAACTGATGACAACAAACTAAGGAACTGATATTCCTTCTGTCTGGTCTCCAGACATCCTTATACATGAGCTGTAAAAAAGTGAAGGGGTCTTAATATTCAATTCTCCAGATAATGCACTGTACAGAAAGTTTAAAAGTGTCTATAAGGCAGGCTTTTGCTCATCTAAACATAACGATACATAACGTTAAGATTACATAACTCAAGCCCATCAATTCCCCAGCATCCCAGAGCAATATCTGTGTCGATGCCTGTTGCATTTCCCCATCTGAATGTTACGTTCTTGAATTTCAGAGCATCTGTACCTTCATTTTTCTGCTGTCACTTGTATACGTGCTTCATCATCAATATACAATATATTAGTATTAATAATATAACACTCTTTTCTTAACAGTGTTCTAAAGTGCTTAACAGTTTAAACCAAGTAAGTTCTATAAAAAAACAACTGCTTAGTAGTAAAACAAAAGTGGCAGCATATGATATATTTGAGCAAATAAGATTTGTCCTAAAGCTTTGAAAAAACAACAAGAAGGAAATAAGAAGCCAGGGACGTGACTCGTCTATGGGGGGGGGGGGGGTTTAGGAGTAAACCGCAGGATTCCATCGGTTAATCTCAGTGGTCAGTGGGCACAACCAACCTAACAGTTTAAAAAAATATAATAGAGTTTTGAAAACTGAGACTCTGATCGCACCAAATCATTTGAGTTTGTTTTTTTCTTCTATTCATATCCACCTCCAGGTTGTTGACCTACGACCTCTCACACACATGTTTAGGAAAACCTTTCACTTTGCTCCTGACCTCCGCCTGGGTGAGATGGTCATCCCACATTTATGCGCTAACTTCGGGCCTATCTACATGTGCAAGCTAAGGAGGCTGACTTGAGGCAAACATCTGGACTGTGTTGAGTGACTCTGTTGGATTTTACAGCTGATGTGTTTCAACAGTGGACTTAATGGACATAACTGTGGGCACACTGGACACTTGTGGGCGACAGTTTGTTGGGAATACCCTTTTGGATGCATTTAAACCCACAGGATATACAAGTTTGGATTATCTGCACTCAATGACTGGAATCTGTGTTTTACTTGCAGTTTGGTTGTTTGCCCCATAGGTGGCAACAGTGACTTAAGAGTAAAGGTATGCTTGAATGCAAGCCATATATCCACTACATCGAGTATGACCTCCTCCTCCTCCTCTGTGTCTAATGCATAGACATACATTTTTCAGATTGGTGAATGACATTACTGAAACACACATTTCTGTCAGAATTATCTGCTCTCTTTAACTCTCCAGCGAAAATGGGTTTGGTTTGTTGCACGGTTAATCGTCAGGTCTGATGGCCTTGCCTAATAATGCAATATGTGGCTGTGTGGAAGAAGAGCGTAATGAACAGGCAGGTAATGACTTCTTTGACCATTTGGCTTCGCACATCTGAATCTCTGCAAGTTGCATTATTATAGCTGGATTGACTCCGTTTTGCATTGGCATCGCCCTGAAGTGAAATGTGTCCTCTTATCATAACCTAATGTGGGTGGCGCAGAGGTGCCTCTTTCTCCATCACACCGCCGATGACCCTTTATGTTGTCCTGCCCAGGCAATGTAGCGTGAAAAAGGTGTGTGCGCGTGTGTGTGTGTGTGTGTGTGTGTCTCTAATGAGTCCACCAACCACATCCCACTGTCATTAAGCTGCTCCCAGTGCAGGAGCCGACTCCCATCCTCGTGAAGGGATGGACGGCAGCCATGCGACTCCCAGATGAACATTAAAGAGACCGCAAAGAGCTAAAATAGGATGTCTCGCCCTGTTTTGCCCCTCCGCTTTTTTATTCCACAGATGAGTGCAGATAATTTTCTGTGCGATTGTGAGTGATTACTGTATTACTGCGGTAAAAGGGGGATGTACCGGGGAATGCAGAGGGAATTAATGACACATAAAAACTATTTTTGTATTGACTGCTTTCGTCTCCAGGGTCTTGAATGCCTCTTCGCACATCTTGTGATTACCTAAACGTATTGTAAATATGTGTTTGCTATGGGCCCTTACATAAATTTACATGTTTTAACACTCAGGAGATGCCGAGATGACTCTCTCTCTATTCTGCTCGTCTATAGACTCCGCTGCTCGGCTGCCTGCTTTATTATTGAATTAGCCAATGAAGCGCTGTGTGTTTGCGTCCCTCTATGTAAGCCTATGTAAGGGAGACATATGCTGTGTATTAGAAAGATGAATATTATGGATTTAACTACACAATCGTGCTTTCAAATACAAATGTTGCAACACGCCATTGCAGTCTTATGTTCACCTCATATGACAGAAGCTACTGTACTGAATAAATGAGCCTGACAGCCTGTATATTATGGACACCTGTAGTAGGTGATTAAACGACAGTGTTTTCCAGGAGTTATAGGACACGTCTGAATGTATTGATTGTGCACCGCTGCTCAAGTTAATGATTCACTTTTGTGTCTTCAGGTGTTCAAGATGAGCATCAATGTGTCTTGTGTTTTGTTAATGCACATCTGTAGGCAAATGGTGTCTTGGTTGTAGTCCGTCTGTTTAAATCGCATGCTGCTGGTCCTGTCAGTTCAGAGGTGAAGATCAGACGTGCAGTGGTGAGTGTGGGAGAGAGAGGGTTTCTATCAGAAGGTGTTTTCTGAGAGTGAGTGTCCAGCAGGTGATATGCAGACTGACTCACTTACTTCCCCTTAACCCTTCTCAGTGTTTGTTTGTTTGTTGTATTATGCATTACACATAAATCATGGGGTTTATTTCTAGAAAGTTTTACTCTAATAACTGACCTGTACTTGAACAGAATATCTCATATAGAGTTTAAGGCTTTTTGGATCATGTTCTGTCCCCTTTAGGCTTATTTGCATTCTGTCAGGATTGCTTTTCATGATCTTTTTTTTTATTAGGTTTATGACTTTTCATTATAATCAGTGCTCATTGACTGAAAGTTAATGTCCTGCTTTTAAAATCTTCATTGTCATGAAAATGTATCTTAAGGTACTAAAAGTAAAACTTCAACGTCTGCTGATAAAGGCTTCTATAATTAAACTTTATTCAAATCTGAATTACTTTTATTAATTAAATTACCTACAGATGTTTGGTCCCTTTCATATGGTTAGTGGATAAACCGGAACAGTGGGTAAGGAATAAGAAAACCCCAAATTCTGCTATGAATATATACATATATATATGTATACATACACATATATATATATATATATATATATATATATATATATATATATATATATATATATATATATATATATATCTTTATGTGTGTATGTATATGTATATGTATATATCTATATATATGAGTATATATCTACATATGTATGTAGATATATGTGTATATATATATTTATATATGTATATATATATATTCCGCCCCTATATATATATATATTTTTTTTTTTTTAATTGACATTTCTGTATTTATTTATTTAATGTATATATTATTTAAAAAATATATTAACAAAGCACTGAGGTTTTTTAATAACCTGAAACAATTTAATAAAATCAAACATTTCAGTATCTTATCTTATGATTGACTTAATTTCCTGGATTGGACTTTACTGAATCTAGGGATGTTTTTCCTCCAAAATGCCCACTTCTTATTGGTTTGTGTTTAATCTATTATTAGATTTAGATTAGACAGATTAGATGATTAGCCTGGAGTACATTCAAATATTTTTGGAGGCAGTAGTAGCAGAAGTATTTCCCGATCATAACGATGATCATAATTTCTTGCAAAAAGCTTCGCACGCTAGACACATTTGTGTGAGCTAAGCTTTCACGGACAGACTCTGTACTGCATGAGGCTGCTCCTGTTCACTTTAGTGGGGGCCTGCATTGGAAATGCCACTGCAGGTTTAGACTGCAGACAGATTAAGAAGACAGAGAAAGGGTTTTTTTTCCACTCTTTCTAAGGAGATTACCCAAGGAAGGGTGAGATGGCAGTCAGTGTTAAAGGGAAAAAAGGACAAGAAGAAAATGAAAGATGCAGTGGAACTAAAGGAGGGCGACCCAGGATGTACAGTACAGACACCTGTTGTTTGCCTCTTGATATCACTACGTTCTTGTTTCTAACTATCTTTGCTCTCTGTTTTTCTTGTTTCAGTAGGTAACAAAATAAAAGCCAGTTAAAAACATCCTTTTTTTTTTTTCTTTCTTTGTGCATGTGCTGCTGTGAGCCTGATTATACTTGTACTTCCCTCTCTGCTAAGTTCCTGCTGGTGGTTTCCAAGAAAGCTTTGATGTGTATCTGGGCAATGCACTATTAGAGGGATTTCCCTGGGCCTGACAGCTCTTCGAGAATATGCCGCGAAATGGCAATGCCAGTGGGCTAAAAGAATGCTGGAAAAAGGATTAGGATCATATTCTGGCAGACCCTGTCACCTCCTCAATGGGCCAAGGTTTCTAATGCTGGCATTTTTCATTCTCTCTGTGGTTAAAACCTTTAAGAGAACCATGCAGAGGAGGGAGGAAAAAAGCACTGATTGAATGGTACACTGTGATTTTTGTGTGTGGGGCTTGCTCCAGGGGGCTATTTGTGTGTGTGTGAGAGAAAGGGATGGAGAGAAGGGAACGGCTGTGATTTAAGTGAAAACACTCTTGTTTAAGGTGTAAAGCTGTCATTTCTATAGCTTTAATGCGGCAGCATTTTAAATGTATATATTATTCTGTTTTTAACGTAATTTGTATGTGTCCTTCGTACTAAATCAGACTCCGTTAAGTAGGACTATGAGACCTGACTGTGTCTACCATAGCAGTGCAGGGCCAGGGCTCAGACGGGAAGTATTTATCCTGTGCTGAACGACCAGGTTTTGTAAGCAGCTGAATTTGCTTTTTAAACGTTGCGTGGGTGCTTCTTCTTTGTGTTTTCTGTCATACTTGAACCGCTTTTGCAGCCGCCTAACATTACTAGCACAGTTTTGCTGTCACCTCCATGTGGATTTGCGAGGCAAATCACTTCCTGTGTGCAGTGTGAGATCAGAATACAACTATACTGACAATAACGAGCAGTGTGAACAATTGTTGGACTATAATGGACATTTTATTTTTATATCTATATATTTAAATGCTAGACATTACAGTTTTAAGAGAAAACAACAAACACAATATTTACATAATTATAAGGTAGACGTTTTGTATAAAAGGAAATCTGAGAAGGTATCGTACATTTATTTCTTCTGCTGACTTCACACACACAGACGGACACACACACACACACGCACACACCATCACTTGCTTAAAGGAAAGTAGATGGAGATGTGGTGACTCTATAAATGGGTGGTTATGGCATTAGTGAATAAACAGCCTTGAGTGTTAGAGATGGAAGCACCTGATCCAGCACCAAGGGCTCAACACACTTGACCCTGCAGCAATACAATATAGCAATTTGTGTTCAACCCCCCCAGGGTCTGTGTGTGTCTGTGTGTGTCTGTGTGTGTCTGTGTTTGTGTGTGCACTTGTATTTGTTACCTCCTAAGGACCTTTTCTGGCATGAACACAGGCCTTGTCAGGACTACTCGTTTTCACTGAGCCCAAAGCCTGGTCCTGGTGAAGGAGAATCTCACTCTTTCATTATGTCTTAACTGGTTATGGTTAAGGTTTGGAGATAATGGTGCAAAACTGCATGTGTGTTTGGGTGTTGAGAAAAGAGGCAACATTGGGAACAAGGATATTCTGTTGTATTGTGTTGTGTTGTGTGGTGCACACTGTCCCATGGGAGGAAATCCTGCGGTGTGGCTGTACAGATTCCTCCCTCGGATAACAAGGATGTTCACCGCGGCCACACACATCCACACAACAATCTTATCAGTCACACGATCAGGGCACCCTTGGCTGAGGAGGACACACACACATGTAATAAAACACAACAAGGTTAGGGTGAGGTTTTACACCCACATTAACGCTGCTAATCTGATGAGATCATTACCCCCCTCCCTCTCTCTCCCTCCCTCTCTCTCTCTCTCTCTATCCGATCTTTTTAAACGTGGTCATTCATAACAGTCATAAATATGACTCCGTCTGTTATTTACACACACACTGAGGGGGGGGGGGATGTATGTTCAAGGCCAATTCAATTAACAGTGGAGCAATGTCACGCTGACATGTAAAGTTTACTGCGTGAGGAAGAACAAGGGCATATTTTGCTTGTGTAGGATGTGGAAGAAAAGCCCATCTGCCCCACGTGTGTGTGAGTGTGTGAGTGTGTGAGTGTGTGTGCAGGAGCACGGGTGCTGAAAGGGGGGGTCTGTGTGTTTTGACAAACCATGCTGTTAAAGATATAATAGCAGCATAATCACGGCCCCGGGCTGTCATTCTTCAGGATAATGGCCTGCTTATTCATTGGGGATGGCGTGTGTTTCCACGCTCCTTTTTTTTTTTTTTCAGGGGGTTTTTCTGTCTCTCTTGCAAATTTGTTATATATTTCATTTGCATTTTCTTTTTTTTTTTAAATTGTTGTTTTTAATTAGACCTCCTTCCCATCCCCTCATTAGCTCGTGGTTTCTTTTTCCTTCCACTTCTCATGTTAATAGTTCTTAATAGTTTCATTAGACAGAATAAAGGCTGGACTGATGTCACTGTAAATGTATAATTTGCATTATATTTGACTTGCTTTTCCGTCTACTTGGTTAAATGTAAAATATAACTTCTTTATGCACCTGATCAATCACCATAGGAATGTTGCTTTAAAACTTTGTAAACAGTCCATCTTAAAAACAAGATGCAGGAAGTGAGCTTGTGCAGTGTGACAGAGACGCTGCTGTGAGGAAACATGTCCTCTCCTGCAGCAGCTTTGACACACACACACACACACACACACACACACACACACACACACTTTGAGGATTAGGAGGAAACTTTTTGTTCCGTGGACAGTGACATCAGATTTCCCTGTGTGAAAATAGTTTGAATGCTTATGTTTAAATGTTACATTCCGCCCTACAGCTCTAACTGGAGTAGAACAAGCGTCGCTTACAAACCAAACATTCATCACAGACAGAAAAAGGCCCCCCGTGCAGAGATCTACAAGCAATATTTTTATTTAATGAGTATTTTACAACAACACTACGTCAAGTCTACATCGTAAGGGAGGAGTAAAGGAAACAACACTGCTGATGGTCCCGTCACTTTCTCCATTATAAATCTATCTACCACTGGACTGAGTAGTTTGACTGAGACAGGGGAGGGGACAGCATTAGAATAAGAGCAACAACAGAACTGGGATAGAGTCGAGACAGCAGCACACACAGGACCCAGGGTCAATTACGCACTGAAACCTTTTCACCCTCTTTGACTTCAGGCTTTTCTGTCTGGATTGATTGAACACTGCAAACAGTGGCAGTTTCCAACTATCCAGATTTGTTTCACCGCTTCTTTTTGGTCACTTCCAGAAAAGAAAGTGAAGACATATAAATATTAATTGAACCCAGGGTTGGCACACATACAACTAAGAGGAGGAGAGGGCTAAACAGGGCTGCCGGTGAGCTCAGTGAATACAATCTTACAATCTGACAGCTACATGAGTTTTTATCCGAGTCATCATCAACTATACAACATAATAGGAACTTTACAATTATCCTACCAGCAAACATTAATAGATAAACTTTTTTTTATATTTTACATATTAAAATAATGTGCTTTTTTTTTAATATGAAGACTTCACTTGCCAGAACACGTGAACAGAAAACATCAGAGACGCGTGTGATTTTCATTTTTTTTCCTCATCAAGTGCTAACAGTCGGCCTGACGTTCAATGAAAAGCTGCATGTTTGTTTCCTCAAGAGATGATTAAGGCAAGAATTACAGCTGAGAAAAGAGGAGTACAGACGATATTAGTCCAATTGTCCAAATTTGTGGAGCGCAGCGTTTTGTATTCGATGGAAAATTGATTTTAATGGCACACAAAATGATTTCCAATTGACGTCAATCACGTCGACTGCTCGTGTGCAGACCTTTTGAATTTTTAAAGGCTGCTTTAAATGCTATGCATGTTCATAATTGCATTTGCCCCAGCTCCCTCAGCCCAGGGCAAAATGTAATTAAAAGCATTGAGAATTTATTCACTGAAATCATTTTCTCATTATCAAGCCAGCCTCTGTACAAAGTGGCACATTACTGGCCATTAAACTGCTAAATTAGTCACGTTTAATTATGCTGTTGAGGACAACATGACTTGGGTTTATTTTTATTTATGTGCTGTTATGTAGTACATGCTATGTACATAACCACCCTTCTTAATTGAAATGTTGATGGTCCCATTTTTTTTCCCCCCTCTGGCCGACAAGCGTTGTTACTTTAAAAGTGCCACATTTATTCACATTATTCTTGTAAACATTATTTTTTGCATTGTCTTTTATAATGAGTGCATCCAAGATCAGCTGTTCACATTATCTTCTTCTTTTTATTATTATTTCAGATGATGAGAAGGTCCAACTTTGACGTTGTGAATAACATTTTGTCCTTTTTGGGGGGGGACATTCACTTGATCTGCTTTATCTTTTTTTGTATAGTAATGTTGAGTTTCTTGTAGGTTTTCTTCTGTATGATATATGCTACATTTAGACCTTGAATTGAAATATGTAGGTTTTTAAAAGCTGTGAATCTGAGTTCTGTAGGTCCAGTGCATTTTTTTTTTACTATTGTGGGGCATCTCTGCATATCTGGTGCCCATTTCCTCAAGTAGGGCGTCCATGTACAGCTCCTGAATGCCTACAGTCACGCAGAAAGATGACGGGATGACGTGTAGGCCAACACGCTTGTATTGTCCTCCATACATTGTGTTTCCTCAGTTAGACATTGTGTCCAGTCCCAGCGAGGCTGCGTGCTGCTTGGCCCTCAGACGCAGGTTTTCAATGCTGGTGGTTTTGCTGTTGTGGCTGGTGAGGCTGCCCGCCGCCGACGCCTGCAGCAGTGGGCTGTTCCACACCTGCTGAGCATGATGGGACAGGGACTGGTAGTAGGACTGACAGGGCAGAGAGCCCAGCGGCGCGGGCGGCATGTTAACATTCATTCCTAGGTAGGGGAGTGAGGACGGGGCGGCGAGGTCAAACGCAGGGTAGTGCACCAGGTTGTTGGTGGCAGCCATGTGTTGACGGAACTGCTCCTGCAGACGAAACAGGCTCAGAGGGGAGGAAGAGTAAGAGTGGCTCTGAGGCAGAGGACCACTGCTGGTCAGGCCGCTGCTGGAGGACGAGGGTGTCACGGAGCGAGAGACCAGTGGAGAATCTGGACAGAGAGGAAATTAAGTTAGTTAACTCATTATTCCTTTCTTTAACAGCACTCAAGACATTTTTGCACATTTGGCACAAGCTATGCCATTTAAGCCAAAACCTACAGATATGAGTGATGGACATCTGTAGTCCATCACTCATATCTGTAGGTATTGGGGTAAAATAAAAAAAAATGAATAGATTTCTGTTACTGTAAAACTTGAATTAAGGATCAACATTGTTTTACCATAGTTCTTCCTCGATAAATATAAAAAACAAGCATAAACTTGACTTTAAATGGCAACTTTTCATTAAAATTGTCTTGCAAATGTAACATGGAAGTGATGGAGCAAACTGGGTTGTTTTTATCGTTGAGCTTTCTCGTACCTTGTTTTGGGCTGAGTCTTTTGCAGGGGGAGACGTCCCCAGGTGTCACTGCTCTCTCGCACTTGATCTCCTCCCGTTGACATTTACTCTCGTCCTCTTTGTCCGTGGCGTTGTCTTCCGTGGCCGACTCGCTGCCTGAATGTTCTGCCGACGTGACGTTCAGCTCCATGTCCAGCGGTATGGGATGGACCACAGGAGCGTCCGTCTCCAGAGGGGATGAGGATGAGGACGAGGACGAGGATGGAGGAGGAAGCTGGGTGTCGGGAAGGACGGTGGTGGAGGGAGGTGCGTCATCCTTCTCGCTCCCTCCTTCCCCGGACGCCTCCTTCTGCTTTTGAAGCTGCTCCTTCTGGAGGCTGCGTTGCTTCTTGCGGAACTTGGCTCTGCGGTTCTTAAACCAGACCTGATGGCAGAGAGGTGGCTCGGTTAGAGGAAGAAAAGGCTTCAACAGGTGATGTTTAAAATCAGGGGACATAAAATGGGAAGTGTCAGGATTAACTCACAGTTTTAAATCCATTATCATTACAAAGACTTTTTAGTCAAGTACAAAAGTGGAAATTTTATATACGAGTGAAAAATAAAAAATAGAATAAATTCCTTTCAGTGTGGCCAACATGCAAGATTTTGGGTTGTGCAAGTTTTTTTTTCTTTTTAATAATAACTAATATAATAATAATAATATTAGTAATTTAATTCTATATTTATTCTTGTGCATTTAAATGAATAGATTCCCTTTTATTTTGTAGAGACAGTGAAACTCTCAAAAGTGTCTTATTCTCAAAAAAAATTCTACATATGTTACAATAATATTGTTATTTATATATTTTTTTAAAGGTTTAAAACTGTATTTATACATCAGAAAATTTAAAAAAGTACACCCAAAAAACTCATATATATTGGCTATTAACAAAAAATATTATATTGTGCCATAACTTGACACAAATCATAAATAACACTCAGTCGACTAAATCCACATTAACACACAGCGATGGAACCTTCGTACCTGCACTCGGGCCTCGGGCAGGTTGGTGCACATGGCCAGCCGCTCCCTCATCACCACATCCGGGTAGTGCGTCTTCTGGAAAGTCTTCTCCAGCGCCTCCAGCTGCTGCGCCGTGAAGGCCGTGCGGCTGCGGCGCTGTTTGCGGTGCTGAGAGCCGTAGCGAGCCTCCAGGATGATGTCTTGAAGTGCGCAGCCGTTGGAAGAGAAAACACACGGGGCAGGTTTTATTTTACTGGACACGTTTTTCATCAATACCTGCGAGCTGTTACGGGGCATGATTTGGATATGGTTGGGTTGCACTTAAAAAACAACAACATATATATAACATAAAAAAGTATTTAAATTTCCAATTAATTTTAGCTTTCACAAAACACTTTTTCAATTCAATTTGATGACAAATAAGGTGGAATAATAAATAATAAAGTGGGGATTCCGGTGTGTATGGTCTGCAGTGTGTGTGTTTGTGCGCGTGTGCGTGCACTCAATTACCAGCAAGTCTCTCTGCCAGCGTGAGCGCGTGCACGGACGGCCGGTAGTCGGGCGCGTGCTGTGCCTGTTGCGCAGCCTGCTGGTGCAGGTTGTACATGGCGCTGAGGGAGTTCATGGCGTGGAGAGAGTAACCGTTCACCCCGTAGTGCTGCATGTTGAGAGGTCGATACCTGAGGAGGAGAAGGAGGAGGAGAGGATTTTATTTACAAGCGCACATTTGACTGATTTTGGCACTGATATCTAAATGTGACCCAGTGTTTGTTTGTTTTTTTACACTGCAGGTCCCGCGTGCGCTCTAAGGCCAACAGATCAAAATGTGCAGACTCAGGCAAAAGTGTTATCCATTAACATCCAATTATCGCTCTCTTCATTCCATTAATTATACAAAAGACTTTTAATTGGGGCTAATTATCACTCGTCCCGTTAATGAACCGAAGCGGAGGCCTTATTCATGTCTGTGTGCGCGTGTGTGATCCGCACAAGACAAATCCCCTCATTGAAAACGTCGCTTTGACGCATCTTTGATGAAATGTGTTGGGAAATCATAGAAGAAGATTTGTTCCGGGTCTCGATGGCAAATTAAAACCAGGATTATTTTAAATGTGCTGTTATTATAGGACATGATCTTTTTTTAATCACAATGATGTCATTAAGCTGTTTATTTATAAATAAACGAATGGCATAAATGTATTCTGATAAAGAAGAGAATCAGATTCTTTTAAAAGGCAGTGATTTCCAAAACTCTATTTTGCAGCCTGGTTCTCCTTCACGGCTGAGATTGTCGTAGATGAAACGCTCGAGGACACGATTAGATATGTATTAGCAGGGAAGAGGGGATAGGTTTTCTCTGAGGCCCAAACACTTATTATAACTATTACAGAGAGACCACAGGGACGAGATATAAATCTCTGTGCTGTGACAGCGAAGGCTGCAGCGTCCACACAGACCGGCAACTTTCTGCACTTGGACAGAGAACTTATTAATAATCATACTACATATTATGAAATTATACAACTATTTATAGTTTGATATTTACATGTACCTATTTTGTTAATGTGTTGTTGAATTTTATAAGCGTTTATAATGTATCCCATTAATATAAATATTAAGAATATGCCCTGCTTTATCAACACATGAGCATTTTTTTAGTCTCGTGCAGTTATGTGAACAATGTAAATATTCTAAATATGACAATTTTTTTTTCATTACATTTCGTTACTTAGTGATAAATAGTGCTGATACTGAGTACTTGAATATGTAATTACATATTTAGGATGCAAAAATGAATCTGTGAGCATATAATACAAACGTACAGAAAATATAAACTAAATTATTAATTTATTAATTTATTTTATTCAATAAACATTCTGCCAGCATGAACAATTGTTATATATATATATGTCAGATGTCCGCATTTGTGAATTATCATTAATTAAATTATAATCATTATTAGCCTATTATTAGTGCAAATAGATTAAACCTGCTTTATAGGCTATTAAAATGAAACACTCTGGGTGGTCTCTCTTGTAAAGAGCAATGTTTTTCCCCCCCATTTCTCAGTTTTGCTGTGTGTGTGCGTGCGTGCGTGTGCGTGTGTGCGCGCGTGCCCGCAGTGCCCATTCCCAGCCTATTAAGTGGCCGTGGCGGCTGATGAATGTGATCAGAGGGCAGTGGGGAATAGTTTAATTCGCCGGGACAGAAGGTGCTTCGCTAAACATTTACTTTACTCCCCCAAGTATTTGAGTTGAATGCTGCCTCCCCCCCTTCCTCCTCCTCCTTCCTCCCCCTCCTCCTCCTCCCCTCTCTGGCGGCCTCTTATCCCATCGCCCCGGGGCAACGTTTTGGCTGAGATGTATGGCTTCTCCGCGGGTAAAAATATGCATGTTGATCCCCATTTGGCTCCGCGTCTAATGGAAGTGCAAATAGGTTTCGACTGCGAGGCCCTCCATTTATCATCAACGCTGACACGGACGGACGTACAGTGGGACCTGGCTGCTTAGCTCTGGGTTTGGAGTTATGTGCACGCGCGTATTTACGTCATTGTTTTAATTTCTGCACATTTCCTCTGCGCTGTATCCGATTAAGCAACATTCGGTGGATATTATGTCAATATTTATTTTATATGTGCTCTTATTTTTGTAGTATTCTATTGCTTCCAATTTTGAATTTATATTCTCATGTATTTTTTTTTTATCTTGTTACTTATTCTCATGCACGTGCACAGATATAGACCCAGGTGGTGTCCAAGCACCTGCCTCTCGGGCCCCTGACCCAGTAAGGGCCCCTTTGGAAATGTATTTATTTATTGCAAATAATTAGTGCAATAATACACATAAATTACATGTGTTATAATTTCTGCAAAATTGACTTGTTGAGTATAGGCCTATTTTAAACTTAAATATTTTGTATTTATCTCTTACAAGTTAATATTAATGCAAAGTTGTTATGGAAACAGTTGCACTTGCATATCTATAACATCTATTTTATAAAATACTTTTTTATTTAGTTTTTTTTTTTATTTTTTTTTTTTATTTGATCTAAAAGTAACTGAACTCAGAATCACGGGTGAAAGTGAGATATTTTTTTGGTTTCCTCTCCGTGTTTATAATCTTGTCCTCTCTCACTCTCTCTCTGTGATCATGTCAACTTCAGTCTGTCCTCAGCGGGATGAGCAGCTTTATACCACCTCACCGCTGTATCCTCGTCGCCATATCAAATCCAGCATAATAGCTCATCACTGTGAGCCCGTCAGTGCTGTTATTGTCATTCATAAGCCGTGACCTGCTCCAGGCTCCGCGCGGGCCCTCCTGCTGCAGCGCCGCTCAATGCTTCGATTATCACACCGTCATTATGTAAATTGGCATGTACAGTCAGTGCGACTCTTTGATCCCACTAAATTAGGAAAAATGTTATTTGCCATGCAGCAGCAGCAGCAGCAGCAGCAGCAGACCCCCGGGGGCCACGAGCTCACCTGACAGTCAGCGCTGTGTCACTACAATACTGTCAGAGAGCAGAGGAGCATCTTTGATTCTGTTATCTGTCATTATGAAGGACATTTGGTATGCAGAAGACTGAACTTTAAATATATGTCAGTGTTTTTAATTATTATTATTTTAAATATGTTTTTAACTAAGTGTCATTGACAATAGTTTTGTTGTTGTTAAACATGCAACAGTAATTTAATAGTAGAGGAAAAACATCTTAATTAAAGCGTCTTCACATTTTGGTGTCATTTTTGGACTTCTGATTTAAAAAGTCCAATAGTGTAAAAAATAATATATCTATTTAATATGGACCATTATTTCCAATGTGTCCATTATGAGATTCAAATGTCACATGATGACTAACACAACATAATCCACTATTTATTTTGTTCTTGACCAAATGACAAATTAATTAACATTTCACTGCAAACACTTTCCGAGCATCACAAACCAAACATATTAATATTTTAAAGTATTTGTAAACACATTAAAACAGTAGAGTATGCAGATGTTGTTGTGTTTTTACCTCTTGTGGAGACGCTCGTCTTTTCTTCTTCCAAACAGCACAGAGAATCCAAGCTCGTCTTGGGTTAGTCTTCTGCTCTGTCAGCTGCTCACTGTTGTTGTTGTTATTATTATTATTACTGCTGTTGTTGTTGTTCGTTGAATACGCAGTGGGGGGAAAAAGTCCTCCACTTCACGTCCTCTCCGGCTCGCGCTCCACCTGCTCTCCTCCGTGTCCTCGTGCTCAGTTCTCGTGCGGTCTGGCGCTCAAGTGGGGAAGCGGCCATCTGCTGGTGCGCGAGAACCGCTGCAGGCGTTATAAGCGCAGCCTCGCGGGGGGAGTGCTGTCTTCCTATTGGCTCCTCGCGCTGTCAGTCAAGTGAATGAGCGCCACTGAGTCCTGGACTCGTTTCCAAATATATGATCAATTTAAGCCCATTATGTCTGATAAATCCCTCCGTGTCTGTCTCTTCTCCTCCTCCAGCACTTTCACTGTTGTATTTAGATTGTGTTTTTTTGCGCATATAAAGTGCAGGATACTTGTTGTGTTGTTTATATATCACATTGACAATTAATGCATTTATATTTAACAGAGGAGTTTTTTTTCTTAAATCCATTCACTTGGAATTCCTTGAGTGCACTTGGTGCATGAAACCAATTCCTGTCTTTAGTTGTTGTTGTTGTTGTTTTTTTGGTGAAGAAAAGAAACCAACATTTAGATTGTTTGCTTTTCGGCTTCTCCTCCACTGGAGGAGAGCGGAGACTTTAAAAAGAGGGAGAGATGGCTGAAAGATACCAGGGTGCTGCTGACTTTAGACATTCCCGACCAGGAAGGATTTGGGATGGGATAGGGAAGACAAGACGCCATCTCAGCCTCCAAAAACCCCTGTCTTAAAATGACTGCGGGTAAGAGGATTAGGGCAATAATGCCCTTCTCTTCTTGAAGGGTTTTTTAGAGAAGATTTCTTCTCCCGGAGCAAAACCGTTTAGGTAAGGAATTAAGGGCAGCGCAAAGGAGCATTTTTAATGTAAATCTCGCATATTTTGTTGGGAGGTTTTTTCAGCACAGAGCTCGGCCTTTAAAGCACCTTTATGTCTGACCATGTTTCATCACTCACACACACATTAATATTGATTTGTTTTGTTGTTCTCAAACACAACTGCAGCCAGGTGTGTGTGTGTGTGAGAGAGAGAGATTTATAAGATAATATGAGTAAAAATGGGTGTCATTAATTTATAATAATTAAAGTAAGCCGTATAAATTGTTGCATAATTTTCCAGTTGAAATACAGAAAGTATAACATTTAAACGAAAAAGAAAAAAACTTTCCCAAAAAGTGTTAATAATCTGTGACTTTAAGCGGATTATATTTTCAACGACACATCAATTAATATATATTAAAAATTGAAACGTATTATTATTAATAATAATTATGTGATGTATTATTACATAGTATATATTATATTAGTTCTCGAAAATAAAACTCCTCGTGTGCCTCCCCGGTTCTGTCGCCTTGGTAAAGGCTCCTATCACTCGGCTCCTCTGCGAGGTCTGAGAAAGAAAGAGGATTAACTTGTGAACCAATGGAAATAAGAACTTAAACGGGAGGTAAATCTGGCCACTGTCTCTTTGTGAGTACCGTCTCTAAAGCAATTAAAGCGAGAAAGAGTTCCTTCTCAGCGCCTCTCCTCCTAAAGCTCCTTAGAGTCTGGAGCTGTCCAGCACATCTGAGGCTTAAACGCCCCAAAAAAAACAGCTCCCTTTACCCTCGTGCCCTGAGAAACAATGACCTCCCGCTGACCAACAACTCCAAATATAAATATAATATAGGTTTTCAGAGGCATCCAGCAGTGAGTCAGCCTCGTCTTCTCAGAACAGTGGGCTTTTTTTCTCTTCGTCTTTTTTCCACATCTTCTCTTATCTGCGCTTTAATATAACAAACAGAACGAGATCATCCTGAGAGCCGGTGAAGTCCTGCTCTCTAATAGCTAATTAATACTCTTAATGATGTTTCTGCAACTTCATGAATACATTATGGTCTGCAATCCAGCGCGCCCCAGCCTCCGCGGCACCATTCAAGGGTATTTCAGCATCTGTTCATCCCACGGCAATTAATCATTTTGATGTGTAGTTTAAAAATCGACTTCTTGCAGGAGACCTTTTTTTTTTTGACAAGAATAACAAAGCAATTTGCCAGGAGCCACCTCTTAGACACGTTATTAGCAGCACTCCCCACAGTAAGACCCTCTGTCCTGTTTATTTATTTATTTATGTATTTATTTATTTTCTAATGTGCTTGGATAAATGCATTTTAAAGAGACGGCGGCTATTTTCAGGCTGATCTATTGTCAGCACCTGCTCAAATCCCTTTTATTGGTGACAAGATCTCAGATCTCCTCTGCAAATCCCTCCTCGAAAAGTTTTCAACCTGTCAATTTCCTCTAAAAGCTGCATAATTCCTCCTCACTTCTCTCCATCCATTGCCTTCTCTCTTTCCTCTTAAGTTTTTTTTCTTCCTCCCCCTTGTCTCAAGCCCTCTGTCTCATTTATTTTCCTTGCCTTCTCTCTCTCTCTCTCTCTCCTGTCTCTCTGGCCCGGATCCCTCTGCACAAGGGCCCCCATTGTATAGTCCTAATCCAGAGGCAACACAGCTTTAGGGACATGCAGGGATAAAAGGCCCATCAAGCCCACAACTTTATGGGGGCAAATCTCTCCTTAATCCTTCGCTTTATCTAAACAAAAGCCCCTTTGCCTTAATCCACCTATGTGTTGAAAAAAAAAGGAGGAAAAAACTGGAGAGAGTAGCAGAGAATGAGAGAGAAGAGGGAAGGAGAAAGAAAAGGAAAGAGAGAGAGAGGGAGAGAGTAGCAGAGAATGAGAGAGAAGAGGGAAGGAGAAAGAAAAGGAAAGAGAGAGAGAGAGAGAGAGCGAACAAGAGGGAAAAAATATCTCACATACTCTATAGTGAAGAAGGAGAGATCAGAGATGGAGGGTCAAAGATTCAACTCCAGCTTTCACCTGCATCTTCACACGTGTGTTTACACTGTAACTGCTGCTGCACAAGTGAATGCACCATTTCAACTAGACCGACACATGATTCTATAGACACAGGGAGAAGACAGTGCAATAATTTAACTGATTTTTACACAGAAAGTTTAAAAAATAATGTGCATTTTAAGTTTTGGTATCTGAGTAAAACGTATTAGCTGTATTTTTAGCATAATAACCTAATTTCCTCTGATTTACATTTAATGAAGCAAAAACTAGCTCAAATTTCTTCAGATAAATACCATTAGATGGTAAATTTAAGCATAATATTGTTGACATTGCACTTATACATGTGCATTACAATTTACAGATCACAAAGACACACATTTAGTCACAGGTATCTGGAACTGAAATATATAGCATTTTCACATTATGATGATAATCATAATCATCATCATAATGTGAAAATATCAACAGGCCGGATTGGACCCTCTGATGGGCCAGTTCTTTTTCTCCAGATTTTTAAATATTGAGCTATGATTATATTGTTATGCCTTCAACTAGCTGTGAATAATGGTGTGATCTGATGATTTACACTGTGATGACTTCACTTTTCTACACCCAGCTTTTTTATAAGCATAAAAAAACATCTCATCTGTTGCAATTACACCGGGTAATGATGCATATTTATGTTGTACTCTGTTAAAGGAAGCTGCGATAGACTTCAGGTCTCTGACTACCTTCACTGGTCTCACGTCTCTTTTATTTGGTTGCTTGGCTTTTTCAGCATTTAGTTTTATAGACTGATGTCAGTATCTGCAGAATAAAGACAGTCAGGAGGTGTTGCTGTTTGACTCAGGTGTGGTCTTACCTCTTAGACCCTCCCCCCCGCTAATATTGACACTGCATGAGCTCAGACTCCAGTGGAAGAATCGGGTGTGTGCGTGAGCAGCGATGGAAAAAGCTCCTCTGTGGAGCCAGAATCCCCTTACTTCCTCTGAAACATCTGTCTTTACTACAGGAAAAAACCCACTTCACCACTATGGACAATCAGATTCCAGGCTTGAGCTGGGTTTAAAAGAGATTACAGTGTTTAAGTCACGGCTCAGAGGGATAAGGCGGTGAGACTTTACCTGCTGCATTGGTGGTAACTTTTTAACTGTCCAATGTATTTCTTTTTTTAAAATGCCTTTTTTCTTTTTTTAATATCCTTTAAGGAAATCCTTAGAGGCAAGAAGTGTGATAAAACCTGGACAGGTCACCTGTTGACCACAAACACACAGAGTCAGATTAATCTTCAGTTAACCTGACTTAAATTATGCATGTTTTTAATAGAGGAAAAAAACCAGAGAACATGCAACGTTTGGTTACTATTACATAAAGAAATCCTGCTTCTCACTCAAAGCAAGAAAACATTTACTATCTGCAACCACTACTAGATCGTGGTGATGTGCTGTATTGTGGGTGCTTTGACTACAGTCTTTGAACACCATGTATCACTGTTGCCTGAGATACGTCACTGGTTGTGGTCGACTTATTCATCATTGTAAATTTTATATTGAATCTTGAATCTTTAAAGGTGCATTATGTAAAAAATCTAAAGCAACTGGCCATAAAATCCTCCTAATATGTCACAGAGACTCAGGAATAATGTTCATATAACAAACTGAACTCACCAACAACAACAGTACAGCCAAAATATTTGCATTAAAAATAATGTTTTGCAGACTGTAAATAATGTTTATGTTTTGAAATCATGTTTTGGCATGTGGCGCCACCTACCGGCGTCTACCAATCATTACAGTCAGTAGAGTCTCAGCTGCCGAGCATCCACGGGTTGCCAGTTACGTCAGAAAACGAAACTTAAAAGACCTCGGTATTTTGAATTTGGATGTAGTAACTGTTTTTTGGCCACATTCTTACCTATGGCACCTTTAAGGCTCTTCTTGGCTTAGTTCTTTCATATTTCATAGTTCAGCTTTGCTGCTCCTTGTGCGTGGAACACTCTCCAGACTGATCTGAAACTGCCTGAACTGACTTCACTTGGAGCATTTTGTTCGATCTCATTAGACGGACAAAGAGAAACCAGTAAACAGTGCCTGTGTTTTTTGAATGTATTACTTACTGTGACCTCAACTCCTGCACTTCAAACGTCATGCTTACATTGTGCATTGTTGCATTACTGTTTTTGTCAAAATCATTGTTTGTAGCCTGTCTCCTATACCTAATCTAATCTTTTATTATGACGTGTGCTGCTGACCTCTTGGCCAGGTAAAACTTGGAAAAGAGATTTCAATATTAACTGGGTTTTTTACCTGGTTAAAAAAATCAACACAGAAAGATCCTGTTTTTTAACCGGTAACCTTCTTGCCGTAAGGTGACATTGCTAACCATCAGCAACGCTTTATTTCTCTCCCGTTCAGTCACTTGCAGCATGGCGCTCATCACTTAGCCTTCATTAACGCCGTCTATTACCACCCCCTCCTCAGCTCCCTTCCTTCTTAATAGCGCTAACAAAAAGCTAATGAACCAAATAGTTGGGACAATTTAGTCGTAAGAGACAATTAAGACAATCCAATGCAATCCAACTGAGACCAGGAGACAAGCGGAGAAATCCAACAACCAGCCACCCAAAACAAGCGCAAGCACTGTGGAGTCCGCGAGCAGAGAACGCTTCAGATTGGATTGAAGGAGTTTTCCCTCTGGTGGTATCACACATAATTCTTGAACCATTTTAAGGCTGATCAGCAGTTGGCTGAAGGCATCTCTGTTTCCAACCACGCAGGGATTACACCTGGCCTCAGGAGGAGCAAAATGATTCCCGCGAGGAAGGCAGATGCAGCAGGCACAAGGCAGCCGCTATGCATCCCACCACAATAAAGTATAAATCCTCTTCTTCACAGCGTATTACAGGAATGAACATAAGGGATTGAGTCATTGTTTGCCTATAATCTGGCTTTATGCTGCTTGTTTTACAAACGGTCCTATTTTAAAAAGCACTTTCTTTTTGTGGACGTCTTTTTTTCTCCCTGTCTTTAACCCACTGTTTCCTCATCAGCACTTTGTTTGTTTATTTAATCGTTATTGTGGTTGTTGTTGTTGTGCGTGTCAGATTTTGGGCTCAAATATTACAACAGAACTGTGTATATACTGACTTTAGATCGTTTTCCCTTTCCAACAATACCAGACACTAGAAGCTGGGCCAACTCTTCAGCTAAAGCTCTTGTGTTGACTGCAGTCTATTTCCAATTAGGTATAATAGTGTGTTACCCGCACCAAAATAGTTATACAATATATGCTAAGATATTATAATTTTCCAAATGCCTTTCTGTGTGTCCTTGCCCTCAAAAGCTAAGGGTAATATGCTGTCCTGCTTTGAAAGGGGAGATGGTGGCACTTTTTTCTGTTCGTTGAACAGGCAGCCGGCATGAAATAACTCCTGATAGAACTGCTCACACTGTCATCCTCTCCCATGTCTCCATCTCCTCTGTCTTTACTGAGCCATCTGAAGAGAGTTTATGCAACTGAGACCTGAGCAATTCAATTATCCAAACTAATGACTGGAAACTTTATTCTTTGACCTGAGGAGGAATAAAGTAGCATTTTTGCATTGTAAGTTGCATTGGCAAATGTACTATATTAGTAACAGCAGCTTTGATGGCATTGTTTTTGTATTTGTAATGCATGGATAAATGTATGTTATGCTAAGTTAACATATATATATATATATACATACATATAGCAACTTTAGTGAATAATTATTGTAAAAGTTATTCATTACATTATGATAGATTCAACCACAATGTATACAAATTGGACTTATATACTTTGTAAAGTGTCTCAAATATTGGACGGACTGCAGTGAAAGTTTGTCCAAATATTTATGTTGCCCCAGATAATGTATCCCAGTGGTTTCCTGACATTTCAACAAACTGATGTCCTGTCATCCGTTATCCGTTTTCTTAATGCCATGTAAACACGTTAGTCCGACTTAAATCGAGCTTGTCTTAGTCGGACTAACATACCTGGATAATGCGATTCATAGTCTGATTACTACTACACATGTATACGCTTAGTCGGACTGGAGTTGGACAAAATTTGATCCGGAAGTAGAAGAAGACAACATAAACATGCAGTGCTGTTGTATACTCGGACTATACTCGGACTCTGAAAGTTGTCCTGTCTTAGTCAGACTATGGCCTTAAACTGTGCGTGTAAATGTACTGAGTGTATGGAGTCAGATCTGATCACAGAGGACACTTCCAGGATGCATTTTAATGTCAGGTGTAAACTTTACCCACATTAGATCACTGAGGATGGGGTTGTGTGTGTAATGTGAAATCAAGATGACTGCAATGCATGAAGATCCAACAACTTTGGTGAAAGTCATGTTGTCTGACCTTGGCGTTCGTCTGCCTCAGTGATTCTCCATTAAAACTGGTCGTTCTGTTAATTCTGATCCAACTATTTGGTGAGAATCAAGTTATTGTGACTGACGCTCAAAGTAGAGAAGCTCTTCATCAGTTTCTCATTAAGATGAATTAGTTGTGGTGATTGAGTTTTCAGGGACGTTCTGATCAATTAGAGAAACAAGCAGCTGTGACTGATCACTTATAGATTATTGACGTTTCGGCTCAACTTTAAGCATATTTTTTAAACCAAGAAATATCCCCATTGAAGCATTTTTGTCATAAGGTCCATTAATGATGTCCAGGATGATCCCGCCCTCTCAGACACACATAGTTTGGGATGAGGCCAGGCAGCAGGTCCAGCTCCAGCCTCCTCTGTCTTCTGCCAGCCTCTTCACTCTTTCTCCCTCCCTTGTTTCACCATCCTGCTCCTTGTATGAGAGGCTCCCTCCTCCTCCTCCTCCTCCTCCCCTCTGAAAGGATCCTTGCTGAGCCCAACTGTCTGTGTAACGAGCTGGGCAGGACAGTCACAGTGGGGTTCACAATTGTGTGTGTCCTTATGTTTATGTTATCAGTAGATACTTTGCGTTTTTTCTTCAGGGAGTCTCCCCATGAAGACATACTTTAGATGGTGTTTGCTGTCATCCCTGCTTCTTATAACACACACACACACCTCTCAGAGATCCACACAGCAGGGAGCAGAGAGAGCGGAGGTGGAGCAGGAGGCTGATGGATATGTTTGTTTACCTATTTGTCCTCGACATCATCAATTGATCAGCTGGCTAATTCACTGTTACCGTGGGCTCATTACTCTTCCATTGAAATTGCAAAGGGATTTCTTCAAGGCTCTGTAGCATGGATGTACAGTAAAAGCATGTGTGTGTACGTCATGTGTTTAGACACATTTATTTGTGAACATGACACAAAATCTTGATTGAGTCACACTTTGTGAGGCCTCTGTCTGTCTTTCTTAGCGTAAGAGGGATTAATACTCATTTTATCTTACACACACACACACACTGAGTTCCTGTGGTGGGAGGAGTGTGATCTAATGCCTAGGCGTTGCTGGAAGACTTTAAACATGAACAGCCAAATTGAGCAGCAGTGGGAGATTGCTAAGCTAAGTGCTAATTGACAATATCGCAGGTGAGCTTGTGTTAAAGTGGTTTAGGGTCTGGAGCTGCGATTTCAATCAATTTAAAGTGCAGCTATAGACGTCTGAATAACTGTCGGGTGACATTTGTCTGTATTTATGTCCACCATCAAAATCCTGTTCTGTCGGGACATGGTTTATAAGGAATCAATAGGGAATCCTAAATGCCATAGCGCTGAGCATGAACAGCATGTAATTACATCTCTCTTCACACTAATTTAGGTTTAGATGAAATGTTGAGTGTGTGAACTGTTTTTTCTTTTTCAGTGTGTACGCGTGGAGCGGCCATTGCCACAGGATGTGCAAAATAAAAATTGGCCTTAAGTGGCACAAATATATTAGTATTTAATACATCAATCTTTATTCAAAAAACATAGAGAACAACTGAAACCTAATTAAAAAAAATGTTGATGTAGCACAACTCAGTTACAGCATGGTTGGATGGATGGATGTATGGATGGACGGATGGATGGACGGGGCTTTACTATGACATCTCATGAGGTTCATTTATTTCACTGGCTTGTTTGGCCATGATGGGCTTTATATGATGACTACTCACCTCTGTTAGATTCCACTATGATCTCAGCAAACACACATTCATCTCACACACACACACACTTACACAGCACCGATCAATGGTCATAAATTTGATCCCTGACAAGCCTGACACTTTCACCCACGAGGCCTTTGGTCACTCGGTTTCTCTTGACCACTCCTTATGCAACACACACTCACACATACTTGCACACACACAAACAGGCGCACTCTCTTCTGCTCTCTCACTCCTTCCTTCCCCTGACACACTTGTCAAGGACCTCGTTGACCCCTGACCCCGCCTCACTTGGCACAGTTATTGATTTTTCCTCCGACCCTCTCAATCTGGGATGAAGAGAGGTGAGAGCGGGGGAATTAGCCGCCATAGTCAGGTATAACGGAGGGGATGTTGAGGATGAAGGGGAGCGATCAATGCGCGCTGATGGCTGAGCTTGCAGCAGCAGAAACAACAGTCAGCCATGGAGAAAATCAAAAAGGGCTTGAGGCAAGATGGGGGGTGAGAGAGGGGAGACAGGGGGCGCTGTAGAGAGGGGAGCGAGGTTTTGCTCAGTGTCTTGTGATGTCTCAGAGCCGTTATGTATTTATTGATGTTTAATAAATGCTTGACACAAAAGCATCGGCGAATAAATAACATGTACTAGAACAGTCAATTTACAGCTAATCATGTGTTTACTCACTACAGCGAGTTTACATACTCATGGTATTATATCTTCCCATAATCCTTACAGTTAATAATTATCAATATGACCTATGGATTTGTCTCTATCAACACAACTTCCCTATACAACACAAAAAAGACCTGAGGATCTAAAACAGACATTTGATTTTGTATGTATCCATCATCTCTTTACTCATAGTTATTTTTCCTCCTCTTTTTGTGCTTTCTGCATCTTTTCTCTTGTCAGAACATTTTTTACAGTTTTAACTTATCAATCCTGTCTTTGTTTCCAACAGTTTTGACTTCCAGGAGATTTTTTTTTCTTCTTCTGTTTTTCTGCTTTACCTTCACATCCACAAATGTCACCTTGCGTTATCTCAACTCAACTCTCTTATTTTTCGAGTTATAATTGAAGCTGCATAACTTTTGCATTGTTTTTGTCTCAATATTGTATTGCATTTATTTTGTCCAGGGTGTTTTGAATTCACGTTTCTTTGTGTTTTCAGTCAACCTGTTTGCAGAAAATCTTGCTTTACTAGTGCAACGTTGCTGTTGCCTCCATCTGTCACTGGGTGACATGAGGTCTAATCACTGCTATACTGAGACACACAGAGAGAGAGAGAGTGGTGTGGTGCTGATGGGCTTAATCTGCATTGTGTGAACTCATTTGACAATGTTTAAATGCAAAAGGCATTTGCTTTTTATTTTAAACTTAAACACTATAGCTTTAACTGTGACTCCAGTGGTTTTTAACATGTATTTATTGTGTTTTTTCACTGTATGTGATGTATCTTTGCGTTTAAAGTTTGATTTCCAACATAATGACACATTTGCTGCGTCAAATAGATGTTTGCTTAGTGACTGTTGTACTTTCTTTTTTTTTTTCGGGAGAAACCGTGGGCCCTTTTCTAACGGGGTTTGCAATAATCCAGTCTCGCTCCACCACCATCACCACCTCATGGATCAGGTTATAGATTTCACAGCAGCGTTTGAGGTGACACACTTAGACATAATCTTTTTTTTTTCATTTAATTTCCCAGCATCCTCTCAGCTGATTCTCCTGCTGTCATTTTAGACACAGCTGAGAGACTGATTTGGCTTCCATAATCTCTTCTTGCGTCCTCACCACCTCCTCCACCACATGGAGAAACCTCAAAATATCATAAGGAGATTATTTATTTCATAATTGATTGAGTGGCTCCTCACCACAGACCAAGATACTTCAAAGTGTTGGAATTAAGACTTTGGGGTGGGGTGACTGAGGCAGGGAGGGGTGCGAGGAGGCAACGTGGCTCAATGAGGCTACTGCCGGGGTCGAGCAGCTGAGCGTCTTTGGCTGGCAAATAAGAGCTCAGGCTGATCCTGTGAAGGCAGCAAATTGGCTAAAGGAAGAGACAATCTCGGTCAGGGGAACATTTCGACGAGGCTTCGCAAATGGTTTTCAGGCGCACAGCTTGTCCATATAAGGCAGATACTGATGAGGGAGAACTTTGTAAACTTTGGACACCTTTGGCTTTTTGGTCTTTGAGTACAAGTGTTGTATAAATACTCTGACAAGTTAGATGAGTCAGGTGAGGAGATGCCTGACGACGGAAGCTGCTTTTGCACAGGCACCGACGTTTAGGCATTTTCCTAAATTGTCCAGAGGGTTTATGTGAAAATGCAAATGTCCCCAAACATCGCTCCGGCCCCTTCTTGGACCTTCTCCGGCAAGCTCCCTAATCACATTTCTAAGTCCAAGTGAACACACAGCAGGAAAAGTTCTGCATAATTCACCTCGCCCCTCACCTGGATGTTTTGGGCAGTCTGATCTGCCCGAAACAACCAGTAAACTGGTTAAACAGTAATCTCCAGAAAAGTCTTCATTCAAATCAGCTGTTTGAAAAATGTCCAGAGACAGGAGATGTTTGATAATGAAGCCAGGCTTCATGGCTAACATGTTATCTGTAATTCTCATAGTATATTTGTAAATATCCCAGATGTTTTCCTTTACTCTTTACTTCTCCAGCACCCTGCACATTTCCAGCTTCACAACATTCTTATACCTCCCTCAAGCTCTTCCCTCAGATGGGGGGAGATGCTGTTGACCCTCCTGTTCTCTGTAAAGCCAATCCGGATATCAGGTTAAGCATTATCCTGCCACTTTCTCTGTGAGGGAGATGCACAGATCCCATATGTTGATCACATATGGGTCTGAAGCAAAGTCTTTGGGTCATGAAAGACAGAGGATGAGGGGGACAGTCTCTATTTCATATCTGTTCACACCAAACCTCCGCTCTATGCATTAAAATACCTCTCCCCCCCCTCTGCCTCTCTTTCTCGGCTCCGCTTGTGCACCTTTTTCGTTTTCTCTTCTGCTCATCCTTTTGTTCCCCATCACCCCATTTTCTCCCTATCAGTCCTGACCCAATGCTGATCTTAATCCTCTTACCTCACGGCTCTATTACCTACTTCAGCCGTTTTTGCATATACACTAAAGAAAGAGGGGCCTCCTCTCTTCTTTTCGCAAACTCCAAAAGCTCAGTGCCCCAATCCTCCCCAAATATAGATCCCCAAACCTCTGCTCCCATATATCATCTCTTACTGTATATGATTTCTTTTTTAAGCAAATGTGGATGTTTCTAAATCTAAGGGGAAGATTTTATGGGGGGCAATGAGGCTTTTGGGATGGGGTAAATTATTCGTACCCCTTTTCTTCTTCCAAGCTCTCATCCAAATTGAAAATGGCGCAAGTCAGTTCCCAGGCGGGTGTGACCGAGCTCTGGGATTATCTCCTGTTTTGTGTTGTTTTTAATCCCTAAATGCCACTTCTGGTCCCGTCACTGCTGCTGGGGAAATGCAAATGTAGAGCCACACTGCTCATTTGCTGCTTCGTGTTTTACCACATTAATGTTGATATCATAAGCGAACAAGAAGCCGTCCTTAAGGCGCACTATTTATTTGTCTGAAACATTTTTTTTTCAGCTCTGTAATTCGTCGTGTCAGATTGCTCCCTTTCAACTCTGACGTTTATGATCTTCTCCTTTTCTCCCCTTTCTCTCCTTTCTAATTTAGTATTTCGCTTTCTCAAGGGAGAGATTAACCCTTAATCCCCTAATGTCCCATGGTTAATTGATATGATTTAACAATTACAAGGCCCTGGGTAGTTCCACACTGCTTCCTCAGAGAGCGCCTTCCCTCCACTGAGAACGGTGACCCTCCCCACACTTCCCCCCCGCAAGCTTCCTCTCCTCCCTTTTCTCCGCTGCCTTCCCCATCTATCACTTTCATCTTCCATCTTGTTGTGCCTCCTTTTACCTCCTCACGTCCCAATTTCTGTTCTCCCCAGACACTCCTCTCTCTCTCTCTCGCTCCCGAGGGTCACTGTTCAGCAGCAGGTAGCAAAGCATGCTGGGAGTTTGTCTGCACCACGAGAACAAACGTTCAGCTAGTGGACTTTGTAGAGCCCTGTAAAAAATATGGTTCATGATCTGAATTAAGTAGAAAAAGATGTTTTTCACTTTGTGACAAAACAAACATAATCACTCAGTCATGCAACACAAAGCAAGTCCGTGTAAAACAGTGGGGAAACATCTTAAACAGAGTGGGTTTTTTTTCACCTTTGAGCGCTCAGAAAGTCAACAAATAATATTCACATGCACTGAGACATCTGAGATCAGCTCTGGCCTCCTGTTGTAAGAGCAAAAAGTGAAGCTCAGAATGGATTTAAAGCTAAATCACTAAATCCTGTGGATTTAGTGATTTCTTAAGGATTTCCTGCAACAAATCCAATGATAAGTCTGAATCTCTGTTGCTCATAATCTTCCAATCTTGTTTGTGCAATAGTGATGATACTAAAAGGTTCTGTATGGTGCAATTGTACCACTGTTGTCCCTGCTATTATTTTTAGTCAAACCAAGTAATATTTGTGTTGAGTCTCCTTCACACTATTAGTAATTTGAACAATTAATAATCAGATTATGTAACACTGGTATCCCACAGAATAGGTTTAACATAGTGGAAAATAGAGAAGATCAATACCACTCTCATGTCTGTCCAGAACGTTACACTCTTAGAAATAAAAGTGATAAGTAGAACCATATAAGTTTCTTCGGCTTGTCCTCATAGGTAAACCCTTTTGGAGGGTTCCACCAAGAACCGTTTTAAAACCCTTTATTCGGGAAAGGGGTTTTAAAGGGTTCTCTGGATCAAAATGGTTCTTACTGGAACCATTAGTCTTACCAAGAACCCTTTAAAAACCTTTTCTTCAGTAAAGGGTTTTTCAGAAGCAAATGGTTCCAGGTAGAATCTCAGCCCTTGTAGAAGAACACTTTTGGAACCCAATCCATCAATAAGCCAATGTGTGTCTGACATGGTGGTTTTCTTTTATCGCAGCGTATTTGTGTTTGTATTCGTCTGCGGTGTGGAGGAACTTTTATCTGACACTCTTACATTCCTCATATACATCTTTGTGCCCCTAAACCCGTGCACAGTGTGTTGACTCTATTATCGGTCCAGTGATGAAATGTTACACCCTGACTTCAAATACGCAACATGAACTTCCTCCTTTCACTGCCTCTTTTTTTTTTCTCTTCCCTTCCTTCCCTTTCTCCTCTTTCTTCCCATCTCACTGTATCTGTGATGTTTGACTCGCACACACACACACACACACACACACACTGATACCTGCAGTGAAACCTGATTGTGTGTCGGTGAAATCACTGTCATATTTCTCAGGCTGATGGAACATTCTGCCCAGGCCTGAAAACATAATAAAGAGAGGGCCGTACTGTCTGCTGTGGGCTTTAGCATGTATTTGTAATGTGATCATTCTCAAACCCACAACCTCCTCGTGTCCTTTTATCGTGGGCTTTGATCACGACTTCCTCCCGTCAGTTCTGCAAGACGACAAAGAAAATGATTAAAGACCCGTGTGCACGTGCAAGAGAACACTTTGGTTTGTCCAAACATTTAAATGAACAAGTCTGTGTCCATGCTTACTACTTACTAAGTAAAGTCTAATGTCTTTTTGTGTGTGTGTGTGTGTTGTGTCAGCTGAGGACCGTTGGCTGTTTTCATCAGTGAGCTTAGTGTAGGTGTTGAGGGAACATGTTAATAGAAGCGTTAATGGGTAAGGCTTATGCACTTCTGTGTTGTTTTTTCACGTGTGTGCACTTGCGTTTGTTACCTCTCCACGACCTTTTCTGGCATAAACCCTGACCTCGTCGTCCTAATGGAGACCAAAAACCTGCTCCTAATGAGGCAAAAACTAATTTCTGGGGAACTGTTAAAGTTTAGGACTATGATATAAATAATGGTTAGGTTAAGATTAGGGTTCAAGTGGATGTGCTTACATTTAGGGATACTGCTTTTGTTCAGCCCTATCTGTCCTAAATGAAAGTCAGGGTTCTGCCCTGCCATTTACCTTGTGACTCACCTAAACGTCTGCGTGCACTCGTCTTTCTTCTCCTCCCACTCATCCCCCTGCCTGGCTCTTCTTAGCTCCTTTAAGTCGCTGTGGTATTTCCACAGCGGTGTGTCAGTGTTAATATTTACTCTGATCTCATGGTTGCCGGCCCGACACCTCCCCATCACTTCTCGGGCCATGTTTACAACACTGAGTACCCAAAAGCGAGATGTATGAAAATAGAAGGGCTAAAATAAAATGCCATTTTTATTTGACTGCATTTAGATGAGTCATCAAAAATGATCAGTATTTCAATAAAGCAACTTGGAGCAAATGTAGAACATGATATGGTTGGGTCCAAAGGTCTGAGACATTAGTATTCTGAGCTATTGTCAAACGTATGAGGGCACAGGATATAATATAAGATTATCCTTGACACTCAAATAAAATGGTGGTCTGTACCAAGGACTGTTTAGTATCTTAAGTAATTGTGTCCATCGTGTTAATTCTCATGCTCCTCTGTGCTCTCTTGTCTATAGACTGAATTCATTTGGAATTAGGGGCCTCTAACAGAAACATACTCTTATCTGTTTTTACCTACTCACAAGAACCAGGCTCTTAACTCATCTCCTAACACAACATGCCTAAATATAGTCAAATATTGTTTACTGTGCATGCTCAGCATGCTTCTTTATCTTGCATGTTGTCTTATTGCACAGATCTAGAACTGACTTCAATGTCTCCAACTGATCCGAAGCTTGTCATTTTTCTTTTTCTAATAAAACTTTCCGCGAAATGAAGATTATCTTTGAAAGACAGATGTATCAGGTTGTTTTGTGGAATTATTATTGCTATTTGTTAACCAGCAAAGAACATCATGATGCCTCATAAGGGTTCATACCTACACTTATAAAATAATTATTTAAAAAAAAAAAAAAAAACTCAGAGAGCTCAAAAATATCGCATAAATGTCTCTAATCTAGGCATTTCTTCTCTGTGCAGTCGTGTGTGTGTGTGATGTTGAAGTGTTTATCTTTTCAAAGTGGGGTCTCCATGGAGCTGAGCTGTCTCGGTCAAACCTCTGGGTCACAGGGTCGTGAACTCATGGGTAAACTTCAATCTGCCGCTTCCCAGCAGGAGAGGGAAGCCAAGTCAATCTGTGCAGTGGCTCAGCCACAGATCAGTGAACATGGAAGTAGTAAAACTCGCCAAAAAAAAGAAACAATAATTACAACTCTGGTGAGGAAGAAACATATTTTTTTTGATGTGTGGGTTGGACTGGTTGACATGTGCCGTAAAGTAGAATTTTGTGTCTTCATAGTGTTGAAATTCCGTAGTTCCAACACAGGTGATGTGACTGCTCAGGCTTTGATGGAATTCATGAACTATATTAAGAAGTGACTGGCAATCATAAACCAGCAGAGCAGATACATTTTGACAGCAAAGGCTAAGCCGTGCACGCTGCTGGTCCAGTCGTGGTAGAGAGCAGTAGTAGTCGCAGCACGTCACTCACTGCTTTTCTTAAAGGGACGCGTATGTTTAGCCGCCGGTGCAGTGGTCATTGTTTCTGCTGGAATCCGTCTTAATAAGGTGGCGTCATGTGTGTTTTACTGCAACAGCAGGATGTATTCCGATTTTTTATATATAGTTCCTACTTTTAATCCCTTATTGTGCACTCATTTTCAACTTTTCAACAAATATCCCACTGATATTGCCTTTTCTTGTTGTTTTATCCTGGCCAACACTTGGCCGAAAGTATTCAAAAGTACTTTATCAGTCCTTTGTTTCTATAATTTATCCCTATCCAGTGTTGTCTTTGCTATTTTAGCAGACTATCAGACTTTTAATTGGCCCCCGGCAACAATTTGACAGTTGATAGACCAACAACCCTCATTAAACATCCATTTCACTTCCATTTGGTATCAAGAAAAAGACGAGAGGGAAAAAAAAAAAAACAATCAGCAGAGTCTGACTGTTGATTGAAAACAATGATGATTTAGTTAAAGTGGAAATCCAATGCCTTCCTCCTTCAGCCCTGTGATCAGCACAGAGAAACACCTTATCCAGTCGATCCTACAGGAGGAAAAAAAAAAGAGAAAGAAAATCTGGCTCCTTTTCTTTATCCCCAAAGCAGGATAACAGCCCACGTTAGGGAAATATCCACGCCTGCCAATTGCAGTAATGGCCCCTAATTCCAAATTAATTCAGTCTAAATGAACTGTCAGAGGGAGATTGATTTGTTGGAGCTGCCGTCTTGATGAGTGCTGTCGTGGGAGGGGGTGATTAGGCGCTGAGGCCTGCGTCGCTCTCCCACAGCCTGAGGCTGCGAGGCGAGATTTCTTTTTTTTTAGCTCACATGACCTGGTGGCAACACCAGCTGTTTCCGGGCTGACAGGTAAGGGGACATGTGGCCACTTGGGGACAACATCCACTGAGTAAGTGCAAGTGGGGAGCAAATGATTTGGGCCAAGCTTTCTGTTAAGGTTCCTGAACAGTGAGACTGGTCCACTGCAAGGACTTCCCCCAGAAAGCTCTGGAACACCTGAGAAAGACGAAAGACCCCCCACCGCCCAGCAATTTTCAATTACAAACACACAGTCTTGTGTATTTCTTTGTGTTTCATCTATAAATTGAATTCCAGCCTCCACCACACCCAAAAGTTCCCTCTGCACATAGTTTCAGGCTTTTTCTATGAAGACAACCTTATTAATAGGCTCTCTTCAAAGTTAATTAGCTGTGGAAACGAGGCCAGGGGCACTGGCGTTTCTACCCAGAGGACTTTGCTATCCCCGCTGATTCCTGGGCTAGGCTAATTATTTCCCAATAACCTTACTTACTGGCCATGCACCCTCCTCTGGGCCTGAGCCTAACAAGCGTCACCCTGCGAGTCGAGAGGCTGTTCTGCTTGGAAGTTTTTAGCCGCCTGCCTTCCCTGCATGCCTGCCACCCGAGGATGATTTCCTCCTCTTCCTCCTTCTGAGAGGAAACAAGTTCAGAAGCTCTGAGCACCCCAAACATGTGGAGGCAAGAGAGAGGTGGCTTTCGAAAGGCGCTGCTGTTTGATGTCGAAAATTAAATTCCTTCAAATTCACCATTAACGCTATTACTTAGAGTATTGGACACACTCTGGAGTATCCTAGTGGCATTATGTCTGCTGTCATTAACTTTGCCCCCTCTCCTGGCTTCCCCTGAAAATATCAATATCAAAAAAAAAAGTTAACCTTATTACTCTTGCTATTTATTTATGCTGTTTATTTACTCTCTTATTTATTTATTTCCCAGTGCCGTATAGCGTACGCTCTCGTATCACACATATGAATAAATATGGACCACATACACATTCTCAGGGCTGAAAAGCTGTTTATCAGGCAATGAGGAAACATCACAGGCTAAGAGGGGAGGTGGCTAAAGTCGGGTTGAGCTATTAGACTAGATAGAAGAATATATTGGAAATTAAACGTGAACTCGCGATCCCTTGACACGTTTGAAGATGAAAGGGGTGGAGAGAAACTTACTCTGTAAACACCAGCAATTGAGATAACACTTCAGAACCGTGCAGAAAAGCATTTCCCGGTCAAAGTCATGATAATGATTGGAATCTCACCATCTCGGGTCCGATCGTACTCGCAGAGAGCTGCTTTACATTTCTGCGTGCTTGTACAAGCCTCTGGTTCTGTTTGTGAGGCTTTTAATGAGAGTATGTGTCAGTGTCAGTCTAGTGTCATATGCATTCACTTCCTGTAGTGCAGTGGTCAGCAATCGGTGGCCCGTGGGCCAAAACTGGCCCGCCCGGCATCGGTATCTGGCCTGGGCAGATGATTTAACAAATCCGATCTTAAATGATTTACTTATTGTCACAAAGTAATTAGTTCAGGGCTTTTATTCTGAAAAAAATATGAACTTATAGATTCTGTTTCTAGAATTGACACTTTAAAAAACAACACTGCTGTTGTCGTGGAGACAGCCATGTTTGGGGTGTAAATGTCCGTAAAATAACTACTTGCTTATCGTTAGCCTAATAGCATAATTGCCTAAGTAATTTTTTCGGTAATTGTGATATCTGCCTAACTTTACCAATGTGCTTGCTAAAAAAAATTTGTTTTTTCTTGTTTTCCAAAAATGTTCAAATATGACTTAGGCAACTATGCTATATTAGGCTAACGATATGATAGGCTCACAAGTATTTCTTAAAATTTAAATGATGCACAATGAAAATTAACAGCACAAGTATTTATATCGCACACATTTGTCTTAAATACAACATCCACATTATAGTTAGTTTAAGGCAGAAGACGTGGGTTTTTGTTTCTGACTGAAGATGTTTTAAGGCACTTTGCCTGATAGAGGTACGATGTTTTGGCCAAAATATTCAACTGCCCTCGACCACATTTACTTGCTGGTCACTGCTATGTTATCAGTACTGACTTGTACATGTGTGAGTACTGGTTGACTTCCTCATAAAATCTCATTCAAGTTGTCATATTTACTATCTTATTCTTTGTTGTTATTTGGCCAAAACAAGAGTGGGCCACCAACTGGACTGGAGAGTTCTGTACTATACAGAGTACGGATTCAGCCCTAAGAGCAGACATGAATTCACTCACTAACCTATGATATATTTGTCTGACCCTTTTATATATACAGCATTCACCCTGTTAATTACCGCCTGTGTTTGTTTCTACAGGAGTGTTTTTCTCACTCGACCACACTGCATTAATCCCCTTTAAAGCTGTCCCACTTCAATCCTCACTAAGCACATCGCCTGAGGCCACTTCTCACCAGCACCACTGTACATACACTAACAGGCTACACACACACGGACACACACACACACACACACTAATGGTCAGAGAAACATGTTTTTCTCCCTCACTCACTGACACCGGTCATAACAGATTAACGCTGAGGTTTCTTCATAACAACCAAAGAATGCATGACATAGGCGTCTTTAGTGTAAGTTGGTTGTTTGTTGCACACTTGTCATGCCAACCCAGCTTTGAGTGTGGTTAATTCCTGAACAACACCATATTAAAGATGTTTTTTTTTTTTTTATAAGAGAAATATCTGCCTGACACGAGATGAGACTTTTGCTTCTACAAATATTCAGTAGGGAGCGAGCTGACAGTCGATTTCATGATGTCTGGAGGACACGTCAATGAAAAACATATACATAGTAGATTTGATATACATTTATATGACTGAATAAGTGTATACAATATACAGAAAAAAAGAATCACTTAGTGCTCAGCACAAATCATTTCATAAAGGTCACAGTGTCAGTTAACGTAAATAAAAAACCATCATATAAAGTCTTACACACGTCACAGTCTGTATTTTGTTGGTGATTTAAGAGCCACCCGTGCGTCCATCACTGACAATCAGACACGACGTCATGCAAATTTGCCCTCGATTCCTCGAAAGATGGTGACAATTCTTTTAAATGTGCAAAAGAGACTTAAAGAAATCAGTTATTTGAACAAAAGCATATTTCTGCTTTTATGCTGTCTATAATCTATTCCCAGCAAAAGTTTCCCTTTGTCCTCCTATAGTTCACCTGGGGCCATAATAGAACCCGAGCGTCTCATTTCCCTGATGGACCTCCTCTCAGCCCGACACCGCTGTCCACACACTCGTTAACAACTTTACCCCTCACGTTGCCCCTGGCCATGCACCGGATGGATAGACGGCACCAACGTCTCCTTGTCTAACTCTCACTCCATCTCTTCCCACATCATCCCTCTTTCCTCCACCTCCCACACCCTAACAGTCACCTTCTCCTCCTCCATCTGAAATATCGGCCCACGCTGCCATTCCTCTGTTTGCTTGTTTTCTCCTCATTTGTTTCAGAACTGGGAGCTATTCTGCTTTAAGCCCTGTTCTCTGATCAATACAGACTGGGGCTTTCTGACTGCATACATCCTACACCTTGGCAGCTTAGCCTATCAATACTATTTAAATTCTCCTTATGGCTCCAAACAAGCTGCTGCATTATTTAGCAGGTGTACAGTCAATTGCACATTATCTACACAACATTAACAGGTAAATGGTGTGGAATTTGTCTAACAGTAGTGGCTGAGCGATGTGACGACTGGATTCTTTGTCACTGTGAGGCGTCGGTGTAGAATGTTTAGTCTCAGAATCCAACACGTAGATCCCCTTATGTGTCTCTAACTTACATGACATCTTCTTCATGTTTATTCTATTTAGAATAAACATGAAGAAGATGTCGGGAGTGCAGCCATTAGAGGAAAAAATATGTCACAAACTGCTGCTGCACCACATTATTTATTCACTTTCCTTTGCTGCCTGCCCGCTACCAAATGGAATTCTATTCAATCCAAAGCGGTGACTCAACCATAAGTGTAATGTACGTCTAGATGTAGGAAAAGAATGGACTACAATAAAAGCCTGGTCTCATTTAGTGTGGAAATGTTTCCCCATCTCCTGAGTTGAAAGGGGAAATATTCATTAAGGAATAAATCAAATGAGCCATGACTACTACAAGGTTGCGGTGTAGTGGAAATTCAATTTGTATTCATAAACAGCCACGAGCAAAGAGATGATCATTCAGAAGAGTTGAGTTACTGAAGCTGTTTGCGGTTTGTTATTTAACGCACCTGTGTGTGTGCGAGTGTGTGTGTGTGTGTATACACAGTACCTTCAAGCACGCAATCCCCGTCACACAATGACAAAGTCTGCTGGATCTATTAGTGATGATGATTTTTGTTTTGTTTAAACTCTAAACTGAATCACGTTAAACAAGCGCCCGGGAGCTAATGTGCCGTCATTAATGTAATGAAACGCCGTGGCTTTTCCTCAATAGTTTTGAAAACGATTCTTCATTAATATTAGATAAACTACACACGGAGGTGGAGGCTTCGTCATTAAAATGATCGTGAAACTGGTTTAAATGAAAGTCTTTCACACATGGAGATATAAAGAAATGACAGCGCGTGACAATACGTGGTGCACATGTTTACAAAGGGAAAGATGTGGATTGTAATGTCAACAAAGTAAAATAGTGCCAAACATACATAAAACCACAGGTAAAGAGAGGATAACAACACAGACAAACTAAAAAATGATCCAAATCTTGGTTATAATGAAGATCTTTGTGGAAGCTGTGGGTCAAGGTAACTCTTTATTGACCTGCTGACACCAATGAGACAATGGAGAGCTCGTAAAAGCCTTGATCCACATCCATTTAGTTTAGATTCAGTTCGCACAAGAGTTCTAAGCTCTGGTATGAGTTTAAAGGGCTCATAACTGTGCATTCACAATCACTGAGTAATCTCATCTAGTGATGACATTGAGAGTATAGTGAGACCCAATTCACAATATGTTGAATTATATTAGATATTATTTTGAATAGGTGAACCAGCCGAGAGACAAAATGATCAAAATATATATTTTTTTTATGTTTCTTTAATTGATAATACACCAGCATGTAGAAGCTTTGTAACTGAAATTATGTTTTTAATGCTAAAATATAGTGATAATTGTTATCCATGACTTTTCAAATGTACTGTTTTACAAAAAACACAGGGAAAAAATAGTGAAGCAGATGATTAGTTGTTGATTTAGATGTTTTATTCACTTGAATAAAATGCTTGATTTTAATGTTTTTACCACTCACAGAAGAAGTTTGAAAGGATTTCTAAAATTATTTTTATTATTATTATTATTATTATTATCATTAATAATTACAACTTAATTTCATGCAAAACATATCCACAAATAATCTTAACTGAAAGAAAGAGAAACCATCCTGTCTCTAGGGATAGGCTCTGTTTTTCTGTCTCACATTGACAAAGAAGCTCAAGTGTTGAAAGGGCAACGATCTTAAATAAACCAAATCACTTTAATACCTTATTTGAATTCACTTGGTTTGTAAGAAGCATTGTTGGGAAGAAACCATATGAATGTTTTTTTGTATATGACTACTTTACAACACTTAAGCCACTTTACATTACACTTAGGAAGCACATTAAAGCAAAGGCCACGGTCCAGTTGCTCCACAACACACTTGTTACCTTTTAACCGCTCTTCATTCTTCATCCTCATAAACAGCTGCAGCTCGAGTGCGTGTTAGAAAAAAAAAAAAAGAGCAAACATATTTAAAGTGCAGAGAAAGAAGAAAGACATGAGACATGGAAAGAGGATGAAGTCCTCGTCTGTGCCAGAGAGGCTGCCAAAATCCATTACCTAAGTGTTCTTTATCTGTTCCATATACTTTTGTTGTCTATCTCTGCAAATCCTGGAATCAGGAAACAAACAAACGGATCAGTCGCGTGTCGTGCGACAAACAAATGCAGCACAGCAAACACCAGAGAGGCAGCGCTGCTTTAAAGGATGGAGGCAGAGGAGAGATGGAGCGATGGATGGGTGAATTAAAAAAGGAAAAAACAAATAGCTCGCTTGATTCATTTGTGGGCAGAAGTTGATAACTGCACTTTCTCTTCAGTCGGATCCTTTTCTTTGGCCCTCGCATCCTTGATCCTCTCAGATTTTACTCCCCCCTCCTCCCCCCACACCTCACCCCTTACCCCCTTTTCTTCCCTGCTCTCTTCTCTTAAGGAGGATTGGAGTTTATTCCCGACAATCCCAGTTCAGGAAGTGGAACGAGAAGGACTCAGGGAAATGCTGGATCATGGACGGACTTCCGAGGAGGAGAATCATATCACAATAGCACTGGGAGTCTTATCAGATTTAAATGGAGGGGTTTGGGGTTTATAAAGCAAAGAGCTTGGGCTCTGTGGTAAACTTTTAGACTGGGTATGGGCTGGGTTGGTGTGCAGTTGCCGTGATTATTGAAATGTGTTAGAGCCTAAAGGGAGAGAGAGAGCTTTACAGGCTTCCAAGTGTCTGAACTGGACGCAAACACAGAGGTGCATCGTGCACGCCACAGAATATGGGCTCTTCACGAACAGTCAAACGAGACACAAATAACTCCGTTTAACCCTGTAAGAGACGCACTTTCATGAAATCCACGATGAGCAGCCGCAGTATTCTTACCATGACCTTAAAGGTGGGGTAAATAATTATAATCCAATCCACTTTGTGTCATGTTTCTGTTGTTATCACTGTCTGTTCTGAGTGTGTGCTGGAAAGAATTCAGCTTTTCATACACATATGAATTAATGAAACAGAAAATAACATTTGTCGGCTTTTTTTGTGCAGGAGAATTCACTGCTGAAACTTCTGTGTGTGTTTCAGTGATTCTGCGACCTGTTTGCAGCCGTCTCGCTACACTTCGTCTGTCTTGACATGAAACAAACCGCCCTCCTGTGTGCAGCATCGGTGACGTGAAATCCAAGAGAAACTCAGGTAGAGTTGTGTGCCCGTTTAATCAGCATCATTTGACAATGGTTTGAATCTAAATGGTCTGTGTTTATATTGTGCTTTTCTGGTCTTGATGATCGCTCAAACCTGCTTCACACTACCATTCACTCACAATTTCATACAGCCCATCTTCTATCACTCATCTTTCATACCCATTCACACGCTGCCGGCAACATGGGGTTAAGCGTCTCCGTCTTTCAACTCGAAGGTTGTGTGTTCGATTCCTGGCCGATGTGTCCTTGGGCGAGACACTTAACCCCACGTTGCTCCTGACGGCTGTGCCGGCAGCGTGTGAGTGGGTTTGAAAGTTGATGTATGAAAGTGTGAGTGAATGGGTGTGAATGGGTGAATGGGAACTGTGGTGTACAGCAGCTTTGAGTGGTCATCAAGACTGGAAAAGCGCTATATAAATACAACACCGTTTACCATTCAAACCCACAACCTTCATGTAGGAGCCAATGTGGGGATCAGTTTGGGATCTGTTTGGGTGGTTGGTGCAGGATTACTTGTTACATTGTGATTTGTAAATAGTTAATGTCAATTGTTGACCTTAAGCTTTTTATAGACATGCATAGCTTTGTAGCCCTTTGTCGCTAATTCTGTCCTTTGGATAAAGGGTACCACAGACACTTTGATATCTTTGCCGGCTATGATATAAAGAGGCATTGAGAGATATGTACTCAGAATATCTGGCAGGTTAGGGCATCATGTGTCCGTTTTAGCTTACTAAGTTAAGTGTAATAAGTGTTTTTTGACCGCCAGGTCACTACGTGATATTGGTTACGTCGTCTTACTGTTTGTACCTATTGATCGTCATTCACAACCTGGAACGTCAAAGGAATATTTCTATGCATTGGTGATCATAGACAGGCCTGGATACGTGTGAACAGGAATGTAACTTGGATGTACGACAAGTGGAAATTGAAAGACGACTGACGAGACATTTTATTTGTATTTAAAAGTTACATAGTATACAGCAAATTACACTTATATTCTATACTTAACTTATACACTATACAAGGAGAGGTGAAAAATACATTTATTTGGTTTGATAAGCCACTAATCGAATTGTTAATTTCGGCACACTGCGCTAATGTGGCATTATAAAATTAAAAAAACGGAGTTTAACATCACTTCACTGTGGACAAATGACTTGCTGAGACACAGCTTTACACTTTTCCTCATTCCTCAGCTCTCCGCGCCCCCCCCCCCCCCCCCCGTCACGCTGTAGGCCAAACTAGCGAGCAATCAGTCCCAGTCATTAAGCCCAGTAGCAGCAGCAGCAGCAGCAGCAGCAACATGCTGTGTGAACAAACATCCCTAATCACAGCCTCTTAAAGGCTCCTAATGAGTCTCTGCTAATTAGGCTGCTCTCTGCGAGTCAATCTTTTCTCTCTCTGCCCCACTCTGTTAGCCCAGCCTCATTTGTCTGCTATAGATTAGTGTGTGTTTGTGTGTGTGTGTGTGTGTTATACGTGTGTGTGCGTTATACGTGTGTGCGCCAAATCAGACTATTGAAAATCATCAGTAGTTAAAGTGAGGGTTTAGGGTGGAAAGTCATCAATGATTAAATACATGTTTTTTAAACATTAACATGTTAAATAAGAGTGAATATTTAGTTAATGTCATGTGGTCATTTAGGCCTCAAATTAATAACTTATTTACTATTTTTAGAAACTTCATTTAACGGCCAGTTTATTGCCGTATATTCTCTCCTTTCAAAACTCAATCAGCGGTTCAGGTACAGCGTATTGTGTGTGTCTTGTGTGTGAGTGCTGTCGCCGTCTCTGCTTGGTTTATCCGTACATTTTTAGAAGGCTTAAGTAGGTCATCAGCACCTCTTCCTCCTCAGAGTGAAAGCTTGTGGTCCAGACTCCAAAACCCCCGGATTCACATTGAGATTGAACAAAACAAATCCTTGCCAGGAGACACTGGAAGAGCGACCTCATCATCTGCCAGCCCATGAACCACATATGTGTGTGTGTGAGGGCGTGTGTGTGTGTGTGTGTGTGTGTGTGTGTGTGTGTGTGTGTGTGTGTGTGTGTGTGTGTGTGGTGTGTGTGTGTGTGTGTGTGTGTGTGTGTGTGTGTGTGTGTGTGTGTGTGTGTGTGTGTGTGTGTGTGTGTGTGTGTGTGTGTGTGTGTGTGTGTGTGTGTGTGTTTGTGAACAGATCTCAGAGGATAAGAATGGAGATGGAGATGATTTGCCTTGGGCTTCCACTGACCACAGTCTCAACTATCTAATTTATCATTTTTCTTTCTATTCTACACTTTTTTTTGACTTCTTTGTTTCAAATGAGTCTTTACTCAGGACTTGCATTGATGGAGCTGAGCTGAATATAGTATAATAGGGGTGGGGGAAAAAATAGATTCACATAGGAATCGCGATTCTAATCATCCAATTTTTTTTTTTAAGTTTCGGTAACACTTTAGATTAGGGAACACATATTCACCATTAACTAGGTGCTTACTAACATATGTAAGTAGCATACTAGCCCTTTATTAGTAATTATTAAGCACATTTTAACACCTTTTTCTACATAACCTTATTCTACCTCTATTAGATTAAGTTTTTTCCTGAATAAGGTTTTAATATGTGCTTAATATTTACTAATAAAGGGCTAGTATGCTACTGCTATGCATGTTCGTAAGCACCTAGTTAATTGTGAATATTTGTTCCCTAATCTAATGTGTTACAAAAGTTTCTATTTTGAAAAACCACATTAAACACCAGTTTGTGTTATTTATAGATAAATATACTGTTTATTTTTGTAACTTCTGGTAGAAAAAGGCAGCTAGCCTAAGCTTTTATTTATACAAGTTATTTTTTTGTACAGTAAGTAAGTTTTTATTTGTTTTGAATGAATAAATGTTAACTTTTGTCTTAAGTTTGCCTTTGTGGGATCACATTATCACATTATCTTATACAAACTGTATTGTTTTGATGCCATAATTTGCCTCAACACACTATGCATTGTATACATTTTTGAATCGAGAATCGTTTGAATCGAGAATCGTTATCGAGAATTGTTTGAATCGAGAATCGAGTTTGAATCGAATCGTGACCCTAAGAATCGGAATCGAATCGTGAGCCAACCAAAGATTCACATCCCTATAGTATAATATAGTATAATATAGTAAACTTGTGATTGTCAGTGAACGGGAGACAAAACCATGAACTTCATTTCCCGAAAACAAAGTTTTGTGAAAGATAATATGGAAAAATACAGTAATACAACGTAGTTCATGCATGTGAGGTTACATTGTCTCTGTGTAAATGAATGTCTAGTAAAGATTTCCCTCAGTCACTTTCAATACCGCTATAAGTTATAACTCATGATTTTGGTTACACTTAAACACTCAGATTGCAGGACACCTTTCCTGCACATGTACACACATAGCTTACATACAGGGTGATGTGTCAGTCATGGTATAAGAAAAAATAAGTCTATTATTTTGTGTTGTTTTTTAGAAACTGATGCACAAAAAGCAGCAGCTTTGTTGAGTGATATGCCATGACGCCTGATAAGTAAAACAGCCCAGGCTACAATTGAAAGACTTCTTCGAGCCGAGTTCTCGTGCAGGGCAGCAAACCGTGAAAGATCACAGATCAGCCGGTGGAGCAACAGTGGAATTTGTCACCTTTTGCAGCAGCAGATCAATGATAATTACCCGGGTGACACGAGTACAGTTATAACTTTACAGGATCAGGAACAGGGGGAGAGGGACATGAGGAAGTAAGGGATGAAGGGCTCTGGGCCACACTTAGCTCTGAGCTGATCAATACTGTGTGAGAGATGGCTGTGACCGGCCCCACGGCTCAGCCTCAGAGCAGCTCAACATGCTATTATGGCCTTCCTTCACGCCGCGTGTGTATCGGCAGCCACAAAGAAATCCATTTTGTTACACAACCTATGGTTTTAAAAAAAGCTATTGGCACCAACCACTGTCCATGTACGTGTAACTTAAAATTAACATTGTTTAACATTGTAAAGCAATCGTCAATGGCATAATGAGAGTAGACTGGATATAAAACACGATGCACTGATTCACAAGAATCAACAGTTGATTTGGCCACACCTAATGTTTTTGCTATTTCTCAGATGGGTTTGTTTTGATTTTTCAGCCTAATGATGGCTTGCTTCACTGACAGTGACAGCTCCTTGGATCTCATATTGAGAGTTAAGAGCAACAGATTTCAAATGCAAACGTCACTCCTGGAATCAACTCCAGAACTTTTAACTGCTTAACTGAAGATTAAATAATAAGGGAATAGCCCACACGTGTCCATGAAATAGCTTTTCAGTCAATTGTCCCATTACTTTTGGTCCCCTAAAAAGTGGGAGGCACATATAGAAAGTGTTGTAATTCCTACACTGTTCATCTGATTTGGATGTAAATACCCTCAAATTAAAGCTGAAAGTCTGCAACTATGTTTCACTAGAGCCAAAAAGAAGAGAATTGTGTTGATGTACCAATATTTATGGACCTGACTGCATGAATGGACAGGAAGGAGCCTGTGGAGCAGTTTACACCTTTGAACTTTCAAATTTTACACAGTGCCCCTGAAAAAAATGCATGTTTGATATGTTGCCGTAACTTTCTCTCCATGAGAAGTCCTGAATCACTGAGGAAGACTCAGTGAGATGAGAGGTCTTCATGGTTTCTTTACAAAGTCGACCATACAAGAACCAGCAGGAACACAAAAGTTGCCCGTTGCCTCTTAAATGACCCTTAAAATGTTGTGGAAGGTGATTTTTTATAGAGAGAAAAACAACAAATCAGGTGATTGAAGATCGTGTCTTTGGACAGTAGCACTTCCTGGACTCACATCTGTTTGGTTAAAGATGCTTAAGGCTGTACAGTCAAGGCTTCACGATAATCTGTAATCTAAAAGAGAATATTGGCGTTTAAACAATGCATTGTGATGCCAAAATGTGAGTGATTTATCTGCGTGAGGAATAATGTGGAATGTAAGTGTCATCACAGAGCAGCCTGACATTCTCAACCCACTTTACCTACCGTTACACACTCGCAGCAGGTTCATCATCAGAGGAAAGAGTCCAGATCGTGTCACATCGTAACAAATTAGGCGGACAAGGCAACAGGGCAGCAGATTGGTACATTCATCACGGGAGAAATAGATCATGTCAGCGTTGTCTGTTCTGCGCAGGCCTTTCTGCTGCTCCTGTGGGCCACACACACGACGCGGCCGCGGTACTACATCAAACACAACTGTAGGAAATGAGGCCTTCATGACAAGTAATAGGTTTTATTGAGTGGATGATGAGTGTGTTTGAAGTATATCAGGACAATCTTTGTGTGGCTCACTTTGGACTTTCTAAGGGAAACACTTTAAAAGTTCTGCTTTTTTCTTCGGACAGCTGATGAATGACCGATAACTGGGGTGCACGGAAAGATTTATTAGTGTTTATCCGATCGAGCCACCTGCGGCACTGCGACCTGACAAAGAAAAGGGTGTAAGAGTGAGTTTGTGTGCAAGTACTTAAATTGTCTTTCTCTTGGCTTTTGAAATGTCTTCTTACAAAAAAAAAACAGTTATCAAATCAGTCCATGATGACGGGAGTGTGTTTGCATGTCTCCGTGTCCCTACATCCTTTTGTAAAACACAACTGATAAATTCCCCTTTCTGTTGTAACCTCTGCAGGGTTCAGTGGCCACGTTCAATGACTGTGAGAGAGATAGAGACAGGGAGAGGAAGAGCGACAGGCAATCATTTCTCTGTGCGAGCGGCAGAGCGGGTAGGCGAGCACATGAAAGCCCATTTTCCTCTGATTAAGTCCTGTGAAAATATTCCATTTGTCAGTGCCACTGCAGCTGAGACAGGCCCTGGCCCGCACAGCCAGCCGACTGTATCTGTTGACTACGTCGCTGCCGCGATTTACATCACTCACTGACAACATCATCATTTTCTCCTTTAATGTCCTCCTCCACTTGTGTGTGCATACACCTCCCTTCCTCCTCTTTTATTCTTCCCCTGGTCCTCACACCTTCGCCCGCTTCCGTCACTCTTTCATTCCCCCTCTCTCATCCCATCCACAGTGCTTAGCGCCCGCCCGCCGCCCCCTCTGCCCCCCTAACAGCCTATTTTTGTTTGATCTGCCCTCATTGCAAGGTTGACTGCAACCAAAGAGGGGAGAGCAAAGAGGGACCTGCCTCTGTCTCTGTCATACTCATTTTCAATGTCATAAATTTCAATTTCCTATCTTTCTGCTCCCCCCCCCCCCTTGTTCTTCACCCCCCCCCCCCCCCTTTCCCTTATGGTGTACCCATCTTGGGAATTTGTCAATTCTGTTTCTCTCTGTCTCTTCTTCTCATTCTCCCTCTCTCTCTCTCTCCAAACACCTATTGGCTATTATCCTGTCTCATGTCGTCGCCAGACTTCTGCCACATAGAATGCAATTTCCCCGGCAGCATCTGTGATGAGATCCAAATGAAAGATCGTTAATATTTTGTTCAGAAACAAATGGAGTTGTGTCTCGCATTTTAAATATTGTCATTTCCCACCTAACCCCCCCCCCCTCGCAGTGCTCTGCCTGCCATTGAGATTCTCCTTGTCACCCCCAAGATGCAGATGATCACATTTTTCTGGTACAGCTCTGATGAATGCATCTGTGTGTACGCATTTGTCTGTGGCTCAGGGAAGAGAGACAAAAAAAACCTGACAGGCGTTTAAAACCATACGTGGTCTTTGTCTCTTCAGAAGGTCTTTAACTCGGAGACGGTGACAGGAGCAGAGGAAGCTGCTATTGTGTCAGGAAAAAGGTGGAGGAGCTTCATTAACCAAACCAGGGCCAAGTCAGACTGAAACATAAACAGTAGTTTAGCTAATAGCTATAGATGATTGTAATTTCAGTTATATGAAAAAATATTGCTTCATGTTGTCCTTTAACGTCACGGTCAACACTTTTTCTTCTTTTCTCTAGTTCTTAAAGGTGGACATGGATTTTTATAGACTCCATATTCACATTCTTAAAAATATAAAAATAAAAGCAATACAACACATTCAAAAGACCTTAAGAGTTAATGTCCTTTGCACTAATGGTATGTACGGGGGAGTCATTCTGCATTTATGTGTAAGCAGCTTGTGTTTTGTTTTAAAGGTGCATTATGTAATAAATCTAAAGCTACTGGCCATAAAATGCTCCTAATATGTCACAGAGACTCAGGAATAATGTTCATATAACAAACTGAACTCACCAACAACAACAGTACAGACAAAATATTTGCATAAAAAAAATATTTTGCAGACTGCAAATTGTGTTTATGTTTTGGTATCATGTTTTGGCATGTGGCGCCACCTACCGCCATCTACCAATCATTGCAGTCAGTAGAGTCTCAGCTGCCGAGCAACCATGAGTTGCCACTTACGCCAGAAGACGAAACCTAAAAGACCTCGGTATTTTGAATTTGAATGTCGTAACTGTTTTTGGCCACATTCTTACATATGGCACCTTTAAGGTAACTGTAATCTCATCTTTTGTCTGCAAAAAAATAAAGTTATTTTTAACTTGAGCTGCCATAGTGAAGTGGGTTTAAAAGTAAAGTACAATCATATTTAATATAATATTATTGTGGGGTTTCAGACCTGCATGAAAATACAGAAAACCACTATACACTGAAAAAATATCTAAAGACAGCTTGCTTACTTAGTTTGAATGAACTTAATGCATTCTGTATGAAGTTTATAATGTTTGTTAACTGTTTTTCTTTGGTTTGTTTTCCCAGTGTCCTAAAGAAGCCAAAAAAGGAGCCAAAGCTTTGTGGATGCAAACAGAAAAAGTTCCTCGACGAGGGAGGAGATTCACTTTCTAAACAGTTTGTGTTGCATGTGTGTTAACGGCATCAGAGCTCATTAAATCTGAGCACAAATTAGTCTGATTTAAGAGACAGAATGATGGTTTTTGACGGGGGGAGAAATGTGCACCAGAGAAAACAGGAACGGCGAAGTTGTGAAATGTAATTTAGGAATTAATCAGCATTCATTAGCCCAAGGGGCCTTTCCTCCAATTCTCTCTTCTCTCCATCTCCCGTTCCGTCGCCTAATGTTCCCTCTCTCAACGAGGCATCATGGGTAGCCCGCTCACTGCTCACCCAAGCGTTGCCCATTTGCCTGATGTCTCGCCAGCTCGCTCTCTAACCAAACTTTACCTCCTACCTGACACTCACCCCCTCCCTCCCTCCCACCCTCTGCTCATTAGCATCACATTAGCATTTCGTCTACAATCTACATGGCTCTGATCTGATTCACTTCAATCTGCTCATCCTGTTGTTTTTTTAACTCTTGTCTCTGTCCCAAGTACAACTTGTGTTCAGTAACTCTTGTTTTTGTGTATTTTATTCTGGATTAAGTCACTTTTATGTTGCTATTCCTTCAATGTGTCCTTTATGTGCGCTTTTCAGACTTAATTTAGTTGTCCATAATCACTTTAAATGCGTTACATTTGTGTATCGTTACACTATATCGTTTTCTTAGTGTGAAACAACACATTTGATGTCTCACGTGATTGTAAAAACATGAGTAGAAGGACAAACCTGCGGTTCTCCACTGTATTATGACAATGTCAGTAACCTCACTTTTCATGCCAGTGAAGCTTGAATGGAGTTGACTTCATTTCAATCTCTTGGCTGGAAAGACACAGTAATTAGGCAGGTGAGTGTAGGGGGGGGCGGGGTCACACTCAGGCAATTAAGAAAGTGACAGCCAGTCTGGCGCCAGCGTGACAGCCACCGCGCGCAGCTCCACTACATTCCCATTCACATTCACACGTACACAAACACAAATGTGTGCACGCAGCCCAGCATCCCTGTCATGACCAGCCTGATTAGCATAAAAGCAGCGGCTCTCTGTCTGACACCATCATCATCATCATCATCATCCCAGAACAAGAGAGGGGCAGAGGTGAACAAGAGGAAATTAACCACTGACATTTGAACTCCCTATGAGTCAGTTATCACAAGAGGTCGACCAATATTTTACAAACCAGGGAAGACAGTGGCTGATATATAATGCCCCCCCCTGTATGTTTTCTCAATTTCTTTCTATTTCCTCCATCTGTGAAATCAAAATATTTTCATTTCATACCGATATAACAAACTACTGATACCGATATAAATCCGACATTACAGTCATTTTAGTCCACTTTTGAACGTATGAAGCTGTTAACAACACATTTGTGCCGAGTCATTCGGAAGACATCATTCTCCAACTGTGTAACAAATGTTCTCCTAAAAAAGAAGGAATGAAAAGCCCAAACATGACTCAGCAAAAATGCTTTTGCTGATTTTAATTTACAATTTTTACAGTCTGTGCGTAGTTAAGCATGCAATATACAGTATATATCTATATACATATATAGATGTCTATATGTGTATATATATATATATATATATAGATATATATCTATATGTATGTGTATATAAGCATTTGGATAAATAATTATTTTAGAGCACTTAGCAGCATTTTTCAAGTGACTTTATTAAAAAGATGTCAACTACACACAAATAAGTATTAATTTGCTGAGTCATCAAAAAATTAATCGACCATACATTTGTCATGTTTTTATAGATTATATCAAGATTTTGTCAGATATTGTATTGTGCATTAGTAAGTTATTATTTCTAAGCTTTTTTTTTTTTTAATTGTGATGTTAAATTTTTACACAGAGAAAAGGTGGACTTTTTTTTGCATCATCCATGTTTACATTGATAACCTCTGGGCTTCACTTTTGCCATGATTTTTCTCTTGGCTACTGAAGACAGGGATTGTGCAGACAAAACTAAAACTGCTTCTGTGTAGAGAACAGCAAAGACATATAACTCCACACCTGTCTCCTCACCTGTCCGTACCTGTATCCTTTGCCATATCTTGCCAATGTTGCCTCTTTGTGACCAAACAGGAAGTACGAGGGAAACGCATCTCAAAAATAAAATCAATCACACATAAATAACAGTTTAAATCACTCACATTGTCATCTTGCACACACACAAATGTCCCAGCACATATCCACACACACACACACACACACACACATATAGAAACATTGTTTGGATATGATGTGACATTTGTACACAGTGTTCATCTGTGCAGTTCACTGTTAATGTGTTTGTGACATTATCCTAGAGACACGTTCCACATCCCTTTGTCTCAATTCTCTATATTATTCCCGAACACTAAACACACACACACACACACACTTTGTGGAAATTGTGTGTGTGTGTGTGGGTGGGTGTGTGTGTGTGTGTGTGTGAGGTGCGATCCAGCATCAGGCAGTTATAAATGGCCATCATTTCCCAAACCACTCTGTTCTCCATTGTGGAGCGCATGTCGCCGCAGGGAAGGGAGGTGATGTGTGTGAGTGTGTGTGTGTGTTAGAGAGAGAGGGTGAGAGGGTGAGTAGGAGGATGTAAGGGTGTGTGAGGGGGTAATAGAGGAAGTGAAGGGGATGATAGTCCCAGAAGAAAAGTGTGACGGTCGAGAGTAGCGGAGACAGACCTTTAGCTCCACTGGAAAGCCGGACCAGTGTGAGTTTAGAGAATGAAACAATTGTGTGAAAATAGTACAGAACATTTTGAATATTGTAAAAAAAAATCATATTTGGAAAAATATAAAACAATTCTCCAAGCACATAACAAACATACATCTGCAGAGGACAAACACAACACACACAAACTCGTGATAATGTACATGTAAAGTATAGAATATAAACACCTCGTCAGATTAACTTTATACAATCACTGAACCTCATTTGCAAGACTTAAATATTGGACTAACTTTTATTTTTGTTTATTTTTTAAAAGATGTTTAAATTTTACCAATTTAAATTAGTTTAAACTTAATTTTTTCTTTCTTAGGGAACCAAAATCAAGCCAGAATTTAATTTGGTGTAGAGCGATGTAGAGTTTGACTTTGACAAACATCAACACCATAATAAGTCTAGTCTTTGAACGTGTTTAAATAAGGACTGATTTTTCTATATTTCTATGTTTATTTAACACACTGTATATTACCCATTAGGCCCATGTGAATGTTTTCTCCAAATCATAATTAAGTTGAATTCTGCTTCACTCCATGGGAAACTACTGCACTATGTCCTTATATTTAATGTATTATTCATGTCCTTTAATCAAAGTTGCTGCAGACTAAGACTTTGAGAAGCACCTTATTGCTAAAGTCTGTGTTTTTGCGTCACTGGTTCATTTCAAGTGTTACCCTCATAAAAGTCTTTAGTGAGGACACTCATGCTGCCAGCTAAACCTTCAGATATAATTGTCTTTTGTTTTATTCTTATTTCTCCCCCCTCATCTCATGAGGAACTCATTCCCAGCGTTAACTCTGTGCTTGTTCTTATAACTTAAGAACCCTTTGTTAATGGCATTGTGTTTTCTTTTTGGCAGTCATAAAGTTTCAGATTTAAAACTGTTAATGACTTTTGGCTCCGCTTGCCCACACAATCTTATATTATCCTCTTTTCTCGCATGGTCTCGAAGCAGTTTGGTTTCACTGCAAGTCCAACTATTGAGATTAAATTGGTCTATCAAGTGCAACTCTTTGAAAGATAAACACTTGTGGCCTGGTTCATCTGCTGATTTGGATTTATGGCCATGGAAGTAATATTTAGATTCTCCGAGTTATTGTTTTGTTCTGCATAAACGTGCGGCAAGGAAGTTCTTATCCCTTAGTGTTGCACTTTCCTTTTATTTCATAATAATAACGACCCCTTTCTTCTCCTTCTATCTGCTGTCGCAAAATAAAATCCATGTGTGCGCTTTCCTCGTTTTTCCATTCTCAAACTATAAAAACCCACAGGAATCGCTGCTGGTGATTTCATTTCCCCAGAGCCGCTCCTGACCAGTGTCACTCGGACAGCTTCTGATGTGACCACTGCGCCTTCCTCTGAAATAATATTATAAATCACAAACACTCATCTCTCTCCCTCTTCCATGCAGGAGAGCTTAGAAAATTAAATGCCAAAAAAAAAAATCAGCAGGGGACACGATAATATATTACAAACGTCTTCCACTTTCAACCAGAGGCTCCATGTAGTTCTGATACAAGAGACGAGTGGGAGAAGGGGAAAAAAAAACATTTACAGAGGGGTAACGGTCAGTGTTAGACAGGAGGCCTTTTTAAATCCCACACTCATCCATCATAAGTGGCGTTTATGCACTCTGAAGGCCCGATAATAGCCTTGTGCATTTTCACACTGTGCTTTACCTCCTGTGTTTGATTGGAGGGAGAGAGAGACTAAAAAAATGGAGGGGAAGGATGAAAAGAGTCTGATGAGGGTTTCATTCATTCTCTTTTTTTTCCCTCCTCATCATCCCACTCTCTCCTTCAAGGCTGCTTCTCTTATCTTCCCTTCTACATTTTGGGAAAATCACTCTCTGAATTGGAAAAGGGGCCCTGGGGCCACAACCCTTTTTTTTTTTCCTTCTTCTTCTTCTTTGGATAATTGACTCCCATTGCCTGGTAATTCATCGGGTGCATATGCCAGCTAATTCATCAGAAGAAGAGAAGCTGCCGACCTCACGACCTTGCATGCCCCAACGCCCCACACACGCCCCGCCGAAAACACACACCCACCCACCCACACACTCATCACACATCACACACTTCAACCTTGCATGGCTCGCTCGCATATGTATGTATGCACACATACAAAACACGCACACACACACACATTTATGGTCGAGTTCCCCCCACCCCTCTCCTCCTCCTCCTCCACCCATCTGCCCCAGAAGAGCCAGGAGCCTGGAATGAGAGGAGGGAGCAAGCGGCAAGTTAGCGGATGAAAAACCTGAGATGATAGATGGGCCACATTGTGGCATTATGAATGAATTATACCTCCCAAATACCTTGAGCAGTGCAGACTGTCAGCCTGTATCTATACTAATCTGGGAGAAAATATAGCTGTTTCCACATTAAAGGCGGCCGGCAAAGAATGGGCTGCAGAATTAATTGAGCAATCAGGCCATTAGAGAGAAACATCATACTGAGTCGTGTTTCTGATGCTGCAACATTTATCACTGCTCACCAGGAACCAGCTTCCATTCCTGTGTTTTTTTTGTTTTTTTTTCTCCCTCTCCCCTCTATCCCGCTCTCTCTTTCCCTCTAATGTGGCCCAGTCTTCAAACAGATTAGGATTATTGTGACAAGACAAAGGTATCTTTTGTCTTTCTCCATAGTGGTGTCAGCGCCTGCCGCATTTATCACGGTTGTCACGCAGTCTTAAGGCTTTCAGCTTGCACACCTTGTTCCATTTTTCTCCCAGTGGTGGGTCCATGTTAAAATTGCTCAGAAAAGTACATTATAAGATAAATTATAGGCTAGACTGTCACTTACATGAGTATTTGTTTGGGGGGGTTTTTTCTCTCTCTTTTTTTTTTTTTTTTACCCTTGAGTTTATAAGGTGACTTGACAAAAATATGATGATGATTACTTTCACACAATGTCAATTCCTTTTTTGTTGTTGTTGTTTTTTTGTGTTCGTAATAGTAATCAGTGATATTTGAAGTGGTCAGGTTCAACAAATATATAAATGTTACTGTACAGGCATATATATTTCGATATATTTCCACTTTATAAAAGTGACGCAAATCCCTAATATTCACATCTATAAAAGAGATGTACGTGTGCATGCAATTAATTCAAACTAGATTAATTAAAAAGTAAAAAGTCACTGCGATATCAGTGTATACAAGTATGTACCTAAAAATGCACCTTTACAGATACATGCAATATCTGACTTCTATCGCCCTCTGGTGGATAAATCAGAGAACTGAGCTAAACGGGGGATTTGCAAGGAATACGTGCTGACGTCAGTGTTTGTTGTGTTTTATAAAATGTTGTATGAGTAAAAAGACATCTTGTTTTCTGTCAAACAGCAGTTTTCAGAGAAGTTGATAAATACATGTTCTGTATATGCAGACAAGAATACAGGAATGTGTATGTGCTCATGCAATAATACAATAAAACAAGAAATAACGTCTATTAAATTGTGACATTGTTTTTCATTTTTAAATATTTGTAATATGTATAATATTAAGTTTTCAGTGTTGGTTTGAATTATTTGATAAATGTACACCTACATATTGCTGCCTTGTGTTATGTTGTTCAGTGATGTTTGTCTTTATTATGTATGTTGCTTTATACACATGAGGCTCATAACTTAGTCCATTTTCACTCAGTGTAAGATAATTATGTTGAAACAAAATTCCCATTAAACTCCATCTGCCTTTTTGCAGGTGATGATTGCATATTAAACATATCAAGTGTGAAAATAGGCTTGTTTGTTTTTATTAACACACTCATTTATTTAAGTACAATCACATTGTTTCAATAGGAGATATTTACTGTAAAACATACCAGTTCATAAAAAGCCCAGAAAAATCTTATTTCCCAGAGTGACGTCACATCTGTGTAGGAGCACACCAAAGCGTGGTCATGTAGCGTCTCGGTCAACCGCAATAAACCCGGAAGTCAGAAACTTTTTTGGCAAATGTGCTGAGTGAGCAACTCCATAGGAATGAACGGAGCCAAAATGGCAGTGCTCTATCCAGTTCTTATTCATTATATCATCCATGAGCCAGCAGGAGCTGGAGGAGGACGAGGAGCAGCAGGGGACAAACATGTGGTAACTGCTGCTTAAAAATGATCCCACTTTTCTTTGTTCTGTTGACGCTCTGTTTACACCTGCTGTTAACATCCGACCTGAGTGATCCGATTACACCTGCTCAAATTTTGGACGACATACTATACTATGACGTTTTTGACCAATGTTGACCATTTTTGGACAACATACTATACTATGACGTTTTTGTCAAATTTTGTACAATTTATTTTTTTACTTTTTTTGTCCAATTTTACTTACTTTGACCATTTTTCGACAACAAACTATACAGTGACGTTTTTGAACATTTTTGAAATTTTTTGGGCGACAGACTATAGTATGACGTTTTTGACCAGTTATGACAATTTTTGGACGACATACGTTTTTGACCATTTTTGGGCAACATACTATAGTATGACATTTTTTACAATTTTTGGACGACATACTATATACTATGACATTTTTGACCAATTTTGACAATTTTTAGACGACATACTTAGTATGACGTTTTAGAACATTTTTCAACAACATACTATACCATGATGTTTTTGACCAATTTTGGACGACATACTATAGTATGACGTTTTTTGACCATTTTTGGACGACATACTAAAGTATGACTATTTTGACCAATATTGACCATTTATGGACGACATACTATACTATGACGTTTTTGTCAAATTTCCCAAAAAATTGTCAGATTTTGGACGAAATAGTGTGATAGTGTAGTATGACTGAGGTCAAGAATATGATTGAGGTCGACGACATACTATAGTATGATGTTTTGGTCACATTTTGGGTAAAAAAAAAAATAATAAGATTTTGGATGGCATAGTATAGTATGTCGTTTTTGTCAAATTTTGGACCAAATTTTTTTTTCAAAAAATGGTCACATTGTGGACGACATAGTGTAGTATGAAGTACTACATAGTATAGTATGTCGTTTTTGTCAAGTTTTGGACCAAAAAAATGTTTTTCAAAAAAATGGTCAGAATTTGGACGACATAGTATAGTATGTCGTTTTTGTCAAATTTTGGACCAAACTTTTTTTTCAAAAAATGGTCACATTGTGTACGACATAGTGTAGTATGACGTACTACATAGTATAGTATGACGTTTTTGTCAAGTTTTGGAACAAAAAAATGTTTTTCAAAAAAATTGTCCGATTTTGGACGACATAGTATATTATGTCGTTTCTGTCACATTTTGGGTAAAAAAAAAAATAATAAGATTTTGGATGGCATAGTATAGTATGTCGTTTTTGTCAAATTTTGGACCAAATTTTTTTTTCAAAAAATGGTCACATTGTGTACGACATAGTGTAGTATGAAGTACTACATAGTATAGTATGACGTTTTTGTCAAGTTTTGGAACAAAAAAATGTTTTTCAAAAAAATGGTCAGATTTTGGACGACATAGTATAGTATGTCGTTTTTGTCAAAATTTGGACCAATTTTTTCTTCAAGAAATGGTCACATTGTGGACGACATAGTGTAGTATGCAGTACTACATATTATAGTATGTCATTTTTGTCAAGTTTTGTACCAAAAAAATTGTCAGATTTGTCAGACAAACATTTTTTTTTTTCCAAAACTTGACAAAAACGTCATACTATACTATGTAGTACGCCATACTACACTATGTCGTACACAATGTGACCATTTTTTGGAAAAGAAATTTGGTCCAAATTTTGACAAAACGACATACTATACTATGTCGTCCAAAATCTGACAATTTTTTTGTTCCAAAACTTGACAAAAACGACATACTATAATATGTAGTACTTCATACTACACTATGTCGTCCACAATGTGACCACTTTTTGAAAAAAATAATTTGGTCCAAAATTTGACCAAAATGTCATACTATACTATGTCGTCGACCTCAATGTCATACTACACTATTTCGTACGAAATCTGACAATTTTTTTGAAAAAGTTTTAGTCCAAAATTTGACAAAAACGTCATAGTATAGTATGTCATCCAAAAATGGTCAAAATGCCATAATGTAGTATGTTGTCCAAAAATAGTAAAAAACGCCATAGTATGTTGTTCAAAATCACCAAAGATTTATTTTTTACTGTCCGGGGTGGGACTCGAACCAGCGTCCCCTGGGGGAAGCTGGCATCTAAAAGGATGAGTCATAGACCACTAAGCCAAAGAAAAGTCAAGTGTGAGGTGTTTTATGTGGTCCAAATCGATACAACTGTCATAGTATACTATGTTGTCCAAAAATTGTCAAAATTGGTCAAAAACGACATACTATACTATGCAGTACTTCATACTACACTATGTCGTCCACTATGTGACCATTTTTTGAAAAAGAAATTTGGTCCAAATTTGACAAAAACGACATACTATACTATGTCGTCTAAATCTGACAATTTTTTTGAAAAACATTTTTTTGGTCCAAAACTTGACAAAAACGACATACTATACTATGTAGTACTTCATACTACACTATGTCGTCCACAATGTGACCATTTTTTGAAAAAAAGAAATTGGTCAAAATTTTGACAAAAACGACATACTATACTATGTCGTCCAAAATCGGACAATTTTTTTGAAAAACATTTTTTTTGGCCAAAACTTCACAAAAACGACATACTATACTATGTAGTACTTGGTACTACACTATGTCGTCCACAATGTGACCATTTTTTGAAAAAGAAATTTGGTCCAAATTTTGACAAAAACGACATACTATACTATGTCGTCTAAATCTGACAATTTTTTGAAAAACATTTTTTTGGTCCAAAACTTGACAAAAACGACACACTATACTATGTAGTACTTCGTACTACACTATGTCGTCCACAATGTGACCATTTTTTGAAAAAGAAATTGGTCCAAATTTTGACAAAAACGACATACTATACTATGTCGTCTAAATCTGACAATTTTTTTGAAAAACAATTTTTGGTCCAAAACTTGACAAAAACGACACACTATACTATGTAGTACTTCGTACTACACTATGTCGTCCACAATGTGACCATTTTTTGAAAATGAAATTTGGTCCAAATTTTGACAAAACGACATACTATACTATGTCGTCTAAATTAGACAATTTTTTTGAAAAACATTTTTTTGGTCCAAAACTTGACAAAAACGACATACTATACTATGTAGTACTTGGTACTACACTATGTCGTCCACAATGTGACCATTTTCTGAAAAAGAAATTTGGTCCAAATTTTGACAAAAACGACATACTATACTATGTCGTCTAAATCTGACAATTTTTTTGAAAAACAATTTTTTGGTCCAAAACTTGACAAAAACGACATACTATACTATGTAGTACTGCATACTACACTATGTCGTCCACAATGTGACCATTTTTTGAAAAAGAAATTTGGTCCAATTTTTTACAAAAACGACATACTATACTATGTCGTCTAAATCTGACAATTTTTTTTGAAAAACATTTTTTTGGTCCAAAACTTGACAAAAAAAAAATTTGTTTTTCAAAAAATTGTCAGATTTTGGACGACATAGTATAGTATGTCGTTTTTGTCACATTTTGGGTAAAAAAAAAAAAAATAAGATTTTGGACGGCATAGTATAGTATGTCGTTTTTGTCAAATTTTGGACCAAATTTTTTTCTTCAAGAAATGGTCACATTGTGGACGACATAGTGTAGTATGAAGTACTACACATTATAGTATGTCGTTTTTGTCAAGTTTTGGACCAAAAAAATGCTTTTCAAAAAAATTGTCCGATTTAGACGACATAGTATAGTATGACATTTTGGTCAAATTTTGGACCAAACTTTTTTTTCAAAAAAGTGGTCACATTGTGGACGACATAGTGCAGTATGAAGTACTACATAGTGTAGTATGTCGTTTTTGTCAAGTTTTGGACCAAATTTTTTTTTCAAAAAATGGTCACATTGTGGACGACATAGTGTAGTAGGAAGTACTACATAGTATAGTATGTCGTTTTTGACCAATTTTGACCATTTTTGGACAACATAGTATACTGTGACAGTTTTATCGATTTGGACCACATAAAACACCTTAGATTTGACTTTTCTTTGGCTTAGTGGTCTATGACTCATCCTTTTAGATGCCAGCTTCCCCCAGGGGACGCTGGTTCGAGTCCCACCCCGGACAGTAAAAAATAAATCTTTGGTGATTTTGAACAACATACTATGGCGTTTTTTACTATTTCTGGACAACATACTACATTAAGGCATTTTTGACCATTTTTGGATGACATACTATACTATGATGTTTTTGTCAAATTTTGGACTAAAACTTTTTCAAAAAAATGGTCAGATTTCGTACGAAATAGTGTAGTATGACATTGAGGTCGACGACATAGTATAGTATGATGTTTTGGTCACATTTTGGGTAAAAAAAAAAAGAAAAAAGATTTTCCAATTTTGGACGACATAGTATAGTATGACATTTTGGTCAAATTTTGGACCAAATTCTTTTTTTCAAAAAGTGGTCACATTGTGGACGACATAGTGTAGTATGAAGTACTACATAGTATAGTATGTCGTTATTGTCAAGTTTTGGGCCAACAAAAATGTTTTTCAAAAAAATTGTCCGATTTTGGACGACATAGTATAGTATGTCGTTATTGTCAAAATTTGGACCAAATTTCTTTTTCAAAAAATGGTCACATTGTGGACGACATAGTGTAGTACGAAGTACTACATAGTATAGTATGTCGTTTTTGACCAATTTTGACCATTTTTGGACAACATAGTATACCGTGACAGTTGTATCGATTTGGACCACATAAAACACCTCAGATTTGACTTTTCTTTGGCTTAGTGGTCTATGACTCATCCTTTTAGATGCCAGCTTCCCCCAGGGGATGCTTGTTCGAGTCCCACCCCGGACAGTAAAAAATTAAATCTTTGGTGATTTTGAACAACATACTATGGCGTTTTTTACTATTTTTGGACAACATACTACATTAAGGCATTTTTGACCATTTTTGGATGACATACTATACTATGATGTTTTTGTCAAATTTTGGACTAAATTCTTTTCAAAAAAATGGTCAGATTTCGTACGAAATAGTGTAGTATTACATTGAGGTCGACGACATAGTATAGTATGATGTTTTGGTCACATTTTGGGTAAAAAAATTACTACATTATGGCATTTTTGACCATTTTTGGATGACATACTATACTATGACGTTTTTGACCAATTTTGACCATTTTTGGACAACATGGTATAGTATGTTGGCCTTAAGCCTTTTGTTAAATATGTGTAGCTTTGTAGCTAACTTTGTCCTTTGGTTAAAGGGCACCATGGGCACTTTGATGTCTTTGATGGCTGTGATATAAAGAGACATTGAAATATATGTACTGAGAATATCTAGCAGGCTAGGGCTTCATGTGTCCGTTTTAGCTTAGTAAGTTAGGTGTAATAAGGTTTTTTGACCGTCAGGTCACTACGTGATATTGGATTACGTCGTATACTGTTGGAACCTATTGGTCATCATTCACAACTTGGAACGTCAAAGGAATATTTCTATGCTTTGGTGATCCTCGACAGGCTTGGATGCATGTCAACAGGAATATAACTTGGATGTACGGCAAGTGGAAATAAATGTGCAAATCTTCATATGACTTTCTCTTGCCCTCGTGATTGATGAATTAAAACAGTGCCTATGAGTCAAGCCCGTTAGAACCTTACTATAACTGAAGACTTTTCAGTGGCATCGGAATTAAGTGTACTTTGGCCACTACAGTGATTAATATCAGAAATGTCATCTGATTTACAGAAAATTACAGTGTTTACAATTTAACATACATTTAGGTGATTATGCACTTGAGCCAAAATGATTTAATTTCAGGTAAATTTTGACACGCTTGAGCTTTAGATTATAGCCTGACCTCCTTGGAGACTGTATGGTCAAAGAGTTAACAACAACATATTATTTGGATGTTTTATATATCTATACTATATACAAAACACACAATAACTCACAACTCTAACAACAAAACAACACAAACAAGCACACTGGATAAGAAAAGAAAGTCAAAGAAAACCAAATGAGTACACAACCAGGTTTAAAAACGATATATTTTCCCGACTGCCACCACTGGGGGGCAGCATATCCTTCCTCCACAAACAGTAAAGTAAATAGGAAACAAATGGAAAGTGATGCTCACATGATCAGGAAACGAAAATAAAATCAGAGCAGAGTGTTGTTTTGTGTAACGTGTCAGTTATGTCACATCGTGACATTGGGTCATGTAAGTGATTGGAACTTCCTGTCTCCTTATTTTATTAGTATCCAATCCAATCCAACCATAGTGGACCAAAGTTCTGTACAGTAGAATAAATAAAGGATAAACAACACATAAGGCAATACAATGATGTGCACTACTGTGCAGAGACGGATCATTCCACTGTTATCTTTAAGAATTCCATGCTCGATATTAAACGTTGTTCAGAGCAATATTTTAAATTATTTAAAACATGTAAAACAATCTGCTGGGATATTTAAATGTCAACATTAATTGTATGGATTTTTCACCTTAAAAGTGATTTCTACCTTATATACTTACTCCACTACTAAATATACTGTTAAGAATCACTTAACAGTTACTTTGCAGATTAAGAGATTACACATGTCAAACATATGGTCTATCTTAATATTTGTGTAAAATAGAAAAATGTTATCTGTTAATGTTATAAAATCTTATCAGTGCATAAATTAATAACCTTGACCGTGTGCCATTATGATCTTATCTGTCAATGCATATGCAATAATGTTCAACAATTTATTAGGGCTGCAACTAACGACTGTTTTCACAATAGATTAATTGAGCAATCGTTTGGTCCATAAAATTGAAAACGTGGACATGATGATGTTCTCAAATTGTCTTGTTTTGTCCACAAACCAAAATGATTCAGTTTTGTTGAGTTCCTTAATTATATGAAGCAAAGAAAACAGAAAAGATTTACATGAAAGAAGCTGGAAAATCAGAAAACTTAATATTAACTGATTAATCAGTTAGCAATTTAATTTAGCAATCAATTGTTTCAACTTTATATTGTAGTACATCATGAATGCATATTTAGAAAAGCATTAAAACATGATGTCAGTACGTTCTTCAGTGATCAGTTACTTCACTGTGACTTAGTTGAGTTAATCTCAGTGTTAGGCTCAGGTGAGTAATCCACATAACTCCAGGTGAACTACTTACTGTGGTTCGGTTGAGATTGGCTCCACGCGCCTCTCGTTCTCGCGCCACTCCTTTGGATCTCGCGCGCGGTTTCGGTAGGTTTTCGCACGCTCTGCAGCGGACCAATCACAGCGCAGCTTCTTTTCTCTGCAGCGTCCCGTTGCCATGCTGTTGTCCTCCTGAAACCTGTCCGGTCCCCGTCCGGCAGCGAGGGGTGAGTCCTGCAGCACACAATAATAATAATTATCTCATTCATTCATGCACACTTTTATGGAATACGGACTTTTATTCTCTTTGTGGACACGGTTTGTCTTGTTTCGTTGTTCAGCAGATGTGTTTTCATGTGCAACAGCTGGTGATGTTAGATATAATAATCACATGACACCTGTGTGAACGCGAATAGGTGTGTTCCATAGATATAAAGTTTGTTTTAGTGTTATAAAGTTGAGCAGTAAAGGAGCTGCAGCTGTAGTAAAGCGTGTGTTTCTGTAGTTAGGGCAGAAAGGCTTTCTGTGGAGGCAGACACGCCTGCAGCTCCGTGACCGTCCAATCCCACTGTGACTACCATTAGCATAGCACCAATCATCACACACATGCAAATGTCCTCCTCACTGTCTTTGTCCGGGACACTTTTAATGCGAAGTTGCCAGATATATCTTCCAGTTAGAGCTCAGTGGTTCCACAGACAGAAGTCATACACGCAATATTTAAAACGTCACGGAGAAACGAGCCGGTTTCACTCTTTCGCTGCCTTTGCTCTGAAGTGGATTAGGATTTTTATGTACAACATGACATTTGAGGAACTCCATGGGGATTATCCACAGGAAGAAAGGTAAATCATATGGATTATGACATGTGTGCAGCAGCAGTTATTGCACGGGTTAAAGGACTTTTTTTTAAGGATGCTAACTTTGGTCAGTTAGCTGTTCGTGTGTGGGATAAACTCGCTTTTCAACAAGCACACGCTGAACGTAAACGAACTCAAGCAAAACTTCGACGGAGACTAAGACAACTGCTGCGTGTGTTGTTCAATTTATTTGTATTTGTTTTATTTTCTACGTGGAGGAACTTCGGCTCGTCCGTCTGTCAGCCGGCCGGTTAGCTAGAGGTGCCCGGCTAATATTAGCGAGCGATATATAAAAGTGTAACGGTGTGAACTTGAGCGTGTTTTTCTTTCGTTGTTATTTAACGACACTTGTTCTGTGTTTATAGAATGGATTCAGTGGCGACGGCTTTAGAAGAAGTGCTCGCCTCTGCGTTACCGCTGGGCTGCATCACAGTCGGTGTGTACGAGGCTGCCAAGTCTCTCAATGTGTAAGTACATGCTAACTCAACACTGTTACTACACACACACACACACACACACACACACACACACACACAACACTGTACAAACATGGGCTTCCTTCATTTACGTATGACAATACACTGCATATGCTTTGTTAGCAATAGAATGTGGACATGTCGTTGATTAAATGTGTTAATTTAGCTATTTTTATACCTTGAAATAGCTGGTAACAAGCTAGTTAAAATAATAAAAAAAATAAAAAACATTAAGTTGTGCCATAAGATTATTAGAGCTACTCTTAAAGGTCCAGTTTTTAAGAAATATTGACATCTAAAGATGAGATAACACTCTTAGAAATAAAAGTGATAAGTAGAACCATATAAGGTTCTTCGGCTTGTTCTCATAGGAGAACCCTTTTTGGCTCCAGGTAGAACCTTTTGGAGGGTTCCACCAAGAACCCTTTTAAAACCCTTTATTCAGGAAATGGTTTTTAAAGGGTTCTCTGGATCAAAATGGTTCTTACTGGAACCATTAGTGTTACCAAGAACCCTGAAAAAACCCTTTCTTCGGGAAAGGGTTTTTCGGAAGCAAATGGTTCCAGGTAGAACCTCAGCCCTTGTAGATGAAACCTTATGGTACCCTCATTTCCAAGAGTGTACAGGCATAAAACTAAACTGTATTATTTTAAACCAATCGTATGCACAATATTATCGCCAATATGATAACTAATAACTAAAGTAGTAGCCTGATAAAGCTACTTCCTCCTTGACTTCTATGCTAGCGCCCCCTACAGCTATTATTTGTTTCTTATGCATGTCAGATATCGGCAAAAAGCAATTACACACTTAGAAGGGTCGTATATTTTAGTACTATTTTGACCACTAAACTGTCAGAAATGTTACACATTGGACCTGTAAATGCAGTTTCTTTTGTTCCTTGTAGTATAATTTTAGTCTATCTCATGTGGGTTTGTCGGTACTTATTGTACCGCGTGTTTTATTAGACTACTGTCTGCAAAACAAAATGCCCTCCAGGGACATTTAAGTTTACTAGACTGACGCCATCTTCTCATACTTCTTTCTCCTTAGAGACCCTGATAATGTGGTTCTGTGCATCCTGGCCACTGATGACGAGGATGTCAAAGACGTGGCCCTGCAGATCCACTTTACCCTCATTCAGGCATTCTGCTGCGAGAATGACATCAACATCCTCCGAGTGAACAACACCAGGCGCCTAGCAGAAATTCTGGGTGGAGGAAGTGGAGGTGGAAAACAGAGTGGGGGTGAACCCATGGACTTGCACTGTGTCCTGGTCACTGTAAGTGTCTTTTCTCATTAACCGAAGCATTTTATTAGCTACTGCATGTGAGACTTGGCAGGTTGTGCTTTTTTTGTCTTTTACACGAGGCGTGTGCACGTGGGTGAAACTCTTAATTCTAGGAAAAACTTGTCAGTACTTGTTCATGTGTTTTTGATAAACATGTGCATGACTCCTCCCTCACATGACTCCTGAGGAATTTCAGTAGAAGGAAATACCTTGTATGTGCAACACACAGAGGCTCCGTTTATAACTGGGTGCAGTGGTAACCGTATGAATACATTTATGGTTTACACCCTTTTATCTGTGTTTTTCAGAGCCCACACTCCACATCATGGAAGGACCCGGCTTTAAGCAAAGTGAACCGATTCTGCAGAGAGAGCCGCTGTATGGACCAGTGGGTACCGATCATTAACCTGCCGGAACGATGAAATACAAACGGCTAAAACCTGTGAAATGACATTGATGAGGACGAGTGGTGTGAACCCTGATGGACGTTACCACCCAGAGATCAAATTCCAAAGCACTGCTGATGGGGAAAGAAATCAAAGACCCGGCTGTTTACGTGGGTCGTATTTGGATGGATTTCCACGTTCCACCCTGGACAAGACTGTTTGGAGTTCCCTCTGTCAGCGTTTGCGACCGAGATGAGATGGCGAGGCAATAAAAAGCATGTGTGCTTTTAAATGTGAAGCTGGGCACTGTAGAGAAGGATGATATCTTGCATTTGTTTGAGAAAGCCTCTGCAGATAAAGTGGGAAGGAACTAGAAGCTGTTGAGTGGACCAAGGCCTCGGCCTCTCTCTGCAGAAACAAAGCACTTGTTAAAAACACTGGACCTTTTGCAATTTCACTTATTTGATTAAACTTGTTAATGTTGATGTTGTTCATAATTTAAAAAAGAAAAAGGGAAGGGCTACACATCCAGTGAAGAAACCCTGTGTTTATGGTGTTTCCTATGCCAGCTGTTGTTTTTTTGCCTCAAGGTAAATAGTTCTTTTGTTACAATTTAAATTATTTCCAATGATATTTAAGTGTATTTAAGTTTCTTTTTTTTTTACCTAAACTATTTGCAAAATCTGAATACAACACAAATATATGTATTGCTCTTAATAATAAAAAAGTATTCTTTGAAGCCAGAACCGCATGTGTTTTTGTTTTTTTCTCCATTTCTGGAAATGTAAGCTACGCAGAGCTGCGTTGGAGCCTTTAGTTGTAAAAGAGGAGTCACGTGTGGCGCAGATCGCCGGGGTCATGTAGCCTCTGTGGCCTCAGTGCCATCACTGAGATGAAGAGAACAATAACGCTCTCCCTGCACGTGCTTCTGCTTCGCTCAGCAGGAATAGCTTCATTCAGCCACACACAGTTTCCACCTTTTCACCTATTTTTAGGGCTGGTTTTCACTTGTTACCAGCTCGCTCATATTACACGACATGCTCTAAAAGACAGGTTTAGTGGGTTTCTTTCTGACGCTGAAGTCACAGGTGTTTTTACCTGATTATGTAATGTGGGTTAGAACAAAACACACGACTGGACCTTACTTAAAAAGTGTTAAACAAAGAGAAAAGAGACACAGCAGCCATTGCAGAGGCTTTCTCTGCTGCGTCTCTCTTTTTCCAACCGGTGCCTTACATGCAGCTGATCTCTGTGGAGTGGAATGTCAGTGATGTCACTGGCTGATGTAAGGCAGGCAATCCCCTCTTAAAGAGCTGAGTCATGATCACGGGAAGAATGGAGGCAAAAGGCTGTCCCACAACCCACTGCGCCCTTTCATGTGACCAAACCATGTGACTGCAGTTAATATCACTCACTTTGATGCTTTATGAAACGCCCGAGCAACGGGAAAATGATTAAACATTGCACAATGCATTCTGACGTCATTTTGTGTCACGCTTTTCTGCCACATGGCACATTTCTGCTGGTGCTGGCCACCTAGAAAGTCAAATCACTGTTCCTGATAAACAGGACAAGCAAGAACGCCATAACAACTATTGTTCAATAACCAGATTGAAGGCATTAAAGAGTCACGATATGAAGTCGCGGCGGAAGAAGAGAAGAAGAAACCAAGAGAAAGACGATCTATTAAGAACTGGATGATTTAATCAGAAGCAAGCAGTGATGCAACATTACAGATGCCAACTGCTGTTAAACATCTCTACTAACTAACTAACTACAGGTGTTGACCTTCATACAACTCAGGCTGCACTACTTACTTTAAATAATGCGACACTTTTTAAAGACAAAACAGAGTTTTACTTGAACACTTTCAGGTGTAATGTTAAAAAGCTTAAGATGCACTTTTAAAAATCACTTTCAGATCATTCTTTCAGGCTTCACAGATCTCACCTGGCACTGTGTGAAAGGTCGCCTGGTGTGTGACTGTGGGGTGCCAAAGGTAGAGGGCTGATGTAAGTGTAGTGGAGCCACTCTGACCGTCGGGCCACGCGTTAGTGCCTGCTGGCAGAGTGGTTTTGTGGGTCAAAGATCAGCTCAGAAACTAATTTGGTGACCTGATAAGTCACAGTGCACTTTGAAATGCTGTTCATGGCTGGAGCGCATTGCTTACCACAGTAAATTACATATGATACTGCATTATACTCAGTCATTGTGCCCCAGACTGAAAGTCTACAGAAATCAGTGCACTGTTCATTGTGTGAAGGAGAAAGTAAATATCAGGTTAAGATAAACACGAGAAACTCCAGGCGTCTTATTATTAGGTACATGTAGATTAAACATACAGGCTTATAGACTGGGTCAGGACCCATTGATTTAAGTTTGTGGCCACAAATAATTACTCAAGATAAATTAAATAATACATGCATAGATCTTAAAAATGTCTGGTTCCAAAAAGATACAGAAATAGCAGTAAAAACAAAACTGGGTCACGGTGTTGTGGGTCCATATATTATGCTCCTGCTGTTAAATTAAGCTGTATAATGCTAATATTATATCTACAATATGTATATCAATGAGATTAATAATGTAAACATCTCATAAAATGATTAGAACCTATGTAAAGTAAGTATTTAAAGTAACGTTGTCGTTTGTCTCTTCAATAATGAAACTCATTGCTCATATATTCATATTACTGTAAATACTGAGCCTTTAACATGTTTTTTATTTTTTTTAGTGCAAAGTTGAGGCGACACCCAGCAAAGAAAAAAACAGTCATTGCCAGTAATGATATTCGCTGGTACCTGACAATAAAGAGTCTTGAATCTTGAATCATGAATCATGAATCTAAATTGAGCTGTAGAGAGGTACAGTGTCATTTTAAGTGGGGGGGGGGGGTTCACAAGGTTTGCAAACAGAAGCAGTGCCTGGAATAATGCAATACTACAGTAGTAATACTTGGCTGCTCTGTGCAGCAATAAAAGCCTACAAGAACCAATTTCCAAGGTTTTCTGGGAGTTCATTTTATGCAATCATGCACTTATCTTAAATTTGCGACCTCGCTAAAACGTCAGCGTTGCACACGCTATTGCACAGCTCTCAGCTGAACGTCAGGTTATCAGTATGTAGCATTACTTCACTTCGTATCATAAATGAACTTAACATAACTTGCAGCGTTACACAACGTATTGCAGGGCCTTCAGTAAATAGTAAATCATCACGTTTACGTCGAACGTTACACCAAAATAACTAATAACTGTAGTAAAGTGAGTTTAGAAGCATGAAATGGAAACATGCAAGTGCAAGAAGGCGACTAGTTCTTACTTTATATGCTGTAAATTAACTCTGAGGATTTATTGGCTGCAGATGCTAATGCATTAAAAAAAAATATGCACAAATGTCTCTTTTGTGTGTTTTTATAAGCAGCTGAGCCTATCAGAGCCTCAGTGGTTCCACTGCTGTCCACATCCACCCACACCCTCACCCTCCACCTCTCCCTCCCTCCCCTTCCTCTCCCCCACATCAGCACATTCCAGAACACTAGCGCTCTAACTGCCAGCAGAGGTTTTCACCATGGGGCACACGGTGTCAGCCTGCAGGCCTCTGGCTGCACAATGACAAACTGGGATTATTGCAGAGGCTTTGGCCTCCAGAGCTTCAGGAGATTTTCACAGGACATATCCAGACAGTGTGTGTCATATTCAGTGGATTTAGTGGGTTGTCATTGGGGGGTTCGATCCCCACTTTTGCATGTCTGCATGCTGACGTGTCCCTCACAGCTGTGCATATTGATTCACAGGCCGCAAATACTTCTGCATTTGCAGAATTTATTTTCTCGCCATTTACTCACTATGTGTGCTTTATGAGTAGAGGGCGGGAACCAATGGTGTGACTGGTTTGAGATGAAGCAGCTGAAATAACCACATGCTGCAACAACGGGCATGAAAGAGGAAGAGAACGTAGGACACACAAGATGCTGAGGCTTAAAGCAGATGAGTTACAGCAGCAGAAGACCACAGCAGGGACACTCCTGCCAATGCATTCATGTGTCTGTCATGTGTACCTGAAAAAAAAAAGCAGAAACGGTGTTCAAATGAATGTGGATGTGAATAGCAAAACATGGAGCATGTTAACAGGTCAGAGGGAAAAGGAAAAGTGCTACAATAAACCGTTCAAATGTTTGTTTTTTATATATATACTTGAGCCCTAACATAATAAGTCAGTTTATCATTTCAGAATTATAGGGTATTTTTGCAGTTTTGCAGTTTCCTGTGAGATCGTCCAATTGTGCACATGCAGCAGCAGCAGCTGGCCTGGAACAAGGTCAGAAAGACAGGAGTGGCCACCAACAGAGAATGAAAGCAGACTCTCAGGCTAAGCAGGCATTTTACCCCAATAGTTATTCTACTCTCCAAGAGTAGGAGCCAGGGTTTGGGACGTTCTATATTTAGCTCGCTTGTGTTCTCTGCAGTCTGACAGCTGAGGCAAAGAGGCCCAACGTCCCTCTCTCCTCCCGAGCGTGATAAAAATAAAACTAATGAGAGGAAATGGCCCACCACACACACACACACACACCGAGGCTCAATCTCTCCGGTCACACTCCATCTGCACAATCAGGTTTCTGTGCCGTGTGACGTCTCAGGATTTGTTAAAGGTGGTGTTATGTCAGCAGTCACCAGAAGGTCAAATCGTCAGACCGCAGAACAGCGGCGTTCATGAAGACATTTACACCGGACTGTGTTGTAGGAATGCTTCACTTTATTAATCTGAGATAAGTTTTCATACAAAGGTCGGCGTATTAATTAAGACATTCATGAAAATGTGGCTTCTGACAGGAAAAGAGTCCGATAAGGCCATTGCGGGGCGTGACATGACATGGCAGTGTTAATCTGACTTTATTCCGCAGAGACAAACAGGATTGATTTATTGCAATAAAAACAACTGACTTGTTAAAGACATTTGTAAAAAAAAAAATAAAATAATAAAAAAAAAATGTTGGATTACAACTCTAGATCTAAAAGAACCTTTGGAAAAGGTCACGGGAGCAAATCTGCTGAAAATAATGTGACGTGAAGACAAATGCAGATGGCACAATATTGTTACAAATCACTCAAATCAACTTCATTTAAAAAAGAAAAAGGAAGGAAAGTACCCACATAACAAGTGTTCTTCATGACACAAGGCAAACATAAGTAAGGCTTTAGAGTGTAAGGAAAGTTTCATTTATACTATTATCAACTCTGTTTGCTGCAGAAGAACATTAGGCTGAAGATTTAACAAAGATCCCCACCGACCCAAGTGTTATAGTTTAAAATATAACTTAAAGGAATGATTAAAGGCTCTTAGAGAGTGTTTTTTTTAATCATTAATACTCCTGTGCCTACAATACTTGCACCAAAAACACCACGGCAGGTGGGAGCGTGGCTCAAAGTGTAACACTTTTGCTGACGTCAGCGTCCTTAAAACATGAAAACCACCTAGAAGTTATCAGAAGGAATGGCTGAAGGTATTAAAGACGCACATTTAAATGTCTTCACACGCAATATCATTGGTCCCGCTCGGTCCCGAGATCTTCGTTTACACAACTGACGCTAAATGAAATATTATGCACTTACATGAACATGACAGAAGCATTTCTCACTGCAGCTTCATCCACCCTGTATATCTCACATGTACCTAAAGTATCACAGCACCTGGGTCATTTTATCCCGATGGCTTGAATCTGAATAAATGATGATCTCGGATTAAAGATCTTGCAACTCGACGCTGACAGTGAATTATAGTAATCATACTGCAGATAACAGACACATTTAATGGGAGGTGGATTGTCATAGACAGGGGGTCAGAATACTTTACAGTTTGATTTAACACTGCCCCCCCCCAATCAATCGAAGACACACTGTGGTAACAGCTGAGCAGACGTTTGATGTAAACCTTGAATTCAGTGATTTAAACTGGGTGAAAAGTTGTAAAAATACTGGTGAACCTTAAAATTGACAAGAGGGAGACTTCAGCTGCATGAGAGTTAATAAACTTGTACCTGTGCAGCCAAAGTCTTGATAGTGGTCAGAGCTCAACCTAAGTCAAGAGTTTCAGTGAACACAAACACAGGCTAATAGGGCGGCAAACACAACACCTCATTATTTATGCACAGCTATGTTTGAGAAAATCATGGTTGAATTGTTAACTGAACTCATAATTGTGCCCCTGCCCCCCCAACTCCTTCTAACAAACAGAATACAGCAATATTAATAAGCAAAAAAAAACAAATTAAAGGCTAAGTGGCATCCACTACAATATAGTGCATGGTTTTTTGTCCTTGAAGGGATTGTCTGAAGCAGGGATACCCATGAGCAGAGGGTCGTTTCTCGCATGTTCACTGCAGTAGTTCATAAGGTCTGCAGAGGCCTTGGATACCTGTAGAAACAATAGGAGGAAACACAGGGCAGTGAGTGGGGATGTGGGCTCACAACTATTTTTTTCCTTATAGCTGACACACAAAACTCAGCCACTCCACATGCATTTAAATAACATCCGTGAAACTGTGGTTTTCAAACGACTACAACACTGACAACAAAAAGTGCAGACATTGAAGATCATGTTTATGGTTGCACTATACCTTTATCCTCTCAATGCTGGCCTCTATTCTCAGCTGCTGCACCATCCGCCGGGCATGGGTGATGTTATTGGAACTGTGAGGCTTTGAAGACATCCTGGGCAATTACAACACTGTGATGAAGAACAACAGAGGGGAAAAAAGTGTTAATAATACTGGACAGGATAAGGCTTTATTTACAGGAAGTTACTCTGCACAAGTGGAATTGAGGATTTAACCACGCCCACAGCGTGACGTCCTACAGTTATCATGACATAAGACCAATGATCCTAGACGGGTCTAAAAATGGCAGAATCGTGATGTCCTTAATAAACAAACATGTGTTTGGCTGAAGCTACTGTCTGTTTGTCTTAGTACAGCAGTGTTTAGTCGCCAATCAACAATGTAAATACAGACAGAGGCTGCAAACAGGTTGGAGTATGATTGACGACACAAAGACGCATCTATGCAAAGTTTCAGGAGTCAATTCTTCTGCTTAAAAAAAACCCCCACAGGTGTTCTTGCCTGAGAAAACCCAGCAGAGTCTGCAGAAATGTCTGGCAGGGACATCCAGAATCTCCTAATAAAGGCAGGCTTAACACGATGATGACAGAGAAATGACGTCCAGCAGCTTTTCTCCAACGCGGAGGCCACTGATGAGCAGCTGTCTGTCTTTCAATGTTCCTCCACAGAGCTCCCTGCGCACAAGTCGTTTGACTACAACAAGTAGGTTTGTTGACGGACTTTCCGCTGCTCTGCATACGTCATCTCACGAATCGCAGTCGTCACACTTCTTTGGAAGACGGGGGTGACCACACCCTTTCCAGACACAGACTCGATCTTAAATGAGACTGAAATGCATACTACAGTTACAAGATAAACACTCCTTTGCCTCAGTCCACCGCTGCCCTGCCACTGCATACACACAAACGCTCCCTCAGTCAGGTCTGTGAAAGAGAGTGGTGCTTTCACAGACACATTTTAAAAGTACAGTAACTTTGAAGACAAATGAATAACAATGCCAACATTTTTTTGCATCAAGTAAATCTGGGTCAGACAAGCAAACGAGGTCGAATGAGGAATGAAATTCAACCCCGTCTCTTAAGCAGGAAAAAACCTACTTTTTGTCTTGTATTACGGGAAGGATTTTGTTGTGAGAATGGCAGGGGAATGCAATGAAATGAGAAAGACTGCAGGAGGAAATGTTATATTAATGATTGATTTAGCTACAGCTCCTTCAGGTCAATGTGCTGTAAACTATTAAGAATTAACGGGTCAACGACAATGCCTCCATACTTCCTACTTCCTCTGCATGGTTATTAACAATAGTCACATCATCATCATCATCATGTTTTCATGAGTTAAGCCAAGGCTCGGGTTGCCAGTTGTTCCATAAAATAAGGAATTTGTTCCATATTTGAAAGATAAAAAATGTGTTCTGTATTGAACAGATAAGGAAACACACATGGTTCCTTATTTTTTATTTCAATTATAAGTCAGTGCAAAAACCATGACAGAAAAATGACAGATTAGACATTTTCTTCTTTCTATTTATTAATATTCTATCGATTTTTAAACTTGCAAAATTGCATCTTTTACTCAACTGTGAGAGTGTGTGGAGTGTGCCGGGGTAATGTAACCTATGTACAGTGCAGTATATCAGGTACGTTGTGGGAGGTAAAGAGTATATGTAAAGTTATGTAAACTGTATAATAAGTGAATAGAGAATGGGATTTTTTCTTATCAGGAAGTTTGCGACTCCGCCTAAGGGACTTGCAAATAGTTTCCAGTCAGTGCAAAGTTGCACCAGTCCCACCTGGAGCAGTGCATTATCTGAGCCACACAATACACCAGCCACATGACTATGACGGTAACTGAAAGTCAGTGTATGCGCCTTTGTCTGCTGCCTGAACGTCAAACGATCCCAGCGCTACAGTGGGCTGGACGACGTTGGTGCTGTGAGATTCCACTTCCTGCTAATCATTTACAGACTGCAGGGGAACAAGCCCTGACACATCCCACAGTCCGTGTGGGAGATCTGGCTCCAGTGTTTATCCCTGGCGCTCCAGTTTCCTTTTATTGCCACTTGTCTCAGTTTCTGTTACACATATTTCCTGTAATGCTGCTGCAATAAACTGGCACACACGATTGCTTGTGATTTCTCAGCAGGGAACAGGAAGCTTCAAGTGCAGCTTCTCAGAAGTTTATAGTGAAATCCACAAAGAGGGCTGCAGCATGTTCAGAGGCTTCACAAATACACGTGTACTATGCAAACTGTTCACAGACAAAAAGGTTAACTTCTGATGCCAAAATGCTCCAAATACTTCTTTGAAGTGCTACATAAACACATTGCAGGCACGATGCTGAACATGTTTGCTCTTTGAACAGCTTTGAAGTCATGGTTTTTTTTTTCATGACAGACTGTATTTGTTACTCTCCAGCCTGTCTGTACCCAGTTTAACCAGCAGGATGTCCCTGATGAAAGCCTCTGATGCTGCAGCTGGATCATGACGCTCTTCATTTGTTTCAGGAACAAACGGCGAGGCAGGAATAAAAGACAAAAAAGGGAAATGGAAAGGGTAGGGAAACCCTGTTTGGGAGCGCCTGACACCTAATCACTCCAAAGGAAGCACAGGCAGAGATGACTCAAAGAGCTCAAATGTTATTGATAATGAGGAAGTGAGACATGAAAGAGCTGCATACTACAATGTAAAGTGAACAATTTTACAAAGAAAACATTCTGCGATTAGTCACAAAGACAAATCGCTACAGGTGAAGAAAGAAAATCCTTTCATCCCTAAATGATAAGTGACTAGTCGGCGAGGGGTTTCTTTATAGCATCATTTGTTTGTCTAACAAATATCTGATGTTTTAAAGCTGCAGCGCTGGATGTGCTGCAACTGCGGGAGCCACAGTGAACATGTGTTTGAAGTTTTTTCTTTTTTTTTTTTTTTTTAACAGACCTCACTGCAGCATCGAGTTTGAACTTGCTGATTCTGGTTCTGGCCGTTTGAGTCAAACTGCCCTCAGACATGAACTCCAGGTGAGGTCTAGGGTTTCAACGGCAGGAGAGAGGCGAGAGTGTGACGCCTCGCTTGAGCATGCAGGAAGCATCGCCTGCTCCAGATTCACCAGTGACAGAGACGGCATTCTCATTATTACAAGTTAGTGAGCCTTCAAAGAGATTTAAAAGCTGCTATTTTACGGTAAAAAAAAAAAGATATATGCAAAATAACATGTTGTGGCACTAGATAGACTAAATTTGCACAATTTTGCGAGAATAGTGAAACAAGTTTTCTTAAGACTTGCTCCAACCATGACAATGATTAGTGTGGGAGTAAAAAATTAGCAGGAGCTGTGTTTCAAAGACTACAGTAGATGATGACGCATGCACGCAGCAGCGATGAAGTCAATGACTTTCTCGGTTGACAGAGCCAGTCATGAACAACTACACAAACTCGGCTCCTCGCACAACCAAGTGAGCAGTTTAGTTGTCCAGTTGACATGGAGACACAACACAACAGCTGCTGATGGAATACAACAGTGAATGAAGAGGACACAGCTAAAACCTGCAGGGTCACATGACGAGCCACTATCGCTACTGTTGTAATGTAATTCCTGATAATGAAGAGCTTTTATTGTAAGTCACATGATTTTATGAGCCGGACGTTGCGCTTCTGGTATTTCAACATGGTTACGTACTGTAAGTGGAATAGATCTTTTCTTTGTGTTTTGTATCAATGGCAAAACAGATTATTTGTGTCATGTGGTTTTTGGCTTTGATTAGATTTTGTCTTGTCTTGTAGTATTAACACAGTCAAGGAATGAATATGGACATATGAAAAGCATGGACTCTCATGACCAGCACAGATATAAAATCTGTCAGTGGGCAATGTAAGCTGGTGGAAGTTCTGAAACCTTTGACACACTAAGCCTGAAAATGTTTCCAGAATAACGTTCAATATCTGGCAGTTATTTACAACTTACTGCATGTTTAAAAAGTGTATTAACAATTGATGAACATCAGATTTTTGTGTGTAAAAAATGGAAACTATGTACAGGCGTTTTTCCCACTTTTTCCCCTTTCACCGGCTTCCTGCAACAGCATGAGTGACATTACCGTAATAACCACGTGCTGGCTTTGACGTGCAACTTCTCAGCTTTCAGAAACTGTTAATTATTCTTAAATTACTGTGACTGCTTTGCAGAGGCACGCTGCGCAACAAGCTTCACCATATTCTTTCCTTTAGCGCAAGGGCGTTTTAAGGACAGCACAAAGCATTTAGCTGTAACTGTGTCAGTGTGTCATGTGACTGAGAGTGAAATGGAGGGAAGAAAAAAGAAACCTCACCTCCACAGCTGTAATTTAAGATGCAGTAAATTGACAGAATTGATAGTTTACTACTCTGTGGCGCCAAAATATCACTTCAACCAGCGAGTGAAGTGGGAGAAGGAGGTTGGTCTTAAATTCCACTGGCACTCCCAGGCAAACTATCCCAACTGAGTCACCTCAGTCAAGCTGTGAAGCCCCTGTGATGTGATGCCAGCTACTACCAGCACCACCAGTTTGACTGAAACTGTATGTGGAGGAAGAGAGGGAGGGGGGCATCAGTGTGTTTGTGTGTATGTGTGCGTTAGACACCACCATGTACAGTACATATGAGAGCGGTGCAAAAAAAAAACTCCAAAGATCAGAAAAAAGACCACCCCATCACAATACACACACATACAGGAGCCAGGACCACCTACAGCAGAGCAGCGAGGCCCCACTGCTCTGCTGTACCTTACACACACAAACCCACCCGCACACATGCCATTCATTAGCACAGAGTTCAAAGTGCCAAGAACAGGGAGCCATTATGAGTCAGTGGCATTAACACCAACACTCAGAGATGAAAAACTGCACGCGAGTGTGCGCACGTGCAATACACTGCAGCTCACATCCAAAGAAAAGTCTTAAATTTGCCGATGACGAATACACAGCATCCATTAAAGGGTAAAAGAAGAGTTGGTACTGTCAGCTGTACAGTGTGTGTGTGTGTGTGTGTGTGTGTGTGTGTGTGTGTGTGTGTGTGGTCCCAGAGGCTTTTCAGACTTTTGTAATAAAATAACCTCAGTGGAAATAAAACTGCTTTCAGGGCTTGAATTTCCTCGGCTACACTTAAGGCATGACTGACATGAGGCGATAAAAGGAGGGCAAGGATGAGGCTTTTTCTTGTTCAAACCCCACCATTTATTTTGACCCCAAGATTGCAGATCTCCTCCCAACCCTGTTTTTGTTTCAAGGACAAAGTAATCACCCATGCTGGGACAAAAACAATAATGGACATTGTGTGGTACTTTTCTATATTCATTGTTAGTCTCAATAATTAGGACTTATGTTTGAACAATGCAAGGACACGGGTTTGATTTAATTAAAGTCTGTGCAAATATGAAACAAGCATCCAAAGCCATGTCTGCAACAAGGAGGAGCAGACGCAGTCATTGCTGCATGAAGACGACGGGCTGCAGATTTCAAACCTCAGCAAAGTTAACATACTGTAAATGTGTGTTGTGTTCAAAACTACCTGCACCGTATCCAGCGTGAAATCAGATTGTGGGAGTAAACTTAATATGCTGACATCTATTTTAGATAAATATCTGTCCCTTGGTTGCACTTTAAACCGTTGCAGAAGTTGCTTCTGCTTCTGTCTGACTGCAGTTTATAAATGATCATGCACAACTTTATAGTTTCTTTTTTCTTTTCTTTTTTAATTAAAGCTTTTTACTGGCTGCAAAGGCTTCTGTTGATCACGTTAAAAAGATGCTGGAACATCTACTGCCTGGCGTCTGTCTGCCTTTGTACACCAGCTGACAAGTGCAGAAAAGTGAATTGAGGAAAGACGATATTTGGTGTCTAGACAGATGTCTGTTGCTTTGAACAAAAGAGAGTTCAAAGACCTGGGCCTCAGCCACAAGCCAGTATATAGTTGTTCTCCCATGTGTACCCACTCTCACACACACACATACACACACAACTCTGTCATCTTTCTCATGTACACCCCTCCCCCCGTTCACAAACCCTCTGCAGTCTCTGCAAGCAGGAGTTTCCCAGTCTGCAACTGAAGCTAAAAGTAGAAGCCTTATTCTCTCCAATGCCAGTCAGCACTTTCCCAGCTGAGTAAAAAACCGTCTCCTGCTCCACCTCAAACATGACCCCACATTTCAGTCTGCTGCTTCTCAGATCAGATCTCTGTCACCATTCAGCTCTGTCCTGCTTTCATATAAACACCTGGCTGTTCTCACCTTGTTCCCTTATCAATCTCAGTTACACTCAGTCATCAGTCCTGTTGCTGAGCAAAGTGGGTTTGTGTTTATAAGCCACAGAAAGACACTCTGGTTGTTGGGTTTCTAGGTCTGAGAAAAAGGAAGGGTGAGGCTGGGAGGGGGTGGTGTGTGTGGACTCAAACTAATTCTCACTGTGAGAACCACCCTAGTAATATCCTTACTTTCCCACCAGAAAAAAAGGAGTTTCTGTTGGGCCATGTTTTTTTGGCAGCTGTTCTCATGCAGTTGATATACTGCAAATGTCATGACGATTTTATTTATTGACGATTAAAACTACAGTAGGGCATAGTTGATTGTTGATTTTGTTGAGGTCATAAATGATTAAAGCTTTTGGGATGGACCAGATAAGCACAGACAGATGCACAGGGTTTATATGCCACAGATGACCCAAGGCAATCTCTCCACCTTTGAAATATAAACAGGTTTAATTTTTTTTAAAGGTTGCTTTGCAGCACAGACGTTTGTCGCCACTGTTGAAACACTAACTTTTCCACTGAAGAGCTGTGTATGCACAGCTAATGGGGTGTCTTCTCTTTCTAAACTGCACCGTGATTGGTCCAAGTCTCCCGTCATAAGCCAAATTTCGACAGAGAAGGTGCAGAATTCTTCTTTTTCAGATCACTTATGTGCATTACCTGCAGAGTCACGGCCTCAGATCCATTCATGCTAAAAATTAGGGTCTGTGTCAGTCTAGCGTTTCACACATTGCATTTTAGTGGTGGCAAACCCAATCTGTCCTGTATACCCTTTTATTCTTTGTGTGAGGGTCTGTAATAGTGTCACCCACTCGAGTGCAGTTTGTGCAGTCACAAAATGCGGAGGTGCTCGCATTGTGCACATGTGCAAAGCAGACGTTTGCAGACACGCACAAACATGGAAGTACGACCTAGGCCTAAGACACAGTAACACATCTCCTGTCCCACAAACTCTGGGAAATATTACTCATTCTTCACAACAAAAATACTAGGCATTAATTACTCTGTAATTTTACGAGTCTTTACAAGTTTTCTAGCTTAGTTGTAAGCCGGGGCTCTTGTTTATATACAATAGTGAAGGCAGTGTGCACAACAGCATTGGGTGTATGAGTTTCATGCAAGTACAGCCCACAGAGAAAAATATACAGCTGGTAGAGGCAGAAAACTGTGTGTGTTTATTAAGAGGAACTGTGAAAGGATAGCACTGCAGCACCACCCCACAGCTCATAGGTATGGCCTCTGAGATAAGTGAAGCCAACACCACCCCACCCAAGCTATTGGCTACACACTCAGTGCGATACAAAGGGAATACTGGGAAATTCAAGCCTCTCAATGTTGGTCTGCCAGATTGCTTGGCGGTGATTGGCCGAGGGCTATCCCATTAGTCCTGTGTAAACAGATGTTTCCAGGAAAAAGTGAGAGGACTGTACAAAGGTTAATGGAAGACTTTGCTCAGGTTAAACATGCTGCACTCCAAGTAACAATGTCATTTCTGTATCACCAGAAAGAAAAGGTCTCAGTTATGCAGTGAGCTCTCAGAATCTGGCAGACTGCACAATCCTGAAGTTCTGTGGCTTGACAGGATCCAAAAACAATCCAGCATACTGTAACACAGTCGCACAGTGTCTAGACAGAAGACTAGACGTAACTCCTTTCTGCAGGATTTCTAAATCCAAAATTCAAGTGCAATTACTCGCGGCTCATTCCTGTCCAAACAGACCATAAATGATTACTTGTTTCAAGCTCAGACTAGATGGCCGGTGGAGTTTGGCTGCAGGAATTTCAAGCCGACCCAGTTTGTGATCAACCCATTGAGGAAAAAAAAAAAACTTAGAAGCAAAAACAAAAAGTTGCATTTCCAGTTTGATAACGTGAGACAAGAATGAAGACAGTAAGCTAATCAGTGTCCTTAAACATGATGATATTTGGAACAGGACTGCATGAACATGTCTGACTGCACATTCAGTGGCTGTGGTGAAGTAGCTTGTGTGTCAGGGACTCTGAGTGATATAGCGACAGATAACAGTTTTTACTGATAGCACAGTGGATTGAGCAAAGCACGGAGCTCTCTCTCTCTCTCTCAAAAATCTCCACCCTGGAAACCTCTAATTAGAAAGGCTAAAAGGCTACACTGCACACATGGGACAAGACACACACCGTCTTACTTCAGTAATGCTGTCTAAGTTAGACTTGTAGAGTTGTTTCTGCAGCAAATATTCACTCAAATCTGTACAAAATGTTCAATGTTGTCCATTTATTCAGAACGAATGTGTTTCATTGAAGCAATGTTCTGTAATTTTGGAGAGTCATGTGGTAAAAAAAAGCGGCCTCAAAACAGTGGAGTACGCTATTTCACACCAGCAAGGTCAGCCATGTTGTTGAGATTGCAAATTATCAGTTGTGTAATCCTAAATGTGGGTGCAGTGGGGTTTAAATGTTAGGGGAGATGTAGTGTAAGTGTAGTGTATAAGCAAGTGAAGGTTAATGGACGCCTGTGATATACAGTAGGTGTCGGGCATGGAACACAAAACTATCTAAAAATGACGAGACTGTTCCATAGTTTGTTGGGTTGTGTACATACTGTATAGCCAACGCTCATTAAATTCAGAAAAATCTGTATTTCTGCTCAAAATAATTTTGTTTTGGGTGCCGCCTTTTAATCACAAGCTTCTGGGGCATAAACGACCCATAAAACACCAGATTGAGGAAGGAAATATTATCTACTACTAGTTGGCCAATGTGTTGTCTTTTGTCCTTACATTTTACTGTGTGCATTTGTCACAAATGCATCATTTGCTGCACATTCTGGCCCTGCAGCTCGTCCCGTAAACACACAAATGCACAGAGAAAACCAGACTAAACAGCAAGACAAGAGTTCCCATAATCCACGCTGCTTTCCAATATCATCAAATGAGGAATTTTGTTATTATTTTTGATTAAGTGCCCCAGTGGCAGGGAGATATTCATAACCTTTAGCTCAACCTTTTTCACAAGTGCAATTACCAGAACTGTTTAACAGGTTTGCCATATATAGAAAATGAGAGGAACTACCAGTATCGGAAGAGGCTGGTTTACTCTCATGTACTGTAAGTCTACACAAAGAGAGGGGCGAAAAAGGTTCAAGGCCGACTGTTTAGTCTCTAAAGAAAGAATGAGTCAAAAAGAGCAAAGGGCAAAAACAATAGCAGGGACATTTTTTCTTCTTTCCTTTGATGCAACCGTTAGCTGAATTCCTTGCATTCCTTCCACAGGAGAGGCTGGAGATGATGAGACAATTATGTTTAAGTCTTTGTTGATGCTCAACAAGTATTTAGACACGACTGGTTTTCCCGGCTTTCCACACAAGATGTCTGGGAGTGAGACATCAACAGACGCAGAGGCCAGCCAGCGTGTCGGGGATGTCGTTAGCAGCTAGAGTATACGCTAAAAATAGCCATCAGGTCTGTGTTGTTGCTGGCTACAGTGGCTCTGGTTTCAGATGAAGAAACTTCACCCAAAAATAGTTTGCATGACCAAGTTGCCAGATTAGCAAGGTCTCTACAGTTTCCACAGAAGTGCCTCTGAGCCTCTGGTTCCCCAGCAATGGGCCATTATCACACCCGGAGCAGCCCAAAACAAACACAGGCCTATGACAGATAATGTCCTTCAGACGTCACTGCAGACGCACAGAGGGTGACATGCAGGAGACACGGGCAGAGAGGTAACCGAGCAGTGTCTCTCTGCTCCACCCTCAGAAAACAAATATCATTGTTGTGCTAAAACTGCACAAAAGAAAGCTTAGTGCAAACTGAGGGGAGTTTGCTGGAAATGGATGCAGGGAAGGAATGAATGGCCAGGCAGAGCGCTGTATTAAAAGACGAGTGAGTAAGACTGAGGGAGAGATAAGAGTGTGTGTGCATGTATACGTGTGTGTGGTTCAGCTGAAGAAAGCAAGCTGTGCAGCTGTGTGCATGTTGCATTTGGTCACATGCCAAAAATCTGTGGACGGCGACAGGAACGCAATAAAACTTAAAGCTATTGTGAGCACTTTGCCATTCGCCTCAGAGTCTCTTGCCTTCTGAAAGCTACTATTCATGGCGGTGGCGGGGAGATACTACACAATAGATCTCCATCTCTGGCTCTACACGGCCCTGCCTATGTAGAACAATAAACAAACGCAGGCAGTCTTTCCAACCTCTCCACCCCTGAGTGAGACTGGCTGCATGCACATTACCAGTCGCAGAAAAGGTGACAACAGAGAAGGCCAAAGGTCTGTGGAGCTGTTCATTGTGGGGCTTCATGCAGCCCATCCTCCCTGCTGGAGCACAGTAGGAAGTGTTAAACACCAGAACGCATGGATGGAATAACTGATAATGGCCTGGACATCACATAGCTCATTAGACAACAACATGAAGGTCATAAAGATTATTTTGTTCTTCAAGTAAAGTGGAAACAGAATTAGTCAGAGAGGGTGTGTGTGTGTGTGTGTGTGTGTGTGTGTACGTGTGTGTGTGTGTGTGTGTGTGTGTGTGTGTGTGTGTGTGTGTGTGTGTGTGTGTGTGTGTGTGTGTGTGTGTGTGTGTGTGCGTGTACGTGTGTGTGTACGTGTGTGTGTGTGTGTTAGACAGTGCAAAGTCTATTTTTAGAGGATGTTTTTCAATGTGGGTTCTATAATATTAGATGTATGCATCATCTAATAGTCTAATATCACGTCACGCTGTGTCACTCCTTGGACTTGCGTAACACACAGCAAGGCTAAAGTGACAGCAATAAACAATAAAACTCAAATGAGAAAACAACAGCAGCTCCAAACCCTGTCAGACAAAACAATTAGTGATGGGAAAAATAACCCATTTGCCACAGCAGTGAGAAGGATCCATAGACTGTGCATACAACGTTAATGTAATGGCAATGGCAATGCCAATTTGGACGAAACCAGCTGTCAATCACACTGATTTCCACTCATGCGTGCTGTACTTTATTGTGTATTTCTCTCTAAATGGGATCATAATTTACAAAATTGACATCATCTTCTATTGAAGAAGAAACCAGCAGAGTCGCCCCCTGGTGGCAAGCCTGAAGATCATGTCCATTTTCATAGTCAATCTATGAAAAGATCCCCTTTGCTAATGCCAAGAAAAAAGGCAAAGATACAGCTGTGGGAAATTAAATATTTACTATACAAATACATACATACACAAATATCATGATTTTTATTTTTCATCACATTAAAAGTGATGGTATTAAGCTACAAACAACCTAATAGGTCCAGACGGAGCAGTTTTCATTTACACACTCCTACTTGTTTTATTCTTCCATCTAATAAGCAAAAGCATAAGCTCATAAAAAGCATTTTCAAGCACTTTGTCCTCAATTCACATGAAATTCAAACACAGCTGAATAAGGCTGATTCTGCAGATCACTGAAAATGTAAAAAAAAAGCAAACACCTGCATCCACATTTCTCAGCACTCACATTTCCTGCTGCACGACACATCAATCAATACTTTGCCACTGCATCGTTAAATCAGGCGATACTTGAGAAGCTGCGATTAGTCACGTCACGTGTGCCACTCTCTCTCACTGTGAAATGTATTTCTCTACAAACTGCTGATCCTTGACCTCACAGGTCAGAGTTCAACAGGCCCGACCGGGATAGTGTGAATACCGTTGTCATGTTTGTGTTTAACTAAGATAAGGGGAGAAAAACAGAAGGTGAGAGTCAAATGGCGCTTTTCCATTACGTAGTTCTAGCTCTACTGTGATGTTGTTTTACACGCAAACTAGTGACGGGCAAAGCAGTTGTTGTCAGTGTACTGAATCATTAGAATCGGTTAATTAAAAAAAAGATTTGTTCACCAAATCATTCAGTACAGACTTCGTCTGACCCAGTCAATGAACTGAAATACAGCTGAACGGGTAGTGATTCGGCTCATGATCGCCGGCTTCCAGCAGGGCTGTCGCTAAATACGCCAGGCTCCTTAAGATTTTAGATTTTTCCTTGCTAACTGCTGGAGATTAATGCATTTTCTGAGGATTTGTGTGTGTTTTTTAACTCATCTACAGCTTGGCCGGACTTATGACTCTTCCAGTGACGACACTCTCTGCCAATCAGTGGCCGGCATGTTTTAGTATCAGCTCAGCTATCCTCACCAGAGCAGGTTCTAAAAAGGAACTGGTACCAGGTACTAACCCTGGTTTAAAAAAAATATATATATATATATATGAGAATAGAATCAAGTCAAGATGAGTAGTGCTACAACTGTATAATGGAAAAGTGGAATGGAACTATATGGACTACATCTATGAAAAAACATTTGTTTAAGGTCAGTAACTTCAAGTGAGTCTCATATATGACATTTTCTTATTCTTTATCACATTTTTAATAAGTATACACTATTAGCATTAGTTAAACAGTAATAAATATTGAATTCATCATTTATAATGCATGAATACTCATGAGTATGTAGTTTATAAACAGTTATAAATGTTTTACTCGTGTGCTGAAGCACACACACACATAGAGGCGAGAGAGTAGTCCCTTGTAAGTCGATCAAAGAGCTGGTTTGTTGGAGGTGGATGCTGATTGGCTGCTTGAATACAGCAGCTACTTGGACATTTGTTCCTCAGCTGATGGGATGAGTAAAATGTTTATAACTGTGTTTAGAAACTACATACTAATGAGTATTCTTGCATTATAAACGATGAATTCAATATTTATTAATACTTATCTAATGCTAATAGTGTGTACTTATTAACCTGAAAGCACCTGAGCATTTCTTCAACCTACAGGTAACATGGGATTAGTTCAACTATGACAAGCAGCAAGACAATTCATGGTCCGATGGGTGTTTTTATCTATAGCACTGACTGCCGGCCTATAGTTGAGGACCAAAGCGAGACCCCCCCCCCTCCCCTGTGTTATCTGCAACGAAGAAGGGACACCTCTGAACAAACAAGGACAGGAATGACAAGCATGTGGACAATGGACAGATCACTGCATGTGACTACTCTCGAGACAAGCTGCATGAGACACGACGCATGCACAAAAACAGGAACTTGTTGCGGGGAAGTATCTATGGCTGTCAAAAAAGAAAAGTGTTGACGCAGAAAGAGATTTACAGTCACGCTGATAGATGCACATTCATGATGATATTCTATTAACGGAATGCAGATGCAAACACTAACTCTCTATGTATTTGCACAGATGTTACCTATTACTTGGAATTATATACACTGGCACCAATTTACATAGTGAGAAGACGTAAGATTAGGTGCATCTACATCAGATTATCTGCATCAGAGTATCTTATCAGCTGACCACTAAACAGTAAAGCCTAATTCAAGGGAGTATCGGCTGACAATAAACTCTGCGAGCATTTAGTGTGCTTGTGTTTCCAGTGTCAGCTGACACTGATTTTATGATTGCTTTATTAGGGGGTGAAGGTCACCTTCAGTACGGAAAAGAAGCAGGGAAAAGGTCAGAACAAAAGGCCAGGACCAAAAAAAACTCTTGGAACAGAACTGATAAGGTAAGACTCTGTTTTACTGGAAAACAAAACTAGCAGAACTAGTTGGACTTTTCTGGGGGGGGGGGTTTATATTATATATTCACAATTAAATTTGCATTTAAGTAGCAGAGATAAAGATATCATGAAGCTCAGCAAACTAAAACAAAAACCCTAAGCCTTGTGCAAACTCCCTCTGAGTGTTACAGGTGATTTAAATGACATCACAGCCTGAGAGTTGTGACGTGTGTGTGTAAAATCAAGAGTTCCCCTTTGAAACACGCATAAGCACAAGCACACACACAAAAGTCTTCACCTTGTAAACTTGTAAAATTCCAGTTAAAAAAAAATCCCCAAACAATTGGTGTAATTCTGGATTGTGCATATGGAATATTTGGTGTGATTGAAGGGAAAGAGAAACATAAGGAAATACTTTTGGTTTTGCTTTTTAAACATGTGATGGAGCTTCAGTGCAGAAGCTGCAGTTAAGATAAGGACAGCCTCATTGAATAAGTAACTATGTTAAAGAAACTCTGATGATTAAATTTAGGGGGTGGCTCAGTGCAGGACATTTTGCATAGACTTACACACAATCAGATGGACTTACAAACTCCCCCTGCACACACACTCCCTGTCTCAAAGGAGTATGAGTTACTATTAATCACAATCCACATGAATGGCGGCTCCTCCCTCCAATCACTGCGACTCCGTTCATCTAACAGTTTCAAAGACATGTCTGGTGGAGGAAGAGGCTCACACTGTGGGTCACACTGAGGCCACTTCCTCTGCAGCCCACCCTGAATCCCTTCAAAAATGATGGCTGCCTCCTCCTCATCCTCCCACCGTCTCCCCTTTACTTCCTCTCTCTTCATGCTTCATCCATGCCTCTGCCATAGTAGGTCACTAGGTTCATCTCCCTCATGTATTTGTGCAGTATGTTACGATTTAAAAAGAATCACACTCGTGTTTTACGGGAACACAAGTTTATAATGTCATTTTTTTAAATTTTCTTTCAAATAGAGCCAGTGAGTGAAATGTCTGCAAATGACACAATGAGATAACTGTGTAGTGTTTCCAAGAAGAAGCTAAAAGAACGTGAACACAGCTTATTTGTTACAGTTCAGAGAGGTAAACACACAAGGAGCCACTGTACTGGAACCTTTCCTGGACAAAATGTGACTCCTTGTTCCAGAAAAGAGTGAGTAAATCATAGTCAAACAAAGCCATGGAGACCTTTGAAAGTGAGTGACTGTGAATGAGGCACCTGATTTCAGCAGATATGGGGGGGGGGGGATGTGGAGAAGAAGACAGGCAGTGATCATGCGTCTCTGGGACACCTGTTCCTGCTTGTTTTGAACTGAGAAACATACAGACGAGTCAGCCAAAAACTTTGAGGCCCAAGGCACTTGTGCTCAAGAATAGGATGGGGGGGGGGGGATGACGGCACACACAAACAGCACACACACAAACAACATGTTGATGTGTGTCCTCATGCTACAGGTGTCGAGTCCCAACTGGGCCTCAGTGAAGACGCACACACACTGGCCTTTGTTTGAGATGCCAGCAAAGTTCCCCAAAGACTCATAAAGGCCTCTAAAGAAATGAAAGAATCCATCAAAGTGACACTGTTCCCCCGACTGCTCACCCACAGCTGAATTTACATTCTGATTCCACTATCTCTGCATTCTGAATGATTCATCTATCTCTGCAGCTTTAACGTTGAAACGTATGCTGCTGTTGCTGCTGCATCTTAAACTTTGCTCCAGTTAGGTTCAAAGCTCACACGCTACACGCCAATTTGTCAATCCGGACTTGAATGGAGTCAAATGAATTCTCTCTCTCGGTTACCTGTCAGGCAGGAAGCACCTTTTCACCTTGAGCAGGAAATGCCCATATATGGGTGACAGTCTTATGACATACTCAGAAGACATAAATATGCTGAAAGTGTGGTGTCCTCACTAAAGGTGTGTCTTTCCTGTGAGTGGGAGTTTTTCTTCAGTTTTTCCCTGCCCAGTCAGACAAGACCGGCTGTACAGAACATTACTACATGTACAGGAAACTGCACAGGAAATGTTACAGACCATAATATAAACGCAATCACATGCGCATGCGAAACATTTCAGGGAGGTTAGTTTTTTCCCATCGCTCTCCACCAATTATCTACCGTTTGTTTTTTGAGGGTCACAGAGAAATGTGGAGCCAATCCCAGATTACACAGCAACAAGATCTTAACTTTCTTCCTTGTGCATCACTTGGACATTTTACATAAAAACTGTCCACTAACAACATCCCACAACGGTTGTTTTTTTTGTGTGATTGTACATGATTGTCTTTCTATTAATGTGCTGTTCATGCTTAGCTTCAGTGAAAATGATTCCTGAGTTTTAAATACAATAAAATGAAAAGAGGCAATCTGTAGCCTGGACAGGTCAAATTAATTAAACACACGGGACTGATTATATCAAGAAAAGCATTCATTATTTTTAGAACAGACATGATTTATTCTATAACTGTTTAATAATGCATCAAAGTCATCGACTACAGGTTTTATTTTGTGTTTAATTATTTTACAGGCAAATGTAGTTTGGTTTACAGTAGCTTTGGTGCTAATTAATAATCTATTGTGTTCTGTAACAGCATCTTGGATGATTTTATCTAAAACGCTGATCTTTATAAATATATTATAATTATTGTTATCATCACCATTATTAGCATGTCTCAAATCCATAAAACTAAAGACAGGTCACCAACACACATCACATCATCTGTTTGTAAATGATACTCCACTCCGTGTTGTGTTGATGACTTTTAGTCAAGTAAATAATCCGGGCAGAAACATGATCTACAGGTCTGCATCCACACACACACACACACAGACGTAATCCGAGCTGCCTGACGAAACAACCGAAAAACTGACTCACATCACAGGTGAAACAGACTGTACTTTACAAATTCTGTCTGATCAGAGTGAACAGAAGATTTAGAGTTTAACAGACATGTTTAATTAAAGCTTATGTGGTGCTGGGACCACCTGGCAGTGCCACAGTGACAGATGGTGCACACATGAGCGCAATACAAGAGGAAAGCTTGAACTGTCATTATGATGAAGTTCAATAGTCAACTATGCATCATACGGGGCAAATATAACCACTGTGATGTAGATTAAAAATCTTAGAGCTGAAGTTATAGAGTTACTTACAAGCACAATAATAACCCTTGGACATGAATTCATCACTGTGGCAGACACTGAGCAGTTCTAAAGCAGAGTGCGCCACCAAGTGGAAGAAATAGCAGACTGCGGCTCTGTGGATATTTAGTCACAGAACACTCACAGTAGTGCATTGTTTTTGCGTTGGCTCCTAGTTAGACTGGTATTACACTTTTCTATTACACAGCCTTTGTTTGTTTTGCCAGTATGTTTGGCTGATTTTCTTTTTCCCTCCAATCTGATATAATATACCATGTTAATAATAAGAAAACATTATAGATTAAACATTGCTTCAAGCTTCACTCCAATCTGCATTTTGTGTCTGCACCGCAGTGCATTTTATTTTTAGTTTCTGGGAACAAAAATGTTAAGTTACATATATAAACATATACATATATAAATTACTGCCACCAATAACAAAATATCTGTATCACATTATAATGAGCTACGTTTCAGCTTTTATAATAATTCTTAACTTGATAAGGTTGTTGCAAAAATGTTATACATTTCACGACGAGTACGGCGAGCGATAACAGATTAACTAATAATATTGCTCATTGACAGGATTCTACTCAGTTCAGTTAACAATATTATTATGTAGGTCTTTTTATCCACACACGATGGGTGACAGGCTGAGTGAGTTCATACTCCTTTAATAAACATGTAAGCAGCTAAAAGTGCTTTAATTGTCCATTCTGTGTGTGGGTAAATGGACTGTGAGAGGGATTCTAAAATGCATGAGAAAAATGAGTCCCACCCAATACAGGTTAGCGATCAACATTTTTCGACATTTACTGATATTGTTATGGATCAAACGACTAATCGAAGAATCAAGAAAATAAGGGACAGATTAATCTACTGTGAATATAATCATTAGTTTACAGCAAGATTTTATAAAGTGAAAGGAAAAAATTATCACTTTTTTCAGTTTAATTTACTAAAATGTAATGTCAAAAAATTTATTATTGTGTTTCTGTTTGTGGATTTTGTTTGTTTTTCTTGAGAAGTTGACAATAATCTAATGATTTGTAATCACTGCAGGTCAAAGGAGAGACATTGTTGTTTTTTAAAAGCCTGTTTTCCAGCACGTTCCCCCTCTCCTGTGTCCTCCATCACAGAGTCATGTTGAACAGCAGGTGGATGACAGACACGTCTCTGCGTTTGGCAGTTTGATGTTCACAATGAGCTGAAAATAGACTTTCTACGTAACCTCTTCATCTATAAATAAGCTGTACGCCCAGTCCTTTGGCCTCAGGCTGTTCTGACACATACTGTACGTTACACTCAAGATTTTGACAAGGCGGATTATTTTAAGATACAACGCGAGTATATCTTCAACACAATTACAGCACATACATAAACAGTTGCCAATAATATATCTATTATTATTTAATCAATCAGGTTTTCAGCATTTTTTTTTTAATTTTTTTTTAATTGATCAGAACAAAAATAATCATTTGAATTCTCAATTGGATCAGTTGTGGACTTATTTTTAAAGAAATATGGGCTGGCATTTCTTTATTTTGGCATTATTAAGTTGTTTTTTAAAATGCTTTATCCTTCACATGAGGGTCATGGGTTGCTGGAGCCAATCCCAGATGACATCGGGCAAAAGAGAAGCCACAAATAACACGGGGAGAACACAGAAAGGCCCTTTGTTCATCCGGGATTCGAACCAGTGACGTCCTTGCTGTGAGGCTATAATGCTGCTAGCTGTTGCGTGATCATGATACATAAACATCAAAACAATAAGGAGTGTATTTCCTAATAAGTTCTGCTTAGTAACACGAGACCTCTCAATATTCAGGGATTCATATAATGACAGAGAGAGAATCAGGTTGATTTATCGACCTTCTGCCACCTTCGCCCACCTGTCAACTTTAAACATTTAGCTGTGCATGAATATTGACGAGCAGCTTAAGAACGAACCTCGACACAGTTTGAGGGACATTCGTGAATCAAAACCCAGATCAGCGTCTATGAGGAGCCTTGGACTTAGTTTACACTCTAAACAAACCTATCTTATCAGTTTCCTTCTCCCCGTCCTATAGAAACTGAATCTGAGCAGTCGAGTAACAGAGGCCTTTTTTTTTTGGAGTTTGTATAAAATGTGTTTAAAGAACATGTTTCACATTTAAGAAGGTGAAATCATAGAACTTGTTTTGATTTCATTAAAAAAAAAACTGATCAATTCATTTTCAAACTAGATAACCGATTAATCAATTAATTATTACAGCCCTGATAATCAACAGCTTAAACAATGTATAGTGCTTGCTTATGCATCGTTTTGTATTCATCTACAGCTCAGAAACTAACAAGGTCAACCTAAAACCAAGAGGAAATTCTCCAGCTAAAACCACAAAAATAAGACACACTCAAGATGGCGTCACTGAGTCGACTCAGTCCCAAATTACTAGGAAGGTTTCAAAGCTGTTACTGTGTTATTTCTTCGTTTTTGTGAAATTAGTCCATGTCCTGTTCATTGTGGAGCAAAAAATATCAAGAAAATGAAATATTATTTTCATACATTTCCATGTCTTGTTTTGTCCACAACCCAAAACGATTCAGATTGAATAATTTCTTTGTTATAAGGAGCAAAGGCTCCAGAAAATATTCACATTTAAGACGTGAAAATAAACAAATGAAGATTGGATTTTGGACAGCCCATGTTTGGGTGGATTTGCATTTCGTCTCTCTCTCTTCCACTCAGCGTCACAAACACTATTAGAGTAGTTCTGCACACTGAGTACAGGTTGTCTCGTGTCTAGCGTGTCCTGCCTAAAGACACCAAAGAGTCACAGGGTCAGTGCAAAGGCAGCAGCGCCTCTAATAACTTGGGATCACCAATCTTCACATGTGTAAAAAGCAAGGAGAGGAAATCAGGCCTGCTTTCTAACCTATCTGAGATGGTTGCTATGATAACACTTCCTGTTTAGTAAGGCAAGTGTGTACATCAGATGTCCATGTCAACCGGATTAGCACATAAGCAGTGACAGCACCTTAAACCTTCCTGACTGTGAAACATTCAAATTCTCTGTATATGAATACAAAACAATTAATGAATTAATTAACAGAAATTGTTTTTTTTGCTTTAGTTGCCGAGTTTGAGCCATTTTTTTTTTTAAGCATCCAGTTACGCTTGGTATTTCATGAAAGCAAGTTGCCAAACCAACAGATGGGTGTGACTGGGTATCCGCAAAGTCACCACCACCACTCCTCTCAGTACATCTGCTGCTGGGCAGGATGGAATTCGTGCTAACCACCCACTGCAGCCAAGGCCTTGTGACTACTTTACACACACAGTTCACAACACAAACACACACACAAACACTAAGTCGGTCAGAACCTTAAGGGCTACAGCGCATCTTTCTTTGAATTCCTCTGAAGTGCAAAAATGTTATTTATGAAGAGACAGGAAATACAAATGCTGTGGAGCTTCTGTTGGTGTGTGTGGGAGGTTAGGACAAGAGCTGAAATCCCAATTTGAAACAATGCAAAAATTCAATTCAATTCAGAATCAATTTATGGCAGTCAATGAATGTGAAACTCTGAATACTATGTTTGTTTTGCCTCCGACCATCACAAAAAAAAACTTCCTACCTCAGTTACACAACCAAGCACACACACACACAAAAAAAACCCAAAACTCAGGGACACCCAAAAAAATACCTTTTTTTATCTCGTACAAACAAGATGTGGAGAAACATTACTATTTACTATATTACGACACACTACGTGCGTTTTGAGTAGTAGATAGTAGCAGTAGTATCTGTGTGTATGAATGTGTGTGTGGGGGAGAGAGCCACAGTGGATCAAAATGAGGCCTCGGAATACGAGGTATCCGCTCTGACACCTCACCAGTCAGTCAGTCAGTCAGTCAGTCCACCACATGTTGTGTTCAACAGGCCGCCACAGAGAGTCTGCACAATGTACCGTTATGGAAAAAACGTGGTCCTTTTTGATTTTAATGCATCTAAACATGGGACAATTTTAGACGTTTACGTCACCATTATCATGACCAAAAAAATATGCCATTAACGATATTATTGAGATGACTGATGACTTTTTAGATTCTGAAACAGGCACAGAGACATCGCAGATAAGAGACACATTTGTTAAGATTATAGGTGATGAATGAATGAATGAATGAATGAATGAATGAATGAATGAATGAATAATAAGTCATGAGGAAAGACGCAGCTCCCCATAGGCAGTTTTTCTTCGTTTACGATTAACAAGATAATAGAGATTCACCACTATTAACTTATTGTAAGCGCTTTTAATCCCGCTAAGCGATAACATCGCATACTGTCCCAAGACTAAATGACGTCAGGGACGCAGGACACAGAGTACCTCACAACAACCCTGTACATGTGGGAAACACTTAATCACATTATCATCCTTGCCTTAGAACATAGAGAATAGTTTATTCTCATGTTGCCGTCATGTGGTAATGCTCTTTACGTCTTAAACCAATTACACACTCAATATTGAACTCAAGCTTGACTTGACTTATATTGAAAAGGGCAGTATTTAAGTGTTAAAGTCAAGTTATGAGAAGTATGTATAATTTTTCCCTTACCAAAGTACATAGAGTTTAACTTATTATGTTCAGTGACTAAGACTAGGATCAAATCTTACTCAGTTATCAAGATTTGAAAGATTGAACAGCATTTCTGTAGGTGTGGAACATGAGTGCCATTATTGTGTTCATATTTGTGTGTATTCTACACTGCTATTCCATCTTATGAACAAGATTCACACACTAAATCTCATGAAGTGTCAGACGTCAGGAGTCTAATCACATAGGTTAACTAATAACAGACTAATTGCTTGACAAATTTATCAAGAATGGAAATAATTGTGAGTTCCAGTCCTAAATGACAGACGTGTGTTTCTATGAACAAGTAGTTGCAGTATCATAAAGCAGGTAGAAGGAGAAAAAGAGCAAGAGTGTTCTCTTAGAGGAGCTGAAACCATGTAGTTACCAATGAGCACTTTTAGAAACATATACTTAGGCTTTGTGTCTGTATGTGTAACATGTTGAGAAAATATGTGAATTCCCTCAGTCCAGTAAGGAAGTAGAGAAACCACTCAAAAAGCTGTGTGGCAAGCTCACACAAGAAAGAGCCAACTCCTACTTCAACAAACTGTGTCCTGAAAGACTTGCGGCGGGGGATGATAACGATGAGGGACGGGCTGCTGGCCACTGAGAGGCTCAGACAGTGGCCGTCATCACCATCACCACGTCGTCCTCCTGCAACAAACTGGATGTTTCTCAGAAACTGGTCAGCAGAGCCGTCAGTCGAGTTGGCCTGCATTCTGCGTCTGAGGAGATGCATGCCGCCTCCGGGGCCAGCGTGTTGGCCGTCTGAGTTACAGTGCAGCATTGGTTACAGCTAAAAGTGCCACTTCCCACATGATCCCAACAGTTCAGCCATTGTTCCGCACAAGTTAAACTCATACGGCAAAGACAGAGGAAGGAGATTAAACTCAATCCTCCTGAGACTTCCCTACAAGGGCTGCACAATATATCTGAAAAATCATGCTTACGAAATCAAAATATGCAATGTACATATTGCAAAGAAATGTATGCAGACTTGAACCTACGATAAAGGAACACAATTGATTTGATTTTATTCCAATATTTAGTCTAGCCTAAATCACACCTCTCATACTCAAACACCCCAGCTTCTTGTTGGACAACTGCAATGAGAAAGACATTACAGGAGCAGAAAATGCAAAAAAAAAGTTCAATTAAACTGTGTTCTTGGAATGGAAATAATAATGTATTTCATTTCCTAGCACATTTCCTACCTCCTAAGTTTTCTTTTCTTTACATCTAGTCTTCCCTTCCCGACCATCTAGCTCCTCCTGTACTAATCAATTAACATGCGTTACACGTCACGTCAAGTCCTGCCAGCTATCTGGGCTTACTTGCAGAGCTCCACATGCAGGCCATGCCATCAAAACTGGCCATTTAAAATCGGTACGCTACTACCTCCACAACCTGGTGTTAGCAACAGTCAACTATCGCTGCAGACCAAACAACATGCAGATAAGACGGCTGTTAATGGCCAGCACCATCTTCCAACACAAGGCTGCGTTTTCCTGCGTTAACCAAGTGACGCCCAATGATGAAAACACACGAGCATCTAAAGGTGCTTTCATGAGAGAGATGCTGACACAGCTTGTTTTTCTGTATCTTCCTCTCCTCTGAATTAAGGTGCAAGTTGAACGTCTGGTGTCAGTCGTGAAGCTGCTCAGTCCAAAACCCTCCGTGTCACAAGCGTGAGGACAGGGACATGTGTGCCTCGCTTCTCAGCTTCTAGTGAGCAGTGCGGGTGCGATCCACTCACATTGATGGGCGTATAGAGAGGAAGCTTTGATGGCAGTGAATAGGGTACTAATGAGTTGGCCTCATCAAAGGCCGGTCTGTATTCTGTCCCCCCTCTAATGGTCAGGGGACATCAACTAATACGCTGTTGATGCCCCATGTAAACATTTCAGCCACTTCCCTGTCCTCTTCAACCATCACACTGACTTCATAATCCAATTGGTCTACGTTGGACTAGGCAGGCAACGCCGCAAACTCTTATCTATTAAGTAATGGACTAATGTGAAGGCACTAGGCTGGTTTATATATTTATAAAAGAGCTATTCATCTCTAGACTTGGGATGTCACGATACAGACGGGACACGGATCACAAGGAACTAGCACAGGGATGGGACAAATATGCAGTTTTAGCAAGTATTGTGATTTAAAAAGCACTCGCAATAAGTTGATTCATTTCCATTGTCTCTTTTAAATGCCACATGGGGGCGTCTGCATTTTTACAGCTATCGCAGGGCATCATGATTCAAAATTCATCAGTCTCAAAACATGTGACCACATTAGCAGGTTCTTGTAACACGGGTAATGTGTTTGGTATCATTAGAGACACGTTGTGTGACTTTTTGGGGGGACATACATGTTATCACGCCCAAAAGCAAATGCTTTAAAGAGAACTGTTATTTATCGTGGCATCAATTATTATGCAGTGGAATAATTGTCCACTGAATACACGTAAACTGAATAGCAAAGTATCTTTCACGTACCATCTGAGAATGCACTATTTAAGTTTGTGAGTTGGGTATGGACATGCACTGTAATGCTGTAAGAACTTAATCTGAATATTTTCCGATGATGTTTATAATGACGTGTACAATGTTTTACTGCTTTTAGATTAGATTTTTTTGTGGACTCCAGGCTAATGGGGATCCTCTTAAATAAACAATAAAAATAAACACAGTTACATGTTTCCATAACGTAATAAATGTGTTCTGTCATTTGAGCGACATGGATTTCTGTCATTTCTGTAGTTTATCCATTTCCTTGTGTAAGAATGTGGCCAAAAACGGTTACTACATTCAAATTCAAAATACCGAGGTCTTTTAGATTTTGTTTTCTAACGTAACTGGCAACCCGTGGTTGCTCAGCAGCTGAGACTCTACTGACTGCAATAATTGGTAGACAGCAGTAGGTGGCGCCACATGCAAAAACATGATTTCAAAACATAAACATGATTTGCAGTCTGCAAAAAAAAATAATTTATGCAAATATTTCGGCTGTCCTGTTGTTGTTGGCGAGTTCAGTTTGTTATTTGAACATTATTCCTGAGTCTCTGTGACATATTAGGAGGATTTTACGGCCAGTTGCTTTAGATTTTTTACATAATGCACCTTTAAGTACAGAAGGCTCCGGCCACTTCATAACACGTTTCCTGTCCTCCCATGTCGTCACTGGGACTGTATGTTGGCGAGCTCGACCTCATTCACGAGATATCTCTGTTCATAAGTGTCACTATAGTAAGAAGAAGAAGAAAAAAACATCCCCACGATCGACTTATCGTGAGAGCTCAGGATCGCGATACACGTTAATATCGTCAAATCCCAATTGCACTTGCTTTTCCAAAAAGAAGTCATTATGTGACAAAGGCAGTGGAGTGGGTTGGGCTGGAGGGCAGTGATGAGGGCACAAGGCCCACACACACACACACACACACACAGCTCAGGCTGTCACCTGTTGAACACCGTTCTAATAAAAACACGTCTCATCACACCGGTGATGCGTATGTAACACACGGTTGTGTCTCGTTGCATAAACGGGAGCAGCAGACTCAGACCAACTGTTGCTTCAGATAAAAATGTGAATTAAAAAAAAAAAAAGAATGAAAGAAACCATGTCCGCCGCGGCTGTTGTTAATGTCATTAATGTGACAGTCGTACAGTCTTACCTGGCCGGGGTCTAAAGCCGTGTCTCCTTACACTGAAGCCAAACTCTATCCGTCAACAAACTGGGAGGAGACCTTTCCCTCTGCTCTGTGTCGCTCACGTCGCAATGTCACAGCCTCAGTGTTTACAACATGAGAGTGTGGAAGAAGTGGCTCTAACACAAGCCGAGCTGTCGACGCTTTCACTTCCCGCTTACGCTTTGGTGACAATATTGAACTCTCGGTTTACTTTTTCTTCCTCCAGTCTTCCCTCTCTCTTTTTCTCTCTCTCCTTTTCCTCCTCCACTTGAACGCTTCGCGACGAGAAGAGCCGAGTGTTGTCGAGCGCAGGGGGGCGGACCAAGCCGAAGCGCTTCGAGGCGAGGCAGATGTTCACCAGGCGTCAAGCGCGACGTTTGTTTATATAACTATATCCGGAAATTTTTTCAGAATAAGACAACTGCGGCATCGAATACGCTTGTAAATTTTAGAGGTATTTTGTGTAATTTTTAGGAAAGTTTTACAGATACAATTAGGCATGGTAATACTAACTATTTAATGTTCTTTCAGCATAAAGTAAGTAAAGTAGGGCTGAAATAATTACCCGATTACTAAATGAATCATCAACTATTTTGATAATCGATTGGTCGGTCTGAGTGTTTTTAAGGAAATAAAGCAAGTCGTTTTATTTTTCAGCTATTTTCTGGTTTACCAAACAATTACTTGATTAATCGATTATGAAAGTAATCATTAGATGCAGCCCGAAAGGCAAATAATGTGAAAATTCAGATCCTCAAATGCACACATTACCAGCTACAATTTTCAATCCACCCCAAATTCAAGTCTAATTCAACACAGATCTGATTTGTTTTGCAACCATCACCTACCACGCTCTTAAGGAAAACAAGAAGGGACAAAAGTAGAGATCCTGAAAGGTTGACAAGGATGATTTTTCCACCGTTGTCGTCAGACTTCCCTATTAAACAGAAGAAGAAAAATCAGTAAATTACATTTATATTACTGTTCTTCTACCAACCACATAGTACAATGTAGAGAATACTTATTCATAAAGCCTTAAAAAGTTGAAATCTCATTATTATTATAAAACATTATTTCCTGTTACATAGATGCTACCTCGGTCTAACTTCACACATTTAGGGAAAAAGCAACAGTGGTTGCTGTTCTGAGGTTAACCTTAGGGAGGCGCAGTCTCCCCACAGGTCTTCATGTTCCTGATAAGTCATACTGAATTCCCATCCCACACACGACCCCAACACAGTGCATTTAAAGTAAGTTTTAAAATAAATTCCCGTCAAGTCTTCATCTATGTAGAGTCCTTAAAAAGTCTTGTAAGTGCCAATAAGATTTAAGAACCTATAAATAAAATATTTGACTCCATCATTAGGAGAAAACATGACGACACAAAATGATATTAAGTAAAAGTGTTTTTTTTATTTAAATTAGCATAGTAAGCAAAACAGAACTAAGAACAGTGTGTAATAGGCTACAGTCAATTTCTAAAACATTGGTTGAGCTTGATGCATATATTGTGTGAGGTTGAAAATAAGCACTTTATAAAAAATAGATATCTACATTGTAACATAATGAACGTACAGTATGCATGTCCCAAAGTGGCTATGTGGTCTGTACATTTCCCCAATGACTTGTATAAAAAAACAAAAAAGAAAGCCCACTTGCAAACTAAGATCGACAGCAGTACTCCAGGTTATCTACTTTCTATGGAAGAGTGTACGTGTGTTGGGCTTTCAATGCCTCGTCTGGAAAGACAACAAGTAATAGGAGCAGAAAATCAAACGGAGTGGATGAATAATATCCACAAACTTTCCACTGTCCATCTTTGTCAGAAGCTCAGGTCTTTATAAACCGGTCAGTTCAAGCACGCTGTTCCTGAAAACATGAGCGTGACCTCCGCAGAATACACCTTCTGACCGACGAGAACGTTTTCTTCACACTCAAATCTCTTTATAAAGCAGCTTTTCAGTACCCGACTTGGTGTCAAAAGCATTGTGCAACATTTATAAATACGACAAAGTTTACATAAAGTATGAAATGTGTCGGGGGAGGAGGAAATCCACCATGAAATGAAAAGGACAGATTGGAGTGTTGATTATATTTAGACTGTAGAGATACAAAAGGGAATTTAGGGAGGAGGGCGACACCTGAGGGTTTGGTGTTGGGAGGGGCAGAAAAAAGTGGAACTGGTGAATACATGCACGGTGGACAGTTGCCATTTCAGTGCCAGACAATGTAAAGAGAAAAACCCCTTTGATTACTTATAAGGGAGAGGATCAGTAGGTAATGGAGGGGAGTCTGAATAACCTGGGAAATCTATTCATGGGCTTCTTTGCCAGCGAGCTTGTAGATTTCAGTGGGACCATCGACGTGGGTGATGGTTGTGGTCAGCTGGATGTCTTCCCCACTGTTTGCTCCAGCACCTCCTGCAAATATAAATATGGTGAACAGTCACCATCAAAGTTATTAATAATATAATAAACATTAAAGGTGTTTGACTCAGATTGCTTTCTGAAAACTTGGGAGTAAGACATCTCTCCCATGTAACTGCTCGACGGACGTCAGGGAAAGTCTCCAGAACTTCAAAATCTCTTTTTCTCTCCACTTGTCACTGACGTCAGGAGATGGATGGTTTTCATTACTTTGCTTATCTCCACTCCTGCCCCCCCCCTTCACTGTTTTCCCCCTCCTCTCCATCTGGATGAGAGCCTGGTGTCCATTAGAATCACCCCCTTGGGCCAAAGACACCCTTCTTTCCCTTGGGAATCGGGAGTGTTTCTCAAATCAACCCTCCCTTCGCTTCTTCCAAAAACAAACTTTGGTTGAATAGGCAGCTTTACAGCAGAGGACAGACACTTGTTGCCCATCAGAATGAGGTTAGAGCTACTGGGAGACGATAGCAAGTCAACCGTTCTCATTTTCTTAAAGCTCCCATATTATGCAAAGTCTCCTTTTTAATAATTTAAACCCTTATATTTGGGATTCTGGAGGCCCCATCAGTCAGCAAAGTGTGAAAAAAGATGACTAACTCATGTTTTTGTGGTCCTCCTCAGTCTACATACAGGAGACAAAACACGCAATGTTGACTTCCGTGCTCACTGGGACGTCACAATGCGTTATATTCCTGGAATTGTTGTCTCGCGGAGCTCGGCTTTGTACGTAAAACACGCGATAGTGCTGGCGAGGGCAACGGTATCCGAAAACCGGAAGTCTGCGTAAAGTTCTATTCTTGTCTCTACAGTGCAGCTCAGAGTTCTACACATGTTCATTAGGACACCAGGGAGCTAGTTTAACTTGGAGAAATAAGGTATAATGGGACCTTTAAGTAACTGCAAAACACCTTGTGGGACAATAAAGCTCTGAACATCATTTTATCCTAAATTCAGCAGCAATAGAGGTTAATGGTTCGTCCCTACCAGCTCAGACAGAGGACCAATTCATAAATGATAAAGACGTGAAGTTATCACGTGTCTACAGTAATGTGTAGTTACCAGTGATGCACTGACCACTTGACTGCTCGTCTCCATAGCGTTTGTGAGAAGGCGCGTAGAGGAACATGATGGCAAACACGTACAGGTTCCACATGCCGTAGATGCCGGTGAAGAAGGCACTGTTCACCTGCACCGTGTGCTCTCCCCAGTGCCAGTGACCCTCATTCACCTGGATGACGCATAAAAACACACAGATTAGTTACTTAAAGACGACAAAAAAACAAAGCTTTTTCACATTTTATCAATTTATCACATCAAACTCACCTGACTGATGATGAAGAAGATGACCGTCATGGCAGCACAGGTCAGTGTGACCAACATGAGGAACTTGAACCTGAAAATCAGACCCTTAAGGGTGAGAAAAAGGATGAGTTAAAGGAATACTTTGTCATTTGTATTATGCTCAGTTTCCCCCGATATAAATATATTCCTTCTTCGTTTTGTGAAATGCTTTTCAGTTTACCGTTTTAATAAAAATTCATCCTACCAGTGGTTAAATATTCCTTTAAGCTACTTGCTTTAAGTTTTTTTTTTTAAGTATATACATAGAGCAACTCCGTGACCCTATTGTGTGTGTCAGCATTGCTTAACAAATGGTCACGGACAAAAACGAACCTCATAGTGCAAACGTCTTGCCTTGGACATGGCAGGCAGGGACGTCCTCTTTCCACTGATATTGCGGAAGACTTGGAAAACCATGAAGCAGAGGAAGAGGAAGTAGAGACAGGCACAAATCCCTGCCACAATTATGAACGCCATCTGAGGACATGTCGTTAAGGAAATTCTTCCTAAAACAAAAACAATTTGCCAACAGTAGTGGTGCATGGTGATCCAATATTTTTTTTTAAAGGGGGTTCATTGTATATAATTAACCAATCTTTACAGTTGATTGTACAGTATATAATGTCATGAGTAACGTCAAAGCTAATTCATTGATGTAAGTGCTGTTCACATTCAAAACCAGTGCTTCACTATCTTTGTAATAACAAATATGTAACTCAAAATGTGAAAAATGTGTCAAAACCTCTCAAATCAACCAGAATAAACAGACCAAACCATAGGTATGTGCTTCATTTATAATATTTTAACAAACTTCACAGCTGTAAGGAGGTAAAGAAGAAACTACTCAAGATTTTTAGATCCTGGTTATAGATGCACTGGATCTATGAAAGATGAAGACAAATGTTTATCTGTTGTTTTTATGTTGTTTTTTTTTGATTATGTGTCATGATGAATCCAGCATCTCTCAGATCGTTCAAGCACAGCAATCACACACACACACAGGTACACAAACATGTCATTACAAGACCCTGGGCAATACTTTCACATATGGCAGTGCTGAATTATTTGTCATATTAGTCTAGAGAACAGAGCTGAGATTATGTTTAAAGGGGTAAAACGCTGGTACTAAGGAAACCAAAAACAGCACATGTCAAGATAGAACAAAAATTGTATTCGAAACAAAAATATATTTTATAGATTTTTTACTCTAAATACTATTTCAAAAGGATACAGCCAGTTCAGTTCCTACATCAGACGCCCAGATGCTGTAGAAAGGGTTCGTCAGCTGGACACCTCTGATGAAAAAAATCAGCACAGTAACATTTTCAATGTTACTGCATTTTCTTACAGATGGCAGAAAATTAACAGCAGGTACAGATTATGCATTAAAATAAGAAAAGGCACAATATGGAACCTAAACCATGATTAATCTACTTTTGTTAAAACAATATCTGTAATTGACTGAAGTAAAAAAGAGAAAACAGTGGCCTCACCTCTCACACATGTCAAAGATAAAAAGGCAGAAGGAGCCAAAGACGATGGGTCCCACCTGCTTCCAGTAAACGGAGAAACGGTTTCTCTCCGTCTGGTCCTGGGTGAACACACATAAAATATTTAAACGTATGATACACTGTATATCAGCTTAATGTATTACACTTCCATTGATCATGTGATCCTCCTCCTTAAATCAAAGCCAATCTGCAAATACCATTAATGCCCAGAAGTAAAAAAAAAAATAACACTGTTGAAATACTGCAGGTCAGTCAAAAAACACCAAGAGTGTGAAGCATTTCAAAGCTGCCGGCTACTATACCATGAGGTGCTCCCCGCAGAAAATGATCCAGAAGGAGAGCAGCATGGAGTAGAAGATGCCCTGCCTGATGTCTCCGAAAAGCAGCATCCAGGTCCAGTTGAAGCCAATAGAGAACCACTCCACTGGAATGTTGATGAATGTCATCGAAATGCCCAGCGCAAGAATAACCCTGAAAGAGGAATAATCTTTAAATCCTAATCACAATCAAATTACCATTAGATTCAGGCAAATATCAAAATAATTCACAAAATGTAAATTTGGCTTTTCAGATCCACACAACTCTCTCTTTCTGCGACTGTAACATTGCGCTAGTAAAGCAAGATGCTGTCCAACGGTTTGGAGTACGACTGAAAAGACCCACAAAAAGTTTCAGACGTGAATTACACTGCAAAAAAACATCATTCAGCAGTTTTATGGAATAAACACTTTTTGCCCCCATTCTCCACTGCACTCCCTCAGTCAGGTCTGATAGTATTGCTCAGTACAGGTCATTTTCAAGTGAAGAATACAAAACATTTCTGTTCACAAACAAAGGCAGAACAACAAGGAAAATCAAAAGGTCACATTTTAGGTGTACAATTGTCCTGCATTTGTAGCATCATACATGTCATATTATATTCGTTGTTAAAATATACATAAATACATTAACCTAATGAATTTGTGTGTATATGTATGTATGTATGTATGTGTATATATATATATATATATATATATATATATATATATATATATATATATATATATATATATATTTTGTCCTAACGTATACCACAATTATCATTACACACACACACCAGCAGCGTCATTATTTCACTGAACCTTGCTAAACCTAGAAATACAGGCATTTATAGAGCAATGTGGACATTTATTAAAAACACTCAGGCAACACACAGACAGAACAAAGCTCGTCTTCAGAGTGTCTGCAGCAGGTTCTTACATGCCACCTGGAGATGAAAGGAAGACCGTAAATGGTCCGTTAAGAGGGCAAAACAGAGCCAGAGACTGTGTGTGTGAGACAGACAAGAGGGGGGAGAGAGCAGCAGATAAAAGGTGACCTTATAAACATCTGGGTACAAACGGTTTATGCAAAGGCTGCGGGTAACAGACATAAATGAATACAAGTTTGAAGCAACGCCATTCCAGAGAGCAAACTCAGCAAACAGAAAGAAACCCGTGGTATGCAGAGAATGTGCCCTGATCACTACCAACACAGGCAGGAGGCCACAACACATCTGTGTGACTGTGTGTAGAAAATAAGGGCTTGATAGGAAAAAGCTGGAGGGAAAATAAACAAAAAAAGACAAGGTAATGGCAGGAGGAGATTTCTCATTTTAAGAAAAGTGACTTGAGTAACAATATTAAGATGTACAAACGCATATCAACATTTCCCTCCCACATCTGTCCTCCAAGTTTTTTGAGAAGTCTGGAGGTTCATCATTCCGACACCTCTGTGGACAACATGACTGGTTGAGCTTTTACAGCATGAAAAAATCATTTCCTGTCCACAAATAGGGTACGAGTCACACTTACGAAGAGCGTGCTACTCATTTGGGAGCAAGAGCCTTGAGCTGGAAAAGACAGCGGGAGGGAGAGCGACACTGGTATGCATATGTGGTGTCTTGCGAGCTGAAGTGCAAGTCCTGAGAGTGTTTGTGAAGCATGCGTCAGCCGAATGCTAGCTTGCAGATTTTCAAAACACGTTTCACGCCTCGTCGGGCACTTCCTGTGGCACAGAATGCAGCTTTTTCCCAGAAAAGCAAATATTAGGTTGTGATCAAGGCTTCAACTTCCCACAGCATAACATTCAAACCATCTGTGACGGATCCAGCTGCTTCATTTTCAACAGTCCATAAAAGGAACAGCCACAAATACCTGATGTTTTAAATCTTCCTTTAAAAAAATGAAGACATTCTTGTTCCCCTGAGGAAATCTGGCAAGTAGAAGCTTTTGTTCAAAAATGAAGAAGCCCGTGTAGTATTATTCACAGATGGAAGCTAAAACCACCTCACAGCACTACAGTTTTACAGAGCACGACCTATCTACTCCTCGGTGGCTTGATGAGCAACGCCCTCTGCTCTCAGTGACCTTCACTGCTTGAGTTGGCTTGACCTACTTGCACATTTCATTCATTGTTAATATGTGTCTTCACCCAGTAGATTCACTGAATCACAGGCTGCGGCTTCAACTATTACTGCATGTTCTGGCAGTTTTTTCAAAAACAAGTATAATTTGTCCCCACCAAAAGAGACCAAATTTAATGGAGTAAGGTATAAAAACTGAGGCGATAAATTGAGGCCTGACCATAACATCTTATTTTAAATCATAAAAATCATGTGTTGGAGCATCGGACTTTCACATATGGAGTTTATCTGAGCTGCTCACTCAGGGGTGGGGCCTTAGTCAGGAAGTAAAATAAATAAAGCTCTGCTGAGAGAGTGAAAAATAATTCTGTCATTCCGCCGGTTTGTGCAATTGTGTTAACAGTTCATTCATCTGAATACAACCCCAATACAAAGCACATATGAAACAGAGAAGGCAACCAATACTGCTGCATTAACATTTACGAAGCAGTTGGCTCAGGCATATTGCACTTCTTTAGATTTGAAATAATCTCAACTCATTGGCTGCCAATGACGTCTGATGAAAGAAGAGAGTCTACTCTTTCTTTTGGTAGTTCCGGTGTTTACATAGTCATAGAACAGACCGTTTTGTGGGTCTTGGAAAATCAGCCAAAATGCTCACTATGGGGCTGAAAATGGCTGGCAGCCAATGAGTTAAATTAAAATTTATACATATTTATATTAAAGCAACTTTTACTAGTGTATCTTGATTGATAATCAGAATGATTGCATTGTTAATACGGACTGAAAATTGCATTGAACTGCAAGTTAATCTCAGTTAACTACTGAACTTCTGCAATTAAGTAAAAATATAATTGTCTTTTTTGTATTTTCTTAAAAATTGAGAGAGATGGTGGTCATCACAATGCAACAATGATGAGTACTCACTTCTCCAGCAGCACAGGAGGTCTGCTCATGAGCATGATGCGTCTCCAGTACCATATCATGATAATGAGGATGCTCGGTGTGAGGAACGTCTTCATTGCAAACCAAACTTTTGTAAAGCCTCCGTTCTGATGGATGCTCTTTGGAGTGAGCACACAGACAAAAATAAAATAATTGTCAACAATCTGAACTGAGTCTAAAAATATAGTATATACACACACACACACACACGGGTAAAAAGTACAACTTACAACAAGGCGAATGTCTTTGATTTCACCGATCCCCACGTTAACCTTCCTGCGCACATTGACAGGCAAACGGATGTTGAGAAGGTAGTATTTGTGGGCCACGCTACCGATCTCCATGAAGGGCAGCAGGTCGCACTCGTAGTAACGTCCCTCATTCTCAAAGGTCTGAAAACATTTGGCAACGCAATTGACTTTTTAAAAAAACACATTCAGATTTTAAGAAAACGCAACAGATGATCTCCTCACCTTGGTCGTGGTAAAGTTGCAGCTAAGTTTCCTCAGTTCTAGAGAGTGAGCCATCTCCGTCCACTCGCTCACTTGGTCGTCTCTGTAAGCCAGACGCACATCCAGACTGGCCATCGCGCCATCCTCTGGAAATAATTGATAAGATAATGCACGTTCACATCAATTTGCTGGAGGGAGTTTGATTAGTTAAAAGCATGTCATAAATCATGAGCGTTCAGCGTTAATGAAACTTGGATAAAATGAGAATTGGATAAAAAGCCTTTGAATAATACATTCACACTCATCTGTGCATTTGAAAATGTTACACATTCCTGCACAACACTGGTGCTCGTCATCATCCCAGTGACGGGATCAAATTAAGAGCTGATGATTACAACACAGACAGCCATGACATTTTCATTACAAGACCAGCTAAGTGCTAGCACTCCCCCTTCCCATGCTAATATACACTCCAGAGTTGCCATTCATTTTTGCTATGAACTCAGCGAAACGTCCTTAACAAGGTTGCATTTTCATCATTACTGACATGGATAGGTTACATCTAAAACAAACATGTTACCACAAGGGCAGATTCTGAGTGTCAATAATGTGGTTACAGTCCCCTGAACAGACCTGTGGATTAATTTTCGGCATGTTAACATGTAGGTAGGTGTAATTCAGTCTGCTCTCCATGGTGGCCCAAGTCTAGGTTACTTCCTCCTTGACATAAACTTCAACAGCACCTTGGCCTTGGCCTCCCAACAAAAAACACCCCAAAAGCGACGCTATTAAAACTGCATATTTAGATATATTACAAAGCCAAGTGTTCTCTCCTCCAGCCCACCTCTTGTGAGCCTCTTGTGCCGTTATGAAACAAGCTGTAATGAAAAGACAAGGAACCCAGTGGCCTGTGCTGTAAGGAAAAAAAAAGAAGAGAGACAGAGGGGGAGAGAGAGCCAGATGAGAACTGGCAGACTGTCTCTGTAATGCCCTTCCCTCTGCTATTGGTTGAGCCAGACGCCCTCGAATGTCCGCTTATTTCGCGCAAACATTCCACTTCAGTCCAGCAGTCATCGCCACAGAAACTAAGCCTCCTCAACAGCTGTGTTATTAATGGACCACAGCCAATGAGTGCTTGGTGCCAAGGTGGAGTGGGGTGGAAGGAGTGGTTAATAAAGGCAAAGCTTTTCATGGCATGAACATTGATACACAGATAAGGTTGTGTCAAAGAATGGCAGGCTTGTATTAAAGAGCAACTAAACCCCTAAACCACTCGTTTCCCCAGGTGTAAACACGTTTGTATGGGTATCTAGTAAAGTTATCCATTGATCCAGGTGTAAATTATACATACGGTGATAAAATTTAGATTCAACTACTGCCTCTCTCTGGTCAAACACCAGCTACTGCATTCAAATTTAGCAATTGGCTTTTTTTAGTCCACACTTTCATCACTCTCTAATCAGCGTGAGGCTCCTTGTCCCAAACTTTTTAAACACCAGAGCTGTTGTTCCGTCACCTTTCTCGCTCCACAACGTAAAGCACAGAGCACCTTGTCGGATAACTGCAACTCGGTGTCAGATTTCACCAGCATACCCCCTCAATGTCCCACTCTCTCCCTCCCTCAGGTCTCAGCCAGTGTTGCCAGATCTTGCGAGAGAAACAAACAACCAGGCCGTATGAAAACAAGCCCAAGTTTTCCCAAATACCCAACCGGAAACAAAAATCTGGAGAAGAGGGGGTTTAGTTCGCCATACAGCTGCAGAACAGAACCCAGCATCCTTTGGCACATCAGTGTTCTGGACAGGATTACGACAGATTACCCGACAGCATTTTGTTCATTGTAAATGTGTTGGCTCCAAGGGTTTTGTGGATGGAGGTTTACGGACTCTGAATTCAGCATTTCATTTTATGCCAATTCAACCCCTTCCTGTCTTTATCAATTTATTTTAACAATAGCCAAAGCACTTAAATATTTAAAGTCTGAAAAATATTGAGTTGACAGAATAACAAACAATACTGCACTTAAAAACGGGAGGCTATATCAATCCATATATTTAACCAACAAAACAGGGCTGTTTGTGCACATTTGGCTGTTTAATTGCATTTTAAAATGTCTCCTCTTGGATTGAATTTTGCATAAAACAAAATCAGTAAGAAGAAGTGATATTTTACAATTAAATTAACTCATTGGGTGCCAATGACGTCAATTAAAGTGAGAAGACGCTGTTGTGTGGGGGTTAGAAAATCAATCAAAACGCTGCAAAACGCTTGGCAGTATGGGGCTGGAAATGGCTGGCAGCCAATGAGTTAAAGGGAAATTCTTGGATAAAAGTTTTTCAAAATTAAATGCATGGATTTTCCTTGAATTGGCAACTTTTATGCAAAATTCAGTATTCCATTCGCTTCTCCAATACCTCAGGAGGAAATAACAAACTCCAGCCCTTTACAGAGTTCACAGAGCCCAAAAATGTTCGAAAGCAAACGATAGTGACATGACTGTTTACACAAGGCAGAGCAGAGACACTCAGTCATGAGACCACGCAACAATTGTTACAAACCAGCGCCAACTTTTCTACTGATTTCAAACTGGCCAAAATGTTTAGAACCACTTGTCAGTATCATGATCGTGCATCACACTTCATTATGAAGCCAACATTGACCTTCAATCATACATAGCTATACATTATAAGCTCTGTAGCAAAGACTCAAAACCTTTCCCGGGGCCGACTAGTGATCCAGTCGCTTATAAAGCTTTCACATCTCCCTCTCTAATCCCTTCTTAAAGGGTCCAAAACACTCTGCCAGGATACCAAACCCTCTTCAACAACATAACAGTTATCTCCCTCCCCCCTCCTCCTCCTCCTCCTATACCCTTTCCTCTCATTCAAAGGGTTTAACACTTAGAGATGCGGTGTTGTCCACCAGTGATACACTTAACAGTATTGTTTGACGGGGATTGTGAAGTTGAGGTTTCCTCCATGACAGTAGAAGCTGGATGTTAGCTGCAGATTAAATTTACTCATGCAGGGTTAAGGGAAACGCAAGTGAAATGTATTTGTTGTTTGCTTTAATTTTCAGTAATCTATTTTTTTTTTTTTTTTTTTTTTTTTTTTAAGTCTTGCATTGCAACATTCTCATTAAACTCTAATTAAAGTGAGTAAGTGACGGGCACATTGTGTTTTAATGTCCAACCTGCTGCAGAGCTTTATTTTGGAAAAATAAGACAAAAACAGTGCAGCAGACTCACTTACTATGAGTTCACTTAGCCCAGTTTGGCCCTGGTCTTCCCATGTTTAAGTATGTACTGCCACAATAAAATGTAATGACTTAATTCTGAATAATGTAAGTGGGCAGAAACTTAACTGATTATATTACTGAAACGTAAACATGAGGTAATCTATTTGGTCCACTCACTACACAAATTAAAGCAGTAATATCTTGACTAAAATTGAAGAGGGGGGCATCACATACATTTTGAAAATTGGAATGATGTCATCCACAGAGTATGTAAATGATTTGGTTGTGGGTCTCAGGGACGGATAATAGGAGAGTGCATTGCTCACAGTCGGCCAACTATGAAAGGGGTCCAGATTACCTCTCTCCTCTCATTTAATATCCGTCTCAAGGGCTCCTGACAATCCCATCTACTGCAATGGAGAACAAACAGCAGGACATCCATCATTGTTTGCAGCCATACTGTGTCACAGAAATCCAATCTACTGACAGAGACGCACTGCTGGGGGATTCCACGAAACATTCACAATAAAAATGGAATCAGAGCACAACACACTACACCCTAAAAGAATACTGTGTGGGGACGGTAACAAAAGAAACACACCGACCAGTATTACTGGTAAAGTTGTAATGTGTGAGTCTGTGCTTGAATTTATGATGTGAGGAAATTGGAAGTGACATCAGATGTAAATATTTCAGAAGCAAAGCTTGGCCTCTTTGAGCCTCTGCAAATACTTGCCTTCGGATTGTGAAACTAAGGAATAACAGAGAGATCAAATATTGACACAACTACAAAAAAGCCAAACTTACATCCTACATCTTCAATAGCAAAGTCTTGGTTCTTACCTATCTGGTTGTACATCTTAAAGGCAATGTCAAACTGCAGGATAACCAGCATGAACTGGAACCAGGGGCTCATCTCCTTCTGGGGCAGAGGGATGTGGATGGCAAATACAATGTTGTTGGCTTCAATCCTTTTGGCCACGGCCTCATCAAAGGTCCTGATCTTCTCACATTGGTCATGACCCCAAGGCATGAACCATTTTGATTCCTCGTGGGACTTGATTTTGTCCACACATTTGGTGGCCAAGTAGTGGACTGCTGTGGTGGGGCTGGGAGCTGTTGAGACAAATACAAAATGGGAGAGACGTTAGGGCGGACGTTAGAATGAAATACGGCAGCAGAGTGGTTCATTGCCCTGCCAAGCTAAATGTCCCCTCAGACTAATAAATCACCAAAAAAGTTTCAGTAAAAAATAAAATAAAGTTGATCAACCATTAGGAGCTGGCAACAGGTTGGGTTTGAGTCAAATCCATTCAAAACACTTTGGCCGTTAGTTCTAATACGGTTTATAAAACGCCTGCGGTCCAGTTTTACTCGCTGAAATGATGGGAGCAGAAAATTTCCCAAAAGCTCTCAAGCAACAATTACACCGTTTCGCAATGAGATTCATGAGATTTGTAGTCTGTACTCACAGGATGTGAGTGGTGCTTGTGAAATGATCCGTCAGAGAGTCAGTTTAGCCTCAGGGCAAAAAAAAAAAAAAAGGAAAGACACACCAGTTTTAAAACACTGTGTTCGAGAGGTGATGTCAGACTATCAGCATGTGCTGATAACCTTCCCATTATCAGTGGCCTTGTTTTCCGATATCTGTTACAGCAGAGACTAACGACATGAAACCAGGTCTTCAAGAGTCGACCTAGGCCGGTCAACAATTTCGCTATCAAAACTGTTTAAACTTTACATTATACCGTGCATATGGTAAGAGCTGTTTTTAAGGGTTCACCAAATCGACTTCACCAAACTCTCAGCCTGTTCCTTGTTTAGCCACAACAGGGCTGAACAATTAATTGACATTTTATCAAAATCACATTACAGCCTACTGGAATATTTCTTTAAGCCAAAATGTGTGTCAAATTACCATTTTAGATTAAATATTATCCCAACAGACTGAAGAGAAAACATCTTTGTTTCTCATGGAGCTGCACAAATATCACCCAGTAATCATTTTAAATATGCAATTCAGATGAACATGAGAATAATTAGTTACAAATGACCATTCCCTCTCATCGTTAAGCCCTGTCGCATGCATGCCAAAGCAGAAACTCCAGAACGCAGGGCCGTGTATCAAAATTAATCTATGTGAAAAAGCTAATGAGAACTGTAACATTTAGTAGAAACATTTTAAAATTAAAGTTCGTTAGCTATTTTGGCAAATCAATTTTCAGTTCAGCAAAAACATCAATAATCTTTCATGGTTTTAGACTTCTGTTTGATCAAAAATACTAACATTTTAAATACACAAAAAATTAATTGCAAGAACAAAAAATTTAGAGTGAATTATAAGTGAATTACAGCTTTAAGGTGGATGTGCAGATGCTTCCAATTTGAGACAACCTGGAAAAGAAAGAATGGGATAAATACTGATGACCCCTTTGTTGTAGGAAGTAGTGAGTGACTCATTGGCGAGAGCGAGCAAGGCCAGATTTTTCCAGACACAACTCATCAAAAAGAGATTACTGACATTTCTAAGAAGATTCAAAGCTCTGATCACAGGCAAAGCTGTTACCAAGAGGACTTTGTCACAGAGTTTGTCCTTTAGCTTGGAGATTTCAGCATTTCTAACTTTAGAAAAGGAATACAAACCAAATTTGACAAATCTTCAAAAAAAAAAAAGGTATCACACTAGTTTGTACCAGAACATCTTATCTGTCGGTGTAATCGTATCAGTTCACTGATAGAGAGCTGAAAGGTGGGCACCACCAAGTTAACACACAGTCGTAAAAAAAAACCCAACAGGGGTCATCTTCAAGGCAGCTTTAAAGGGACAGCTCAGGTTTTTAGTTTAATTGTTCAAGGAGGGAGCAGTAGATGAAAGAATGGAAGTAGCAATTAACCACCAGGGGGCGACTCCACTGGTTGCAAGAGGAACTCAGTTTGAATAATTACTTCACACTTGATTTATAACATCAGTTAACATTTTCTTTCCCAATCGCTAGCTTCAGGTCGTCTTGAATAGCACACAATGTCAATTTGGTAAATAATCTTTCTTTTAGGAAAACCCATATTTTGCCTTTGTTTTTTAAATGAAATCAAATATTTAGGCTTCACAACAAGAATTCATTTTGCATCCACAATACTACATCCACATTTTATACAAGTCTATTGGGTCCCAGCAGTGGTGGCACATATGAAGCTTGTGTTGATTCTGCTTTAACTAAATATAATCCTCCCCCACAAAAAACACACTATCACTTAAATGGTCTCAACTGAGTGACAATAAAATACAGATACACACACACACACCATGAGGAAGAAGATACACCAAACAGAATTAAACCCAGTTATCTGCAAAGCTCTTGAAGTTCAATTATCTAGTGACCCTGTGAGTCCAGCGGCACACTGGCTCCTACAGTCTCCATCACAGCGTGTCCACAATAATGGCCGTCCCCTGAGCCCACTGACCCCATGCTGTGTTCCTAGGTTTGTTGGGAAACAAGGGGAGAAAAAAAAAAACCTTTCTACTCAATTATCCCTGCCGCCCCAGCCACCGAGCAAACACAAAGGAATCTGGCTTCATTAAAACCATCTCTGCCTAGACGGAGCCAAACATGCTAATTTGTCACCAGCTCTGCAGTGGGTGAGTGAGAGGGAGACTGACTGATGCTGAAAATGGTTTCATAGAAGATTAGCCAGGATTTATGAAATGAATTGAACACATAAAAGGGAGGTGAAGAAGGTGGCACATTGATAAAAGACAAATGTCAATAGGTGCAATGGAAAGATATTCTGTGAACTGAGGATAGGACTGCATCAGTCAGCCAATGGCCTGCAACAAATGGTCCCATCACAGCTAGTAAGACTTGTAGCAGTAACCACAAAGATTGTGTCTTTGCAATGGCTTTTCATAAGAAGCATCAAAAACGATGTACTAACACAACAGGAACATTTTTGAGGTTCTATAAGCGTCCGAGACATCGGTGTACAGGCCAATGTACCACCTCTTCACCTTTGGTGGATGGCTACAGATGAGACATCATTAGGTCCATTGTCATCTTCTGATCTTGCTTAAACCTGCCCCACATGAGGATCATTTGCCCAATTTCAGTCTCAATCTGGACCTTTTGACAATATTGTGCATGCCTTCTGATTGTAGGCCGATTTGAACAGATTATCTGGCCAAATTATCCCGTAGTGTGAGGGATTAATAGACGCAATTTTAACATCATTCCATCAGAATTATAAGTATTAAACTAATGTTTGAGATCCTCTAGCGTGGGGCAGACATCAGGACTCTTTACTTGGGTCATCAATTTGAACACTTTGACCCTTTTACGCTTCTTCAGTGGTGGATTGGACACATTTTACACTGCACCCACCTCGGTGAACACAGCATAAATCAATACTGATGGATTAAAATGTTTTTTTTTGTTTAAATCACCCAGCCCTAGATACATTTTAATGGGAACCAGACAGAGACTAGATTCAAAGGAACTTGACAGCAACTCCAAAACAGTCCTCGAGGCAAAATGCAACTTTGACAGCTGTGTGCACTTGTGTGTCTTTGTGTGTGTGTGTGCGTGTGCGTGTGTGTGCGTGTGTGTGTGTGTGTGTGTGTGTGTGTGTGTGTGTGTGTGTACCACTGTCTGTCTCTGTGCAAATGGAGAAGAAGAAAAAAGAAAAAAACTAGGGACATGAATGCGTTGCCTTCAAGGCAAATGGGCGATTTGGGAGAAGGGGAGAGACACAGGGGGGAGAGGAAGGAGTGAGAGGAAGGTAGAGATGCTGCCTGAGGCCCCCACACACACACACATTATACATGGAAGGAAGAGGAGTAGGGAAGGAGAACAAGAACATTCGAGTTTGGGTCAAAGAAGTGTAATAAATGCGATTTCAGGGCACATACGTGTTAGGCGAACAACACAAATAAAGCTCTGCAGCAACAGTGTGTTGTACTATTGTTGCCGACGGTCATAAACGGTGTGTGTGTGTGTGTGTGTGTGTGTGTGTGTGTGTGTGTGTGTGTGTGTGTGTGTGTGTGTGTGTGTGTGTGTAGGCAGCGAACACCTTGATACAAAGCAGTGATTTAGCGGAGGTGCAGCACTGCATTGTTTGAGCGTGAAGGTAAACAAAGCTAAAAGTTAGCCCGCAAAGTTAGCTTTATTCGCCGCGCTGCTGTGAAAGCACGAACCGAAGTCAAAACTTTAAAAAAAAAATGAAACATTTGGAGCCAATTCACGTTTGAATTCTCCCGACATACACACTCCAATCGCACCGTGACTAGCGCTAGCTAAACAAACAAGGGGGGGAAAGTGAAGGATGAAGAGCGGAGGATTAAAAAAAAGAAGGTAACTTACCAATTAAACCGCCGACCATGAAGGCAAACGCCTGAAACAAAAGAAGAGTAACTCCCATTATCACCAACTTTTTGGTGCTCATGTTCTCAATGATAGCCCCCGCCATTGCGAATCAAAGGCTGGAACGAAAAAAAAACACGCAAACAAATCACACGAGTGACACAACAGTGTGTGTGGAAAAGAAAACGACGACGCTGAAGCATCCACGGTGAGCAGGAAGACAAAGTGGGCCCCTCCACCGCTCTGCTCCTGCTTTTCAACTTCAGAGGAGAAGAAGAAGAAAAAAAAGAAAGAAAAAAAATCAGGAATCACATGACCTCAGCACTCAGCTTTATCCCCTCACAGCCAACAACACCAGACCAGGGGGAAACGTGTGGAGCGCCGCCGCATTGCAATAGAGCCTGGTAATGCAGGTTACCGTGGCACTTGAATTCCTGTAATAGCTCCACTGTTTGCGGCTCTCTGGGCTATTTAGAGGAGGATTTCAGAGGGTCCAGTCTCATGTCGTGCAGTGTTAGTTATACCACATCATCCACACATTGTCCTTCAGTGTCTCTTCTTAATCCACGTTAGACACGAGAGAAATCTCCAACACTGGAATGGAATGTGAGATTGAGAACACATGCGTGGAACATTTACAGACGTTTGAAGTAGGAACGTTAAACACAAGCATGATGTACAAGTGTAAAAGTGAATGACGGTGAAAGTGATTTACGCCACAGTTTTAACATCTATATCTGTACGTCACAAACGCAACAATTTCAAGTAAAATCATTGTAAAGTTTCTGTTCCCTGAATCCATTCTTCTTCTTTTCTTTTTAACAAGGCTTTTACTGTGAAGTTTTTTGCAGGACTGACAGGTGTGCAACTTCACCATAAAAACTGCTGACATTTAGTTGGGTACAGGCAAGTATTTGGAGTATATAAAAGTATATTATTTACTACTTTCAGAGGAAAACTCCATTAAAATAAAAGGAAGCTGCACACTGGATCAGAGCTGCTGCATCTAAGAATCTGTGATATCTAATGATGAGTGCAGATTGTAACACACGGATGAATACTCTGCTTTCCCACTTTAGGGAACTAAGTTGGCCTTTGCACACCAGAGAGGATGTCATTCATCTTATAAACATGGTGGTGCAACAGGGCAGCCTGTGCAAAGCAAGGCCCTTGTCCTAAAGTACATCATTTAAATCATATGTTTTGTCATCGTCGTATCTTCTTTGTATCATCCTTATTTATTTGTGTCCATATCTGTATATCTGTGCTCCTTTTATGTAACTGGGGAGGAATAGATAAGAGGTACTGAAGTAATGGAGAGCAACAAAACATCTACATAGAGACAGTGATCATGCTTTGTGACTGCGACACAAGGAACTTATACGGTTACAAGACAGAAATTTGTGTTGTGTGACAGAGTATAAATCAGGGTCCACCTGGGCCTGCCCTGGACTACATACAGGGCTTTTCCCCATTCTATTTCAGCTGGTGTGTGGTTCTGGTCCAGGTCTGAGGACACGTCATTTGATCTCTAGTTCTATGCTCTAGGCTTTTAAACATCTTGTACAGTCTTGCATCTGAGATCTTGCTGTCACTTAATCTTGTGATTTTTAGTGGAATCGCACAAAATCTGGTTCTATAAAATAAGTATATATACTATTATTAATACTTAATAATATTAAGTCCTGAAGAAGCTAGATCAATCAGATGCAGTAGGAGTTAATATCAGGGCTGATGATATGGCTACAAAGGATTAGTATGATCAACATTTTAAAATCAGTCAGTATTGATAATTTATTTTTGCTCCTGCGGCATTGTTAAAACTGTGGAAAAGCCCAACATATGGGTTTGCACTGTGTACAAAGACACTACTGGACTGGATCAGCGTTCAATCCCTATTTTGTACTCATGCATTCATTTAAAAGTCTTCAATACAGGACTTTCCCATGCTTTTTTGTAATGCTGGCTCCTGTTTTTCTCTGAAGGAAACATGTGCTGCCACATCCTGTACAACAGCACAGCTGTGAACTGAGCTTTCATGTCATTTCACACTGAGGCAGATGCTGTGAGCTGCACCAGGATCCCATCCTCTGTTCCAGAGAGACACCACCTCCTGTCCTGTAATATTTCAAATGATATACTTTTTTTTATTAGCCTTGAAAATGTTCAAAAGAGAAAAAAACAGCATTGAAATCTTTGGAGTTTTATTTAAAAGCCACCCACGCGAGCATTTCAGGGTCATTTAATCGAGCAATAACAAAGCCGACACGTGTGTGCCACTGTACTTACTGTACGTCTTCTAAATCTCACAAGCACCGAAAATGATTATTGGAAAAACATGCAGCGTTGAACTTCTAATAGTTCTGCAGAACTCCGACAACCGATCGTGAGACACAACACATGTCGACATGGAGTGGAAATCGAGTAAACAATATCTAACAAACGCCATCATTTTGATAAACCAAAATGCACTACGGACAGAGAAAAGCATGATGGTGTCCTCTGAATACAAATACACCGTTGTGACAGTGAGCAGACAGCAATGGATAATAGTCAAAAATGGCCTCGCTTCCTATTTCCTAAGCATATTAGGTCCTCAGTGGGGTTTTGGTAAACATGTAACACGCAGTAAGCTGTTGGACACAGAGCACCGATAGACATCAGTTCAGGATGATGTTACAAGAGGAAGTCGTTTGACTCCTGATGTGCTACTACCTCCAGTTGTTGAGGTTTAGTGCTCTGTGCAGAGACAAAGGCATCGAGGCAGCCATTCAACCTGATTATACAGCGATACCATATTGGCTTTGGCACTTATGCGGATTGGAGGTAAGATAAATGATGTGGGAACGGGAAGTGCAGGATGCGTGACAATATGGACTAGGATGAGAAGCCTGGATTATTTTGTGTTTAGAAACGTGACCGCAGTCTGTCCATTGGCTTTTTGTCCCACAACTTAGCATCCCAGGCCTGGAACCAGCCAGTGAAAGTGGGAGGTTCTGCTCCCTGTTTGATGGTGGTGATGGGAATGCCTCTGCGACCAGATGGGTCTGATTCGACATATTCTTGTGCTGTATCAGGGGAAAGTAAAGAGAGACAGGCAATGAGACAAAGTGAGGACACAACAACTGACTATAATGTACAAATGTTCATTTGCCACTTTTCTGATGGAGGTATTGTGTTGTATTTAAAGCACCCACTAGATGGCAGCAAGCTTTTGAGCAATTTAACTCTCTCCTCTTACGAGACAAAGAATCGTGTACAAGGTAATTTAATGTGAGAGTTTTTCTTAAAATGTTGTGTTGTTTATAGCATTCAAATTAGAGCTACAGCGTTTGAAATGTTAATTCCTTCATATAGTTTTACTGTGGAGTGAATGTGTGTGATGCTTTGTTAAAACTTCTAGGCCTACGACATCTATGAAACTAAAAAAGCAGCCCAATTTAATCCAAGTGCCGCATTTTTTATGTCTGTGATTTTAGAGTTTTAGAGCAACCAACCAATTTTAGGAGCTCCTTTCTTTTCTTCTGCATTAGCGTCATTGCCGACCCACAGGAAGAGCTGCAGAGAGGAGAGACACACTCAGAGTCAGTCACATAATCTACTGATCATCTAAGTCATCACAAATCAAAACACAGAGATCGTCCTACCTGGTCCCAAGTATCCAGGATCATGACATCATCAGTGGCCAGATCTGTCTGAGTAAATTCTCCTGGTACTTCTTCAACCTGAGAGACAATGTCATGCATTTGTATTGTATTGTATACTACATTAACTTGGCGTCGCACATCACATGCCACATGAAACAACTCTTACTCTTATCAAACTCAGTGACTTACAGTAAGTCTTCCAGTTTTGTTGGAGCAGCCGAACAAACGTGGGGGTTTAACGGTTTTCTGCAGACTCTTGGACGTCTGATAATCCTTTTTGCCACCAAGAGCAGACCAGAAATCACCTGGGGAAGAAACAACAATCGATGGAGCAGAAAGTAAGTCATTGTCTGTTTGTACCTTTTTGTCCAAAACCAGACCAGAAAGTTTTAATATGGCTATCATTATATTTCTGCATTAGACTGACGTCAGTATTTCTATTCAAGCTCAATGGACTTTTTCATTTTTAAGGAACATCATTCTGTTTGACGTGTCTCTGCTAAATACCAGGGCAAACCCCTATCTATTACTACCTGTTAGCAAATGTGTTGTTGTTGTGTGTATTTGTCTCTAATGGAAGCGCCAATGCAGGGAAAAAAACAAGACAACAATTCCCATGGTCCTATGCTGCTTCCTGATATCATCAAACTTTGTGTCTTTTGTTATTGTTTTGATTGAGAGACCTCTAGTGGTAGAAATGACAAACTGTGTATCCAACAGAAAAACAGAAAGTGCAGCACTCATAGCAGCTCATTTTCATTTCAATTCAGTTCTCAGTGGAACTAATATTCCCATCATAATTCTCAAATTTAGAATTTTGCCAGAAAAATAAAGGAAAAGCCATCAATCAGATAGTCCCTCAATATTCCTCAGGCTCAGAGGACACTAAAGATGGGAGTAAGTCACAAGCAAGTCACGTGTAATGTTAACACAAGTGACTTGTGGTAACGCCGTCATTTCGAGTCATTTTACTCGTCCTTAAATGTGTGACTTAAGTCAGATTTGAGTCCCCCCGTCTCTGGAGGACACCCACCTGTTTCCTTGCCCTCTGACACGTGGCTGGCACTGCCACCAAAGAAGTCCACAACATGTTTGGCAGCTGTCTTCTCCTCGTCACTGGCTCCCATGCCTCTCCACACAATCACAGATGCTGGGGTTTTCAGCACAAACACATCATTGGTGTTCAGGTTGGACGCAGAGGCCTGGACCTGTGGAAACGCATGCAAGCGGGTGAGAAGTGATGCATTCTCTGCACGATGTCAAGGACGCAGGGACATTTATGAACACAGGTCACCTCGACAGCCCGAGTTGCACCGGAAGAGCTCTGTCTGATGTGGAAAAGACGAGTATTGCTGGCCTGAGTCTGTCCAGCCGAGCGGGATGTGCCTCCGCTGTGGATGATCATGGGTTTGCCCTGAAACAGGCTCATCAGGTGGGCAGGCTCCTGACCCTGAGTCACTCTCACCTGTGAATGAAGCCATTAAAAAGTCTCACTGAAATGGTGCATGATATATGAATGGTGTAACAAATGAGGATTATACAAGTAACGAGTAATAAGAAGTCAATACTCTTGGTAGAGATAGGTTACTATTTCATTTTGGCATTTTCATTTAATTTTTTGTCTATTTTTACCAGCAGAAGCAGTTAAAATACATGGAAAATCCCCCCAAAAATGACTTTGCATATTGCAGTGAATTTGCAAAAACAAATATTGATTTGTTTACTCATTACATTTTAAGGAATTTAATTAATCTTTATTTAACTAAGACCAAGGGAGACCAGGGCGAGAAAGTTGCCAGACAACTGAAAACCAAAAAGTAAACATTTGAAGAATTCACTTCATGACTAATTCAACTAATAACAGAGAGATCTTAGGGAATCTTCCTCAAGTTTAAACACAGTGAGTGAGATTAACTCACAAAGCTTCAGATCCTTCTGCAGCTCATTTCAAATTGTAGGTGCACAATTTACAAAAAAACTGTTTCTCTTTGGACAGGTAATGCTGATCGTAAGACACGTCTGAAACCGCTGCATGTCTTCATTACTGTTGTGGGACGGACTTTTAACTGTTATTGACTCAGAAGCAGGTTTTCCCTGTGTCTTGAAGAACAAAATCATTAAGAAAGCGCTTCATGTTTTATTGGGTGATTTGCTGTAGCACCACATTTATCATAGTTAGGTTACTTTTCAATTCCTTTGAAGATTTGCATCGATTGGTGCTTGGGCCCTAAATAAAATTTGTTGCGACATTGCCCCCTGCTGGTTAGTAAAGGCTCTATATTTGTCATAGAACAAAAGTCCCACTAGCTGCGATAAACAGTGACACTGAAGCCTCATCAGCACTACCCACAGTGATCATAACAAGTCTTTGCCACAGGGCGCAATTAGAAATAAGCAAATTTTGAAGAAAGCAAATGTTATTTCAGGTTAGCTCATTTAATAACTTAATTAACTCGAACTGTCTTCAGGCTTTTGTGTTCTCATCCTCCTTTTTCCCATTTAAAACAATAAAAATTATCACTGTAATAATAACGCCTAAATTGTCTATTGTGTATCACTATCTCTGCATTCTTAGGCCACAGACAAGTCTCGTGTTGTTGTGATGTTTGATATTCCTCATCACAAAGGTACTGGTATGGACTTGTTTTAAGGAGCACTCACCTGAACTGGGGATCCTCCCATTGAGTCATCAAGTCTCACTGTGAGAAAAGCTGAAGCTGCCAGCTCATCCTTAGTGCACTTGTTGCCCTGCCTGACACAGTAACACACACACACATGGGATGATTTCACTTGAGTCAGGTCATATTTGTGTTGTGTGTGTGTGTGCGTGCGTGCGTGGGTGCGTGCGTGCGTGACTACACTCTTTTCACCCACCAAGTGTAAATGATGTGTCCCAGTTTGTAGGTGTAGAGGATGAGGTAACAGTCTCCACCGTAGAAGTGGCCGTAGGTGGAGGGATCCACTGGCACTGTATCACCATTCTCAACGCGCATGATCTGAAAGCCCAGAACCACAACCATTTCACACCACTCACCAACCCCACTCTTTTACCGGTGTCACCTGTTATTTTTTTTTTAAAACACGATCACACCTTGACTGTGCCCTTGCCATCGTCCACCATGTTGTGCTGAGCCGCCATCGCTTTGTTGGTGTGCAAGGTTGAGGCATCGAACGGCACCTGTTTGACTTTTGCAATGCTGCCGATGGTGAAGGCCTTACTGGGGCCTGTGGTCTCGTCCTTGTCCTTCCAGTCGAAGAAGAACTGCTTAAACAGAGTTGTCTCGGCTCCAGCGGGAAGTACCTGGATCTGTTGAATTTACACTTTTGTTAGATGAGGTTTGACTTGTTCCATTTTCAAGGCTCAATAGCCAATCATACGTGAGCAACTCCATGCATTTAGGCATGTGGACATGGTCAAGACGACCCGATCGTCGATTTTGACATACATTTGTGCAGACCTGTGAGAAACAAACATGTTTTCCTTCAGTCTGTAGAATAAGATGTGTATAGATCAAGACAATAATGACTCTAAAATAATATTTTGACACACATTTTGGCTTCAATAAATACCGCGCCTGGCTGTATTGCAATATAATTTCAGTTAATAGTTCAGCCCTACTGTAGAGCTGGTGTGAGTGTTTCATGAACTGTTGATTGACTGGGATTTTCACACACACCCACTTTTGTGTTTAGGAGGATGAAGAGGAAATATCCAGATAGCAGAAGTCCTCTGGGCAAAAATGCTTTGCATGATGCCAGAGATAAGAGGAGATTGACCAGACTTGTTCAAAATGATAGAAAGACAACTCTGATGAAACAAAACCCCAGAACTGAACTATAGAGCGATCGCAGTGTGGAATAAATTACAACCTACTGGCAAGACAACCTTTTTAAAGTTTATTAATTTATTTTATAATTTATTTTATTATATGAAGTAATGTGTGTGTTAAACTGTTGAATTATAACAATCATAATGGTTATTATTATTTATTACATGCAAGTGTGCACTACTGTTCAAAAGTTTGGGCTCACCTGTAAAAGAGTTGCAAAATGAATAGAAAATATAGTCAAGACATTGACAAGATTAGAAATAACAATTTTTAGTCAAAATAATCATTTTGCCCTTGCCCCTACATAATTGCACAAGGGTTTTCAAGGGTTTTCTTATCATCCAATAGCCTTCTAACGCGATTAGCAAACACAATGTACCATTAGAACACTGGAGAGATGGTTGCTGGAAATGGACAAAAAATAAGGACATTTCTAAGTGACCCCAAACTTTTAAACGGTAGTGTATATATGTGTGTGTTATTTGCTTTAAAAGGTTTTAATATCATGAGGCATGATTTATGTGTGTGGCTCCTATATGTGTGGCAGCCACTGATGATCCAAATGAATAAGCAATAAACAAGAACTCAAATTACCGCTCAGGTTTGCATTAGACCTTCCTGAACTGTCAAAGCTGCCACCACTTTCTTCTCCAAGTGTCACGTGTACCCAATAAAGTCCTCGAGAGCATGTTCTTGTTTGCTTTACCTGTGTCTTATTGGAGTATCCATGGTCTTTGATGAACTTCTGACCAGTGGCCATGGCAGCTTTACGCTCTGGGACGCTGGCCTTACTACCTGGTTAAAGCCAAACAAGGAGGATACGATGAGAAACCCATAAATCTGCAGAATAATGTTTATATTAAAAATATTAATAATAATTAAGGCTGATCTGAACACAGACAAGAATGAATGCCAATGTAGTTACAACAGATAATCATTCTATCTTGCCAGTACCTACCTGAATAAATGCATAATTAGGCATCACAACCACAATGTTTCTGTTGTGTTTCTTGTCACATATGATAAGGAGGCACGCGTACTGTAAGTGCAAACACAGTGCTGGTACCTTTCCAAACAAAGATTATCTTGTCCGGCCCATTGTCCAGGATGTAACACTCCTGAGGAGACAGCATGGTCTGTTTGAAGGGAGTGGATTGAGCCACAACTGAAACCTTCATGTTACCAGACGCATCCGAGACCTGGAAAACAGAGCGATGGAATATTATCAGTGTTGTGCAAAAGGTTAACGCGCGTTAACGCATGACACGTTTCCATGACGACTGACCGGAAAAAGACGCGGATGACGTCATGTTTACGTGCCGCGACATCGAATACCAGGCACCGTTTATCAGTTACACGCTCCAGTTACGCTACAAATAACCAGCGTACCTGTGTACTGCGTATATGTGCCTCTGTTTTTAAAGTTTAGCGCTACTTTAGAGACTCATTTTAACAATCAGGAGTCACGTAAACAGGAAGTTACGCGCGTCTTTTCCCGGTCAGTCGTCATGGAAAACGTGTCATGCATTAACGCGCGTTAACGTTCGCGCCGTTAAACGGTGTTGACGTGTTAACATTTGACAGCACTAAATATTATTCATTTGTTTCAGCACATAGTCTATCAAACAGTATGAGCTGCATATGAGGTTTTAAATAATGATTAGTGATTCACATATTGATGAATAATTCTAATATGTGTGCATGTCCACTGTGTCCGTGAAAGCAGACAAGTGTGAACCGTACGAACCCTGCACTTGTGTTACTCACCATGTAGAGGGTGCCCTTCTTCCTGTTGGAGGTGTCCACCTTCGCATCATCAGGTTGGGAGCTGCTGGTAGCGATAGTGGGTTTGGGACCCAAAGCCTATACATCAACCAGAGGAAATAATTCATTACTGTGTTCCTCCAATAGTCAAATCTTCCGTTATGTTTAAGTTGTAACTGTGTATTAATGCAGCCGACAGCTTTGATGTTTGTTTTACAGACTGTTCAGCTTTTCTTTGATTAAAACTCATCTGTATGAATCTAAACCACACTCTTCTCTCTATCCATGGGCCTCTCTGGAGTTTACCCTCCTCTCTTGGTATAAAGGAAGTGTTTATAATGCCACCTTGGCACAGACTTGGCAAATGAGCAGCACATTACAAAGGATAGCATTCTGTCTGCTCATTCCCACACTGAGCATCAAAAGCAGTTATAGCCTCTGCTCAAGAGAGATCGTGATTGGTGTGAAAACCTCACTGCATAAATTAGATTCAACCGTAAAGGGAGAAAAAAAATTGTGGAATGCATGTGAGAGTGCATCACCTCTAGAACCTCGGCCGGCTCTTCCCCCTCGTCCAACATGTGCACCTCAGCTCTGCCGTTCCTCTCGTTATCCCTGATGGCGATGGCGACCTCAGAGGCTTTCAGCCTCTCGAAATAGTTGCACTCGCTGCCGCACCACTGATACACGTGCTGCACCAAGGCAAATGACAGGAAACTGATGTTAGAAAGTTTTAGAGATTTTAGTCCTTGAGGATTTGGTGACCACTGGAGCCACTGGTGAAAACATTAGGAGAGGATCGACACTGAAAGAACCAGTATTCAGGGGCCAGCAGACACTAAAGCAATTCTTATATATGTATATATATACATATATGTATATGTATATATATGTATATATATACACATATATATGTATATATATATACACATATATATGTATATATATACACACATATATGTATATATATATATACACACATATATATATATATAACACATATATACACACATATATATATATATATACACATATATATATATATATATATATACACACATATATATATATATATATACACACATATATATATATATATACACATACACATATATATACACATATATATATATATATACACACATATATATATATATATATATACACATACACATATATATATATATACACACATATATATATATACATACACACATGTATATATGTGTATACATATATATATACACATATATACATGTATATATACATATACATATATATATATATACACACATATACATATACATATATATATATACACACATATACATATACACATACATATACACATGTATACATATACACATACATATACACACATATATATATATATACATACATATACACATATACACATACACACACATATACACATATACACATACACACATGTATATATATAAATATATATATACTGCTGAACTGTCCAGGGTGTACCCCGCCTATCGCCGAATGTCAGCTGAGATGGGCACAGCACCCCCGCGACCCACCAGTGGAGGATAAAGTGGTAGATAATGGATGGATGGATATATATGGATGGATATATATATACATATACATATATATATATATATATACAGTCTCCAAACTAGGGTTTGTGGTCATAAAGTCACTCTTGCACAAAGATACCGTAGGACAGGGTAAATAACATGACCTGAAATAGACGGATCTCACCTTCCCCAGGTCAATAATGAAGCAGTCGCCCTTGTTGAAGCTGCTCCAGGACATCTCCACCTCCGCTGCTCTGATGGTCCGCCGACCCTTGACGTGCAGCAGCCGCTTCGCGTTCATGTCATTGGTCACCACATGCTGAAAACCTGAGGCCATGCCCCCTTTCTGTGGCAAAATAATAAGAACATGAATGAGGTGAAATTGTCCTGAAATCAGAGGAGACTGTGAGCACAGCTTGTGTACTAATTCTACACCATGAGTGTTTTAGCGAACAGTCATGATCTGAAGGACATATAAACAGTCATGTGGAGACAGGTGACAGATAGAGCTTTCAGACAGAAATGGTTCTGGTTCTGGTTCTGGTTCTGGTTCTGGTTCTGGTTCTGGTTCTGGTTCTGGTTCTGGTCTGGAGTCTCAAAACCCTAGTTCGCACTAGAGGACCCAATGTGGGAGGATGTTACTCCAATCAGTTACTCAGACGGATGTAAACAACACCAGCTTTTTTTCTCCATACTTCCTGTAATTCCTGCTTGTCTTCACAACCCAGAATATGACAGAGAATATAAGCTATATAAAGTGAAAGGAGTTGTACACCAACAGTGTGAAGCCACAAAAGACAAAGGGCTGTAAATTCTGCTTTGCAGATTATGAATCACAGCTATGCAACCAATAAAACTTCAAAATGGAAAAAAAATGTAGCATGTCTGCGCATGAACGGAAGGAGGATCATGTATCTTGGAGGCTGGATGTTCTCACAATGTGCCATTCTTTGTGAAGCCATTAAACAGGTATTTGCAAGACATGCAAATCAAATACCACAAATAAACAACAGGCTTGATGGTGTTTGAAGAGCTCTAGACATGAAGAAACTAAAGCAAACATCAACCCTGTTGACATTTCATGAGAACAAAAATAAAAAAGGGGATGTCTTCTTTCTTAAAATGTCCACTGAGGTTTGAGCATTTGCCCTCAAAGGCACAGAGTCTAGTTAGCATGTGGAGGAGTGGCTATTCAGATCTCAAAATGGAAACCACATGTATGCTGTTTGTGCCTTTGTGTGAGAGAGAGAAAGAGAGGGGCAGTAAAACTTTCCATGGAAACAATGCTGGCACTGTTTATTCTAATGGAAAAACTGTTTCCTGACGATGAATTTACCAAAACTATGAAAGGATAATGAGGATAACGGCCGCTTCTCGCTCTTTTGCTGAAAGTCTTTGTGCGCGAGAGTGCGTCAACTGGAGTGTGGACTTTGTGTGAGACTTTGTTTCTAAGCTTTGCAAAAAAGTAGTAAACAAGTCTGTAGGATAATTACATCCAACTAAAACCAGGAGGGGGGGGGGGGTTGGTTTGGATGGTCTCTGTGGAAATAAGGAACAGATGGCTGGTAAAAGTAGCTCTGCGTGAGTCTTTCCAAACTTCTCCTTTGAAAAGCCTGGTTGACTCGGTTACCAGTCTTAGTCAGTCAGCCGGACACACCCTGAGATGTGAATAGCAAAAGCTGAATGTTGTGTTTCCTCTGAACTTCAGACCTTGCAAGAGAGCCTCTCTGCCAACAAAGTTCATGGGTTGCTGATAATCATTAAACCCTGGCAATATGTGTAAGTCACAGAGAGTTATGACACACATTCTTTCTCCTCATCTGTGTCATTAATTAGTGATTCTGTTTGGTTGTAACAGCAAACATCAGAATACAAACATGCTTGCACTGTTGTTCATCTGGTATCCTGTTTGCCATCATAGAGACAATTGGCCCAAAATACACAGCACAGTAAACCGCAGCACCAGTGTTTATCTGTCTCTGACAGAATGAAGCTCACCTGATACTTGAGGCCTGATGCCTTGAAATAACCCAGAAAGATGTTGGACTCGAACCCCTGCACCTCCCTGAACTGCACCGGGCCTCCACCCAGGAAGTCGTCCAGCTGCGAGGCAAAGATGGCTGCCGATCCACTCTCATCCTGCGAACACTCGTCTCCTGCACAGACGGGACATGTTAGTGAACTCAAGTGCTGTATTTCTCTCCTGCTGAAATCATTAAAGGCCTGTTTCTCCAAGGATCGGGTTTCTTCTATATTTGGCCTCCTCCTCACACACACAGACTCAATTCAGAAATATCACAACATAGTTTCTCATTCGGCCCAGTGGTGTGAGCAGAACCACCTTCACCCTCCCCATCATCATCAGCAGAGACTATAGAACATTTCAGACACCTTGGATTCACAATTGATAGAAAACACACTTTTGATCACATAATGGCTATCCAGACTTTCAGCAATAGGCAAATTTAACCCCTTTAACACACAGAGCGTATCACAGACGATGTGGTTAACATGTGGTTATTACAGTAATTTCACTCGCGCTGTTGCAGGAAGCCGGCAAAACAGCGTCTTTGAACAAACAAAGGAGATTCTAAAGTATGAAATGCAATAAAGGCCTTTTCAGCAGAATCCTGATACCTTCAGCCTTGCATGTGAAGTGAGACATGCAAATGTACAGAAACTTTGAAAACAAACAAACTGACTAACTAACTAACCAACTTTACATTAGCAGAGCAAACGGCCCCTCTTTAGTTCCAGTGCTGACCTGAAGGGACCTCTTAGTTAAGACTGGAGTCTTTGAGTCACATCGACCACAGCTGCAGCACAGCGACTTTGTATCCTATTATTACTGACAGATGCCGCAAATCATGGATAAAAGTCATTCATAACAGTGAACATGACTAACAGGGAATAATTACTTTCTCGTCTAAAAAGGACCCGTGTGTCTGTGCAACGGCACAGGAGGAAAACTGGCAGCAGACAGGGACAAACATGAACAGGGATATTCCATGTGTGAGTCATGCCAGGGTTTTGCTCAGGCCTCCATTTTTGTTAGGTAACAGAGCATGGAAAGTACTTGTGTCGCTGCACATGCTCTTCAAACTGGACCTGTGGGAACTCTGCAGAGAGGAATCTCACAAAGTGGAGTGACAATCCAGCAGCTCATTCAGCAGAGGGCTCTTTCAGCACAGACTTCCACTGCCTCATTTGATAGAGTGTCACGTCAAAGCCACAAATATCAAAATACACAGATGTAACCGACTCTGTTTATTATTTCTCAAGGGATCATTTCAAGACTGCCCCTGTTTTGAAAACAGCTATTACAACATCTTTTCATTGAGCAAGACAAAGAGGAACTCAGCAAGTGATGATATTTTATATTGTGTGTGTGTCTGTGTTCATGCCTTACCCAGCCACATGTGTATGCAGTATGAAGGTGCTGGGGTGGTGAAGAGCAACAGGTAAGCATCGCCGGTGTAAAAGTTGCCATGCAGCGCCTTGGGAACCGGCTTCAGGTCCAGGTTCTCAATACGCCACACCTTCAGCCCGGGCTCCTTCCCTGCACTCACAAACTCTTTGTGGTGGACCATGATGACCTGAAAGGCAGGAGGACGACAGAGACAATGAGGGGAAATGACAGATACATGTACATATAGATGAGAGAGGATGTAATGAGGGAGGAGGAGCAGTTCTTTTTTGTGATAACATCTTGGTCTAGTATAGGCTCATTGGAAAGCCACAGCTTAACCAAGAATCCCTATACAGGCAGACAGTTACAGAGGACGGCTGGTTCCATTTTGAAAGATGACTCCCTCTCAGCCTCTCTCATCAGGCCGCAGATACAAATTACCAGTCTGCATAATCGCCAGCTTTGTTCCTGCAACCATCAGTGTGTTTAAAAAATCCCAGCAACTGTCTGTCGCATCTTTTTTTAATCCATGTCATTCGCACTGTTCTTTTGATCCCCGTCTTTCAGGATAAATGTTGTCACTTTATCATCATGTGCATCAAGTGTTTGTGTGTGTGTGTGTGTGTGTGTGTGTGTGTGTGTGTGTGTGTGTGTGTGTGTGTGTGTGTGTGTGTGTGTGTGTGTGTGTGTGTGTGTGTGGAGGAAGCCAACTCACTTCACTGTAAACCAAATCTACCTTTGGGTATAAATAAAGTTGTGTCCTGATATATAGGGCTGAAACAATTACTCGATTATTAACCGATTACTTAACTAACAGTCAACTATTTTGATAATGAATTAATCTGTTTCAGTGGGGGTTTGTTTGTTTTCTCTGCTCCATACCGTATAAACAAAGAAATCATTCAAACTGAATCATTTTGGTTTTTGAACAAAACATTCGAGAACATCATTGTGACCAATTATGGACCAAACGGTTACTCAATTCATTGAGGAAAATAATCAACTAAGTAATCGATTAATGAAAAAAATCAATAGTTGCAGCCCTTGTTTAATTAGAGAAGAAAGTAAAAGCTGAGACAAAGGCGTCGTGTTGAAAAGAGACTTAGTGCCATTTATAGACTGAGCATAGTTGAAACCAGAAAAGCTTGTTCCTAAACATGTAATTACTCAGCCACTGCTGCTGCAGCTGTCAAATCTCTCATTCGATCACATGCACTGATCATTACGGTGGTTTCCCATTTATATTATATAACTCTACAGAACAGACAAAGCTCCAGGGCAAAATTGGTTCTGTTATGGATGACTGTCAGACTTGACTGAGGGAGCGTTTCTGGCAGCGCAGAGGCGGGCGGGGACCAGAAGCGGTTATCCCTTCAAACTGTTGAACAATCAGATTTTTGGAGCAGTAGCATTCCCTTCTTTCCACCTTTTTTTTATTCAAACTCCAACTTGTCCCATGAAGGTTGCCAGATTGTGACCTCACTACTGCCACCCACAGGAGCCTGCACGCCGTATACTTAAACCCTCTGACATATGATATTTAAACTATGCCCTCCGCCTGATCACTGTGTGTACACTGTGTTATTTGCAGATAAGGCATTATTACACAAAACCACCTGACACACCAAAGATAAAGCAAACATCATCACCACCACCACCACCACCACCACCTGAAGCCAACATGTTTATTACAGCGTGTGTTTAATTTGGCTCAGGTTTCTGTGCAGAGGCAGGAAAACACACCCAGTACAGTAGAGGCTCTGTAACAGGCCGATCGATGAATGCTGCATCATGAACAAACCTGCAGACCCGTTGTGTGTTGACATTAAGAGTCTGGAAGCAGATGCACTGCTGTTGACATAACGCTGTGGGGTCAGTGGGGATCAGTGCAGAGACGTCTGCTGGGGAGAGCATCTTTAATGAAGCTGCACAGAGACTCAACCTGCTTATCCTTTCTGTCACGGCTATATCATAGTGTTCACTGTAGGTATATACGTTAAAATGCATATTTGCATGTAAATGCAAAAGAAAGGAAGTAAAAGTAAGCACGGCCCTCTGTCTATACTCTATATCTTCATTTGATTCATATCTTTTAGTATGAACAGATATGCACAATATTACAAAATTTTGCCATTTTACAAAAAAACATTGTTTGTCACCCCCCCAAAAAAATTCAACAAAGTTGTAAAAACTAGAATCCTAAAAAACGAAATAAATCACAAAAATGCAGGCTCCCCCTTGTGGCACTTCAAAACACATCACTATGACTGTATACTGGCGAGGATTCACGCCCATTCACAGTAATCCTGATAATGGAAAACCACCACAATTAAATCGTTTGGATGAACACCCATCTTTTTTTTTTTTTTCTTTTCTTTTTTTGAGTATTGCACAACATCGTCAGTACTACTTCCTACATTTAGACTGTACGATTCTCAGAGTGTGAGATCTTTAAACCTAATCGTCCTGACACACATATAATGGCTGCAGAAGAAGGAAAGAAAGAAAAGCCCAATGAGGAAACAAAAGAGCGGAAGGAACAAACACTCTCTCAACATCTGGAAAATAAATTCACCTCCCTCGCACTTTACAGAGTCGCCGCACAAGCGAGCGCAACAGCAGTGGCAGAAAGAAAGAGAATCCTATTAAGATGAGTCCATTATAAAGACATGGAAATCACAAGCGCTGCGACTGCAGCTGCGCGTAAACTGGGAGAAGTGAAGTGAACTCACGGTTTACAGATGAATCACGGAGGAGAAAGTGGAGCAGAGACGCTGATGGAGGCTGTAAATGTGGGAGTGAACCTGGAGTGGAGTGAGCTTAATGCTTAAATGTGAAGAGGAGGAGGATTCGGGGTCTGTAAGAAGAAGAGGAGGAGGAGGATGAGGAGGAGTCACTGATTGGTTGACATGAACTAGAACAACAAAGATGCTGATTTCAGCTGTGTGTGCAACCACACACAGCATTTATCCTCTGTCGTCAGGGTCTGCAAAATAATAAAAAAAAAAAACATAAGCCATTATCAATCAAATGTATCTGCAAATAGTGTTGTGTGAATTAAAACAAATATGACTAGAAACAGCAAAGAGTATTATGGACTGTGCAGCAGGTCCTCCCTGTGCTGCACAGCCTGTTACACAAAGTACAAGACCTGGTTCAAACCTGGAGGCATGTTCACACAGGTCACACCCAGATTCTACTTCAGTACGTGTTTATTTATACACAGACAAGACTGCGCATTTCCAGTCAGCAGTAATGAGTGACTGCCTGTTTGTTCCTGCATGTTATGCCCACAGAGGAGACTGTCTACGTCACACAAAAAAAACATTACACACCCACAGGTAGAAGTAGAACACTTTTATAAACCAACTGGGCAATGAAAAAGGCCAGAACAAAATACCATATATAAAATAAACTAAAGAACATGTTAAATCTAATGGGTGCAACAAATAAATGATGCAGTTTGAGAAAAATCACTTGATGACATGCAAAGCTGCTGAGTCCAAGTGGATTAGGATGATTAATTCTCACATTTTGTTTCCTCGTGACAGTTTTGTAACACAATTGTAAGACAAAACCTTGACTAAATACAAGTGATGACTTTGAGTGGTCACACCTCACGGCACAAAAAAACAAAACAAAAACATGTTAACATGTAACAAGATGTGTGTTGTCAGTCAGATGTTCACACATGTGATCAGTGATCAGATAAAGGAGGAAACATCTGGATTCTGGGGTTGATCATACACGTTGCTGGCACTTTACACACACACACCTTTGCTAAATAGGTATTTTTGACAGATCTCAGTAAGAAAAACCAGGTGTATAAAAGTAAATTCAGTATGACGTATGCTAGTACACTTTATTTTATTAAAACTTTCCTTATTTTGTTGCTATCCACACTACAGCAATATTGTCATCCAGTGTTCTACTGTATGTGTGGATAGTAGGATATCAGGACAAACACTGGTGCCAGACTGTGGAGGTCGACGAGAATCATTAAAACAGGATGTGACATGTGGGCCAAGCTGGTCATTGTGCCACACACAGATAATGGCTGACATGCACATCCTCAGTGACAATACAACCAAAACAAAACGGATTAGAAGCTTAAAATACACTGTGAGCTGCCATGTCCACTGAGGGAAACAAAGCAGAATTGTGGAAAACATTTTAGAATTTGACTTATTCACATTTTACCAAATAAAATTCTTGCTTCAGTATGAAAATAGGTTTGTACTGCAGTAACTTCCCACAATGTTTTGAAGCTGGAATCCAAAACTAGTTAGCTTAAGTTAGCATAACAAAAATGGAAGCAGCAGAGAGAAACATTACACATACATTGTAAAAACCAAAACATGTCAATTTTAACTCTTCCTTTTTTGTGTGTATTACACATGAGCTTTTTTTGTGCTGGTTGGTCGAGGTAGTTACCTTCCATCAGCGGCAGGCTAGCTGCTTCCTTCTGCTTCCTGTCTCTGTGCTAAGCTAACTGGCTGCTAAGTGTAACTCTAAAGCAGAGCTGTTGTCAACCAAGAAAGGACATCAAAGAGAGGCTACTTTATTTATAACATTATAGCATTTGAATTTACCTCTTTTTTAAAAAGAGTTTTGCAGCAGTACAATGACACATATAGGTCTCCCAGGACTGTAAAAGAGATGTTTTTTTCAATCTCCATGGGACCAATCTGATTAAATAAAGATGGTTCCCAAAACAACTCTACTCACATGTATTTGAGACATTAAGAACCAGGTCCTGATACATTTACTGCACTTAACTGCTCAAGGCACAGAAGTAAATCACGAAATGCCATAAAAATGGTAACTAGGATACACTCTCCCACTCTTTCTGTCCAAAGGTTTGGTTTAATGAGGGAGAGGTCAATGCCAGTGAGCTGCTGCTCGGTGATTGTGCAGTGCTGCGGGAGGAGATAACAATGATCTTTCAGCAACGTTTGCCATCAATTGCTTATGAAAACTCAGACAGTTTGACCTGTACTCACAGAATCATGTCTTTGGGTGAAAAAAACCCCTCTAAATATGGAGTTATTTAGTGCCTGTGAATGGTTATTGTTAGTCATCCTGAGTGTGGTCGGTGGTCAGATAAGGTTTGCACAGCTGCTTGGTGACGGGTCTAGAAAGGCATTTGTCACTTTAGATCACTTCCGGTGACAGATGCAGATTACTTTTTATTGTCTGTTTGCGTGAGGCCATGAGCAAACACACGTTAAATAAATGACTGCCGTAGGTTGGCTGTAAGGTTAAAAAACAGGTATAGTCATATGAACCTGATGTGACTGCGTTTGACTGTGTCGTCCTGCTGTCTACCGTTCACTCAGCAAAGCAGAAAAACACACGGAGCCAACATCCTGATGTGACGAGTAAAGACCCAGATCGGAATGCTGCATCGCCTTGTTTTAATGTGTCGTTACTCTATTGTAGAATGCATCAGTTGTGTTTTGTTCAGTAAACACTGTCAGTATATGTCAGCTGCGGTTAACCTGCTTGTCAGAGAGCTCGTCACAGTGTGACCACGAGTGTGGTTGGCGTGCATTAGTTTTAAACCTCGCACGCACTGGCCTGAGTTTACATCAGGGGTGTCAAACTCATTTTCACTGAGGGCCATATCAGCATAATGATTGCCCTCAAAGGGCCAGATGTAACTGTCATACAGAATAAATGCAACCAAATATAATGTAAAGTAAAGGTAACTACTCCGTAACATATTATGATGCATCATCTAGTGGCGGAATGTCGTCACTTTGCGGGTAACGCAATCGCCGTGCATTGTGGGAAATTTAGTTTAGAGTCAACGCAAGCCTTAAAGCAACATAGACCTATCTTGACACAGATTTTTAAGACCAATAAATCACTCGCGGGCCACATAAAATTACGTGACGGGCCACATCTGGCCCCCGGGCCTTGAGTTTGACACGTGGTTTACAGCTTTGCAACTGTAACCTGATATGACTGATGCATGCAACTTATTCCACAGACAGTCCACAAGCTACAGCTAACAGCTTAAGACATAATAATGATTTTATGCTGATGACATGTAGCTTTAAGAGAAATAATGTCATAATAGTGTCTCTCAATTATATCACTGTATTGTATGTAGCAAGGTAGAGAGATATTGGTAAAAAAAACAATGATTGTAGCCATTATATAATAATAATAATAACAACAACAACAATAAAGTACATTGTTGTCTTAAATAAGACACAAAGCAATAAAGATAGAGGCAGAGGATAGTCTTTGTTGAACTTTCATAACAAAGGAGGATTTACTTGCATCAGTCTTCCTGGAGCCAGCCAAGGGTCCAGTTCAAGTAATTCTTAGAATTCCTTAAAAAACAAAAACAAAAAAGGAAACAAATTAAACTTCTGAGAAAATTTTGAGACAAAGATTGTTCACTTGATACACACACTTACATTTTGCATCACATTTCTGTTGGGAAATGTTTGTTTTTGTTAACCACAGGACTTGTATCTCATTGCCTTGCACCACTGGTTTTCCTGGTTGGTGAAGAGTTCATTTAAAACGACAACGGATTAAACACTTTTATTCACCATTAGAGGCATTGCAACAAGGTATGCAAATAGTTGAATTGTCAGAGGCTCTGAGCTGATAGATAGATGAGACATCTTCTAAGAAAGTTTCATGGAGGAACTAGAGAACAGCTGCACAGCACGCAACACACCGCTGACTGAACCACATCCTCTGCACGAAAGCAGTGTTCTCAACATCCTGAAATTCTACCACTGAAAAGGAGAACAGCAAGGTTGAGATCTTCACTAAGAGATGAAAACAAAACAGTTTTAACAGTTAAACATTTGTCTCTGGAATATTAATCTGAGGGATAAAAAAAAAAATGCAGAAAGGAGGAAAAACTAAAACGACCGACAGACCAAACGTGTAATATTCCTGTTATGTAACTGCATGAGAGCAGAGCTCCGAATCTAATTTAACCAGCTGGAGTCTGTATTAGACTGAGAATGAGCCAGTCCTGAGCCAAAGAAGCTGCCAGTTGTTCTGGAAACACGAGCCCCCAGCCACCAACAACAGCATGGGAACATCTGAACAGAGAGAAAGCAGGGTTTTTCATTTCTCTAGAGAACAAGAAGAAATATGTCGGTCACTCACTCAGGCAGACAAACACAGCACACAATAATCAAGAGACGAAAAGGTTTTATTTAAAAGTATGTAAAAACATATAAATATAAATATTGGTAAGGAGAAAAGACAACATGAAATACAAATTCTACACAATAAAAGACAAGCAACGGTCGCATGAACTGGACAAATCACACGTCTTTTACTTCACTGACAATATTACAGCTTGATTTTGACGACAGACGCTATGGAGACGGACTTCTTCAGAAACAGTGGAAACAGTGCTGCTCATCTCGGACATCGCCGTGGTAACATAACATCTCGTCCCTTTGGTGTCCTATATGTGAAAGAGTTAAACATTAAGTCGTTTGAAATAACTTCTGTTTTTTCACTGTGGTTTTAAATGGGCGGGGTCTGAGAATGAAAAACGTGATGTCACATTTGTCTTCACCAATCAGTGTTCAGCTCTCAAAAATGCAGCAAAAACAGTTCTGGGAAAAAAAAAAAACTTGTTGCTAGGCAACAGATAATCAAAACTCATCAAACCCACACTAAACTTTGAGGAATTTCCAGTGCAAATACTTTAATTATTGTTATGGATATTTAAAAAAAATAAAACAGCATCTATGCCCGACGTGATTTATCCACATTAAATATATCAAACATAAATATTTACTGTCACCTCATTGTAAAGTATGTCAAAGACACCATCTCTTTCATATCTGTGCTCGGCCACTTCAGACTATGACTTTTCAGCTATTGGTTTAACCTGACATGAACCTGAAAAAAGCAATAAAACAACTATTATGAGGCTGAAGCCGTTGTCTTGAAATAACTTAGTTTATAGAGATATAAAGTAGTTAAGAGCAGAGAATGACTGCTTTGTAGAACCAACCAGTGGATGTTTTGCATTTATGCTTCAGAAAAACACAAAAATGAGAAACCAAATATCAACATAGCTGCCAATTAAGCTCTTGTTGAAAGAAAGCGTGAGAGCAGAAGAGTTGTGTTTCACCCGTGTGTCAGTTCTGTGAAATACCAGTGGAGGTCCATAAAGAAGGATCGTCCTGCATCGCTAATGTCTGATTAACAAACCTCAGCATCCCAGTCAGTGAAGTCACATCCCCTTCTTCTCCCTCACCCACCAGAGTGCACACTGATTCCCTCCTCGACTCACCCAGCTGCTCACCACCTTCCTCCAGCAGCGAAGGAGCCTCCATTTTGGAGGTTTCATCTTCTTGTTTGTCCACCATGTAAGTGAGGGGGTTGAAGGAGAGGTCAGAGGGCACTGTAGCCTCCACGGAGCTGAGGCCTTGCCAGCTGTGGTTCACTTTTACCGGGAGAGGGGAGACGCAGGAGGAGGAGGAGGATGACCATGGCTGCTTGCTCAGTGCCTCCCTCAGTACTGCTTTCAGGCCGAGAGGAAGGTCCAGGGAGGAGTCGATGCTACTGCTCTGCAGCCAGTCAGGAGTTTCAGATAGATCAGATAGGTGAGGGTAAGGGTCAGCAGGCGCTGATGAGTGAAGAGAAGCTGACTGGGAGGTTGATTGAGGCTTTCTGGGGGAGGAAGCAAGGGAGTGTGCAGACGAGGAGTGTTGTGTAGAGTGTGTGGCTGTGTGCAGAGCTGGAAGAGAGAGTGTGTGATTGTAACAATTCTGACGGCCAGCAGCTCGCTCCAGACTGGAGATCTTAGCCTGGAGACGCGTCGCCTCGGACTCCTGCAGGGAGATGACAACAAACATTTTGATTAAGACTGTGGGAAGTAACTTTTAAATATAAACATATCTGTTGCATTCAAAGCATTGCCGCATGAATTCACACAACGGCAATTAAGCCTATCAGCAGCACACGACGAAGTACAGTGGTGTTTAGATTTTGTGTCGCCCAGCAACATTACCACTGCCACAGAAACTGTCCTGTATAAACTTAGAACTTGACACAATTGTTGTATATCTGCTCCTGGTCTCGTTATGATGATGACTCAGATGAAGGATGCACATTCAAATAATACTCAAATAATAATAATACAATAGATGCTGAATAATAATATCAAGTTCTACCTTGATGACCATGGACTCATTGGAGGTCTCTATTGACTTGTGACAGGCCTGCAGCTGAGACTGGAGCTGGGAAACCTGGACTCTGGCTTGATTTAACTGCATGCTAAGCTGCTCCACCTGAGCATGGAGATCTTTGTTCCGAGTCCTGGTCTGCTCGTAGAGAATCTGGCTTTGCTCCTGCTGGGTTTTACCCTGCGTGAGCTGGCTCTGGCTCTGGCCCAGCTGCGTCTGAAGGAGACTGGCTTGGTTCTGGGTTCGATCCAACTCCCTCTTAGTCTGGTCCAGCAGAGCTTTGGTCTGCTCCAGCTGGGTCTGGCTCTGCTGAAGCTTAGACGTGAGATCCTCTTGGGTGGAGCGCATGGTGGAGGAGATCTGCTCAGAGACTTTGAGGAGCTGACCTCGAGTCTGCTGCAGGGACTCCAGCTGTGCAGGGAGGGACGGAATACAGAGTGATGAGAGCGAACCTGTTTCTCTACATTCCGCATTCACTTGTTATAGCAAAGTTAGAACAGCAGCAATTAAAACCGTCCAGTGTCTAAGAATGAGTGACATTTAATGGAAGACGGAAAATGGAAGACTCACCAGTCTCATTCTTCTTTGTTTGACTTATAAGTTTTTGCTTCAAAATAAAAAAAAAAAAAAAAATGACCCCTCCTTGAACTGGCACCTTATCGTGGTGGAGGGGTTTGAGTATCCGTATGATCCCAGGAGCTACGTTGTCCGGGGCCTTAATGCCCCTGGTAGGGTCTCCCAAGGCAAACAGGTCCTAGGTGACGGATCAGACGAAGAGCAGTTCACTTAACCCCTTATGAGAAAATGCTACAACAAGACGAGTACGTCGCCCGGACTGGCGTTACCGGGGCCCCATCCTGGAGCCAGGCCCGGGAGGGGGGCTCGCAGGCGAGCGCCTGGTGGCCGGGTCTTTGCCCACGAGACCCGGCCGGGCTCAGCCCGAAAGAGCGACGTGGGCGCCCTTTCAAGTGGGCCCACCACCCACATGAAGGGCCATAAGGGGCCGGTGCAATGTGATATGGGTGGCAGTCGTGGGCGGGGGCCCCGACGGCCCAATCGCGGGACAACAATCCTAGCTATGGGGACATGGAATGTCACCTCGCTGGGGGGGAAGGAGCCTGAACTTGTGCGGGAGGTGGATCGATACCGACTAGAAATAGTCGGGCTCACCTCCACGCACAGTCTGGGCTCTGGAACCCAACTCCTTGAGAGAGGCTGGACTCTCTACTACTCTGGAGTTGCCCAAGGTGAGAGGCGACGGGCTGGTGTGGGCTTGCTTATAGCTCCCCAGCTCAGCCGCCATGTGTTGGAGTTCTCCCCGCAGAGCGAAAGGGTCGCGTCCCTCCGCCTTCAGGTGGGGGGCAGGTCTCTCACTGTTGTTTCGGCTTACGGGCCGAACAGCAGTGCGGAGTACCCGCCCTTTTTGGAGTCCCTGGAAGGCGTACTGGAAAGTGCTCCAACCGGGGACTCCGTAGTTCTGTTGGGAGACTTCAATGCTCACGTGGGTAATGACAGTGTGACCTGGAGGGGCGTGATTGGGAGGAATGGCCTCCCCGATCTGAACCCGAGTGGTGTTTTGTTATTGGACTTCTGTGCTAGTCATGGTTTGTCCATAACAAACACCATGTTCAAGCATAAGGGTGTCCATCAGTGCACGTGGCACCAGGACACCCTAGGCCGGAGGTCAATGATCGACTTTGTGGTCGTGTCATCTGGCCTCCGACCGCATGTCTTGGACACTCGGGTGAAGAGAGGGGCTGAGCTGTCAACCGATCACCACCTGGTGGTGAGTTGGATCCGCTGGCGGGGGAGGAAGCTGGACAGACTTGGCAGGCCCAAGCGTGTTGTGAGGGTCTGTTGGGAACGCCTGGCGGAATCACCTGTCAGGGAGGTCTTCAACTCCCACCTCCGGGAGAGCTTTGACCAGATCCCGAGGGAAGCTGGAGATATTGAGTCAGAGTGGACCATGTTCTCCACTTCCATTGTGGACGCGGCTGTTCGAAGCTGCGGCCGTAAGGTCTCCGGTGCCTGTCGTGGCGGCAATCCCCGAACCCGGTGGTGGACGCCGGAAGTAAGGGATGCTGTCAAGCTGAAGAAGGAGTCCTATCGAGCCTGGTTGGTTCGAGGGACTCCTGAGGCAGCTGACAGGTACAGACAGACCAAGCGGACGGCGGCCCGAGCAGTCGCAGAAGCAAAAACTCGGGTCTGGGAAAAGTTCGGGGAGGCCATGGAGGAGGACTACCGGTCGGCCTCGAAGAGATTCTGGCAAACTGTCCAACACTGTCTACAGTGGGGGTGGGGAGCTGTTGATCTCGACTGGGGACATCGTTGGGCGGTGGAAGGAATACTTCGAGGATCTCCTCAATCCCACTGACACGCATTCACCAGAGGAAGCAGAGGCTGGGGACTCAGGGGTCGACCCATCCATTACCCAAGCTGAAGTCACTGAGGTGGTTAGGAAGCTGCCCAGTGGCAAGGCACCGGGAGTGGATGAGATCCGACCTGAGTACCTTAAGTCTCTGGATGCTGTAGGGCTGTCCTGGTTGACACGTCTCTGCAGCATTGCGTGGCGGTTGGGGACAGTGCCTCTGGAATGGCAGACCGGGGTGGTGGTCCCTCTTTTTAAAAAGGGGGATCGGAGGGTGTGTTCCAACTATCGGGGGATCACACTCCTCAGCCTCCCGGGGAAAGTCTATTCCAGGGTACTGGAGAGGAGAGTTCGGCCGATAGTCGAACCTCGGATTCAAGAGGAACAATGCGGCTTTCGTCCTGGCCGTGGAACACTGGACCAGCTCTATACCCTTCGCAGGGTGCTCGAGGGTTCATGGGAGTTTGCTCAACCAGTCCACATGTGTTTTGTGGACTTGGAGAAGGCTTTCGACCGTGTCCCTCGTGGCATTCTGTGGGGGGTGCTCCGGGAGTATGGGGTCGGGGGCCCTTTGCTAAGGGCCGTGCGGTCCCTGTACGACCGGAGCAGGAGCTTGGTTCGCATCGCCGGCAGTAAGTCAGACTTGTTCCCAGTGCATGTCGGACTCCGGCAGGGCTGCCCTTTGTCACCGGTTCTGTTCATTATTTTTATGGACAGAATTTCTAGGCACAGCCGGGGGCCGGAAGGGGTCCAGTTCGGGAGCGGTTGGATTCCATCTCTGCTCTTTGCAGATGATGTGGTCTTGATGGCTCCTACGAACCAGGAACTCCAGAATGCGCTGGGGCAGTTTGCAGCCGAGTGTGAAGCGGCGGGGATGAGAATTAGCACCTCTAAGTCCGAGGCCATGGTTCTCGACCGGAAAAAGGTGGCTTGCTCCCTCCGGGTCAGTGGAGAGATCCTGCCTCAGGTGGAGGAGTTTAAGTATCTTGGGGTCTTGTTCACGAGTGAGGGAAGGATGGAGCGTGAGATTGACAGGCGGATCGGTGCAGCGGCCGCAGTAATGCGGTCGTTGTATCGGTCCGTTGTGGTGAAGAAGGAGCTGAGCCGAAAGGCAAAGCTCTCGATTTACCGGTCAATCTACGTTCCTACCCTCACCTATGGTCATGAGCTTTGGGTTATGACCGAAAGAACAAGATCCCGGATACAAGCGGCTGAAATGAGTTTTCTCCGCAGGGTGGCGGAGCGCTCCCTTAGAGATAGGGTGAGGAGCTCTGTCACCCGGGAGGAGCTCGGAGTAGAGCCGCTGCTCCTCCACATCGAGAGGAGCCAGCTGAGGTGGCTCGGGCATCTGAATCGGATGCCCCCTGGACGCCTCCCTCGGGAGGAGTTCCGGGCATGTCCCACCGGGAGGAGACCCAGAGGAAGACCCAGGACACGCTGGAGTGACTACGTCACCCGGCTGGCCTGGGAACGCCTTGGGGTCCCCCCGGAAGAGCTGGAGGAAGTGTCCTGCGAGAGGGAGGTCTGGGCGTCCCTTCTCAGACTGCTGCCCCCGCGACCCGGCCCCGGATAAGCGGTAGAAAATGGATGGATGGATGGATAAAAAAATGTACACCATGCTTCTGTTTAGGCTGTTGTGAAAACATGGCAGCACAAGATTAAAGCAAGGCCTGGCCGACATTAAAATGTAATATCTGCCAATTTACTCTCCTGAATGTTATACACTGGACTGAAAATATCAGAAGGAAGTGAGATGTCAGTCATCCGATCTTCTGTGAGAAATGCGGTGATAAAAAGAAACTCAAGTAAAAAAAAGGAACTCTCACAGTGCTGGTGACATTTAAAAAGACAAAAGAGGAAAAGAAACAGACACAAAGGAGCAAACGTGATGAACAGAGACACCGATCCATAAGTACATCACAGACGGCTCACTGACAGGAATTCAAGGGTGGACACATTATGATACTCTATTAGAGTGCTGCTGTCAAATCACAGCCTCATCATTGAGATAATAAATATGAACTAAAACCAAGAACATGCAGAACTGCCGAAGTTTCTCAACAGCACTCAGCAGTTTGTCTTCACCAATCAGAAAACAATGTTTTTAACAAGTCTTACTAGTCGCATGTGTCAGCATGTTCGTGTGTGATGCAACTAAATTAATATTATATAATATTAGTGCTGATAAGCATGAAACATGCTGTGAAACTACAGGTGGTCAGACACGGTCAGCTGTGGCAGCAGTCTCTAAGGTGTCCTGAGGATTAAATGCATTCAGCTCAAGAATGTGGTCTGAAAGAGGTTTTTGTGACTGGATATGACGATGCATTCAGGACAGAATGAGAGCCTCCAGATCTGTACTTTGTGCACTCTGATCACCCAGCAAAGATGTCAATGCCAGATGTGAGCCAGATCTATTACTTTTGATATGTGCATGAGATGGATGGCATGTGTTTTTGAAGCCTCTGTGACTACGGTACCTCCTTGCTGTGCTGCTTCTTCTCCAGCTCCATCTCCTGCTCCAAAGAGGTGATGGTGCTCTGCAGCCTGGCCTCCTCCCTCAGCCAGTGAGCCTCCTTCCGAGCCAGCTCCTCCTTCACCTCACACAGCCAGACTTCCTGCACGGACACAGACACAGGAAGAAGGAAGCAATGCTTTGCAAAGTACACATATTCACATATAATCATTTACCCTGCAGATGCCAAGTAGAGTCTATTTGACCCTGCCAAGTTGTGTTTACCGTCCTCAGCCTGGCACCGCCCCCCACACTGTGTGCAGTAGTTATAGTAATCAGCATGGAAGAGGCCAGTTTGATGCTTTCATGCTGTGTATACTGGTAACTGCTCAGAGCTGGCTGTGTATGTGTAATTTCATGCACACATAAATAGTAATTTCACAGACTGTTGGTTGTTTGTTTTTATGTTGGGCATTATTGATTAATTGTGTGTTTTGACTACATAGAATAAGCCTTTTATACAATGTACGTACATGCACTTTAGGCACTAGCCTTCCTTTATGGAAGCTGCCTATCACCCGCTGCTGCCATGTTTCTACAGCAGCCTGAATGGATGCGTTTCGTTGAAATTTGGAGGAGACGCCAACGACACTAATACTCAAATAAACCAACTAAGGAAGAGGCAATGACAGAAACTGTGGAAGAGTGGAGAGAATTGTAAGAGATGTTTATATCCTTTGTGGTGTGTGAAGGCCACTGTTGTTCCCTGATAAAATATATATATATTTTTTTACTCAGTTCCTTCGTTTTCCTCAAGTTCTCACAAGGGGACATAACATTCCCATTCACATCACACACATGCGCACATGTTTTTATAATAAAATCTTAAAATAAATCATGACAGCTGACTTTGGAGACCTTATGTACACTACATAAAACTTGTAATGTAAAACTGTGCTTTGTTCGGCAGATGCAAGAGATTAATGTCATTCAATATTTACCTTCTCCTTGGTCTGCAGCTTGGTGGCATTCAGCTCTCTGGACAAAATGTCCAGAGAGCTGTCACAGCAAAGTCGATTCTCTGCAAGCTCTTGTAGCACATTGTGAAGTTTCTGGTGACACACACGCAGCTCCTGAGACTCCTAACAACACACAGACAAACACACACAGACACAAGCCCACAGTTTTAATGATCTATGTTACAACATGTCGTTTTTCAGGCAAGGAGGGAATACATGTATTAATTTGGAAAAACTGCTCTGGACTAAATCTATGCTTCTCTGGATTTTCCTCACAACGACCAGGATGCGCTGGTTTGGAAAAAAAAAAAGCATTTTTGTAACTGTTATATGATGAAACCTGTTACCTGTTAATTATATGAAGACAGAGGATAAATCAAATGCAATCATACTGTGCAAACATTTACAAATATTGTACCATCTATAATTAACTTGCCGTGTTTGATCAGGACATCATATCAGCATATTGTTTCCTCATTTTTTATATAGAAACTGATAGTAACCAAGGGCTTTAATGATAAAAACCTTTACTGAAAATAGCTCCTGATTAAAGCCTTGGAAAAGGCAAATTTAATAAACAGTTTTGGTTTGTATTTTACAATCAAATCCAATTGCTGACAAACTTTCTGTCAATTTGAATTATTATAAATATATTTAAATTTCCCCATTTAATACAATTTTTCAATTAATTGTATGTTGATGTATTATTTAAAACACTTCAACACATTTTAGTTTGAATTTAAAAGCGTTTCTTCTTTTCCTGTGACTGCTGCTGACCTTGGTGTTTCTGTCTGTGAGCTCTCTCTGAGCATCTCTCAGCTCGCTCTCTCTGCTTTCAAGGCTCTGCTGCAGAGACTCCACCTTCCTCTCCATCTCCTGCTTGTGCTCTCTGATCGCCACGTCCAGTTGGCCCAGCTGAGAAACAAAAGGTCCAGGTAAAAAAAGAAAAAATACTCATAATAAAAAAATGCTAATTAAATCACAATGTACTGTGTCTGTGAGTCGTACCAGCTGTGCTCTCTGTTGGAGCTCCCCCTGTCTTTCCTTCAGTGCATTGTCCATGTCTAAGACCTCGTGAGTTCTCTCCTGCAACTCCCTCTGGGCGTCACTGTGAAGCCACACAAACACTTTTATTCAACACTTTATCAGACATCTCTCTGATCAATATTTAGTGAACAAAATTCAAAGAGACAACACTGGAAGTCTTTTTGTGAGGCAGAATTAACTGTGTTTGATTCTCACACGGCCAAATAATACACATTTATTTCAACTTGTTTATGTGCAAGATTAACCTCATTGAGATTATTTACTATATCAACGCTGGTGAACTTATTTTAGTGGTTTTTGCTAGAGGGGCTGAAACTATATCATGACAGCTGTTGAACACTTGAACGGCTATGGCCTTTACAGCATGTGAGTGAACCTGCTTATACACAACACTGTGTGCTCATTGTGTTCTCTCCTGATTACACAACGTGGACAATCTCAGTCATGGATGAGGTGACTAATGGTAAATAAAAATGTAATCCATGACGCCAATTTGAGTGCTTGATGTACTGTAGCTGCACACAATTGATTGATATGTGTATATAAACATTATCTTTGTTTTATCAAAAAAGGAACATTACATAACAAACCACAGCATGTCACAACAAATTAAATGACATAAGTTCCACAACGGATAGTAAAAAAATAAAAATAAACAGAAATTTACATCAATATATATTAAATCTCAAAGCATTTCTCCAGTAAAAATATACACAAATGCCATTATATCAACATGACAATAACAATTAGCTGTTTCTTTTTTTTAGATGATATACAGTCAGTAAAGTGTGAGCCTTTAACAAGGCCACTCATTGACAGGGCTTGTGTCTTGGGGCGTAAACTGTGAGCATGTGCAAATCATCTCCGTCTCAGACTCGTCCCCTCAATGTCCCTTTGTGCACAAGGATTTTTCACACGAGGGCACATCCTCACCTAAGTTGGACGGTCAGTGTTTCCACACAGGCCTGTCGCTCATCCGCAACAGTTTGTGTTCTCTGCAGAATGTCTTTGAGTTGCAGTAGCTGCTCCAGCGTGTCGGTCAACTCTCCCTGCACCGTCTGCAGCTGTCCCTCCAGGAGTTGGACCCGCTGGACAGAGTTGAGCTGGTTTGCCTCGCAGCGATGAAGCTTCTCCTCCAGATCCACGACTGCATGGGACGAGAAGAGGGCAATAAATAAATAAGTGACTGAAAGCAAAGATAACTTGTATGTGTTAAACATCTCATGAGGATTTAGAGATAATTCATCCCAGTGTATCATCTGATAAAAACCATGTTAATAAAATCTGCAGAATGTAGAATACAAAATTACAAAACATACCCATGTCACTCTTGCTGGTAAGTTTGTTCTTTGTTTGTTGCAGGCTCTCCTCCATGTGTTTGATCTGAGAAACCTTGGTGAAGACATCCCTCCTCAGACGCTGCAGCTCCGACTCTTTAGACACCAGCTCCCCGCGAAACTTGACCATGTCTGCTGTTATATGGCTAAAAAGTAAAAATACACAAGCATAATCAGCAATATTTCACACATTAAAAAAGAAACAGTAAAAGAAACCAAAGGAAAGCATGAGCTGCATGAACAAGACAGAAAAGCACAGCCCCAGTATCCCACCTTATTGTGAGCAAGGCTCCCATCGTAGTCTCAGAGCAAATTAGAAAGATGCAGAAGCCTCCAAAAAACTAATCACAGCAGCTGAATAGAGCTAAATAAAACACCTTTTTGATAGTGCGTTTAAAAAAGTAGCATGCTGTTCCTCCCGAAGCCTGTAATACAGTAACTTCAGAAAAATGAAGCAACCAGCAGCCACTCAGACGATTCAACACTGAGTGAGAACTCCCAGTTTTCAAGAAGCTAGATCCTCATTTATATATATATCCACAATCATGGGTAGGGGAGGGCTGCTTCATGCCTGGAGACACATGGAATGTGGTGTAATCATAAGACTTCCCCAAAGACAGTCGAGGCATTTGATTGTCTGTGCATCAGGTCAAGAAGGACACCCGGAAAAAAAAACCCCAGTTACAAAATCTTCACATAAATAGCATTAAATAACTGTGACATTGCATAACGTGACACTGCATTTGGATGAATGTGCAGTGGGATTTTGAAATAGTTGGAGTTAAATAACAACACTGTTATAGGAGCAATGATATTTATGGTCTCAACGTGTTTAAAAGCCACAAAAATAATAATTAATCATCATCATCAGACTCGTCCCCTCAATGTCTCTTTGTGCACAAGGATATTACACACGAGGGCACATCCTCACCTAAGTTAGACTGTCAGTGTTTCCACAAGAATTGAAGAATATATTCACATTTAAGAAGCTGAAGCGATCAGAAATCTAAGTTTAATAATGAAAAAAGCTTAAAACCGATGACTCGATTATCAAAACAGTTGACTATTAACTTAGTAATGGAGTGATTGTTTCAGCTCTAGTTTAGACCATGGTCCACAGTCTCCGTGTGTGCAGGTGTTCTTACGTGACAGTTTCAGACAGTTGAGTGTTCTGCTGGTTTATCGCCTGCTGATTCTGGTCTCTCTCCAGAGCATCCTGCTCTCTGCTCCTCACCTCTTCCAACAGAGAAGCCCGTGCTCGTTCCAGCTCCTGCTCCAGACTCGACACCTAAGCACAGTCACAGCATTGAGTTCCAACTTTATTTTCCAGATGACTAAAAAACGCACAAGACACATGCTCCAGGTCTATAATAGTATTGTATTCTACTCTATATAGTACTGAGAGTGTTTAGTGAAGTGCGCTTTAGACAATTAGTTTTTCTTAAAACCAACATGTTCAGAGAGGCTCGATATTACTATCTGTCCTCACACAGTCCTGCTTACTGAATGGAGATCTTTGTGCTCCATGTGTTGTGAAGAACAGAAATTACAAACAGCAGCTATAATCTGCCGAACTAAAAATGCAATTACAAGCTAAGGAAGCAGTTTCCCTTCATGCAACAATGTAAATTTACCACAAGTAACCTGAAGGTAATTAGCAGTCTGAGCAGAGAATATCAGAGGGTTGGCAAGTATTCTTTTTCACAGACACTTCTTTGTAAACCTTAGAAATCACAGAAGATCTGCAGTTTCTCAAGTACTCCATCTGACACCAACAACCAGGCCACATTCAAAGTCTCTTAAATCACCTTTCTTCCTCATTCTGATTGAACTTCACGCAGTTGTCTTCACCATGTCTACACGTCTGATGATATATTTATGTAAACTAGCAGCTGAACTTGTATACGTAATAAGGTGGCTGCTGAATGTTTGTTCTTTGTTCTTTTCCGTTAAAAAATACTTTGTTTTTCATAACAGCAGCTTCCCTTAAGCCGCACCTTCCAGCAAAAACCAAACTCACAACAAAAGTGTCTAGTGTTTTTGTGCAGAATGGAGTCAAAAGCATAAAACGGCATGTGAGCAGCAGTTCCATGGATGGAGAACAACTTGTTGGTGAGAGTATGAGTATGTGTATTATTGCCAACCGTGTGCATGCTTTATTTCTTTTGGCAGCCACTTCCACAATTATAAAGCAAAAGTTGACTTAAACTGGCTTCAAAAACATATACAACATATAAAGTGTTAGACCACACCATTTTCAGCACAAATGTACAGCTAAGTATTAACATAATTTCCATGCCATGAAGACTTTTGATTATTTTGAGAGTTAAAGTTGGCCACAATGCTGTATTTTCCAAGAATGTATAATCAAAAGGCCATCTCTTTTAAACCACCCTGACAATGCATGACTGGGATAAAGAAAAGGAGTTCCATGCAACACTGGCGAGTTAGAAACAACAAACACAAAGGGAAAGCAACTCTCCCAAATTAGATGGATAAATAACCAGAAAATGGAAGAGCCCTGCAGCTCAGTTTTACACCGACTCCCCGATTAATTCTCATCAAACAGCCTTGAAATACAAGACCAAATAAATGTTGTTTTGGCAACAGTAATGGCTAAATGTAATAATAATATTCCTGAAAAACAATTGTACAGAAATGTACTATCATGGTGGATGAACGGATCAACAATTTCCAATATTTCTACAATCTGCAAATTCCCAGAATTGGGTTTTAATAACCAAATTCTATTTCCATTAAATGTATTTTAAATCTCTCCATGCACAGACAGCTGAAATTCTGCACCCTGGTGGTTGGTGAAGTCACACTGAAGTCGTTTTTTGTCAGATGGTAGGGAGTTCAACAGTGTCATGAACTGCCTTTTGAGTTTGAGGATATGCTTTTAAGCCTCAGCTGATGCAGAATATTGTTGTTGTGCAACATTTTGCAACTTCTACATGTCAATAGATTATATGGAAGTTCTGAGATTTTGAGATTTCAAAAAGTAATAGAGGACCCACTAATGCTGTTTGCAGCTTTAAATATTTATTATTATTATTATTATTATTATCATTATTATTATTATTTATTACCCGTCTCTGTAGCTGACTCTGACTGTCCTCGAGTTCAGAGATGCGGGCAGTGCTCTCACTCAGCATGGTCTGCTGCTGCTGGAGAGAAAGCTGCAGCTGCATGTTCTCCTCACTGGATCTCTGACAAACCAGACCGGCGCTGTGGAGCTTCTCCTGCAGAGAGGACACCTGAAGAGGGAGACATACGTATTAATGATCACCGGAGAGCAGGGAAGAACACAGATTAAAGCGTATATCTGGATTTCTCAAAGTTAAAAGATCCTTATTGTAATCATACCAGTACCTTGCCGATGTTCTTTTGCAGCTGACTCTCATTGTTCCTCTTTGCATCTTCAGTCTGCTGCATGTACGAGGTCAGCTCTTCTCGACACGCTGCCAGAGACGACTGGAGCTCATACACCTGATGCACGGACAAATCATAGATTGTTCTTGCACATGAATGAATATATTATGGTGGAATGTGTTTTTGTTAAGTTCAAACTAGGTTATCTGTGTTCGTCAGTGGCCAACCATTCTTTGTACAGACCTTAGAAGCAGACTGTGCTGCCTGCTCTTTAAAACTCTGCAGCAGCTCGTCCTTATATCGCACTTCAACCTGCTTCTGCTGAAATCAAAGCATGATCCAATTGTTTATATATGATAAAAGTATAACGTACAAATAACAGTTGCATCTTAATATAAGAATGTCATCATTTAATGATTTGGGGAGTTAGTAGGTGAGTAGACGCACACAGGAAGTGCCCTTACTTGTGTGAGCTCTTCCACAGTGGTCTGCAGCGAGACGGCACATTTCTGAGCTTCGTCTCTCTCCCTCTGGCATAAACAAAACTCCTGCTCTATTTCTAACACCCTAGACTGAGCTTCTTCTACAGACAACTGCAACTGCAAAAGAGAGAAAACACTGTTAGATAATACAAACACAAAAGTGATGACACGCAAGAATAGGCATTGCTGTACTAAAAAAATCGGGTCATAGCCTGTGGTGTTTTAGCACATCAGAGGAAAACATCTGTGGTCCAAATGACATTCAAAAGCATAGCTGACATTAATGATATTGTTTCTGATGGAAAAATTTGTTTTCTAATAGAATCTAAATTAAATAAAGTGTAAACATGGCACCATTTCGATCCTGTGCTGTTGCTCCGTCCACTGTTGAGACTGGGATTTTTTACACTTGTCCAAAGACTGCTGATACTCCCTCTGCTTCTTGGTCATCAGAGTCTGATAGTGTTGAAGAGTGTTGGTCTTCTCCTGAGTTTGGGAAAAAAGAAAAGTGTAAAAGACAGAGACTGCTCCAGAATATATGGTGACTGTGAAAATAAACTTGAAGCATCAACGTGAAAAGACACATTGAAATGACTTTACTTTGTTTTATTGATTCGTGAACAGCCAGTTTCTCTTGGAAGATTCACTGGGGTTCACTCAGCTCTGCGTGAGCTCTGACGAATGCAGTGATTTTTCACTTCTATGCTTATAATTTTGTTCCTGCAACCAAGCAGCACATTCATGTTTGTTGTCTGTGCAGGGGGTTTTCTCTGTTTACAGGGAACACATACAGAAGACAACATTGAAGAGGTTGTAAAGTGATCGTTATACCAGAAGCTGATCCTCTAGCTCAGTGTTTTTCAGTGCAGCTTGACTGTAGGCAGAAGTTTTCTCTTGTAACTGCTTCTCCAGCGCTGCCACACGTGCACTCTTTCTCTTCAACTGAGGTGAAACACAGACAGAAAAATTGCTGTTGAGAAAAACAACTTGTAAAACAATTAATTATTCTCTTGATTAAAAAAAAGGTTACTTCTTTCTCTGTGTCAGAGGCTTGGCTGACTTTGCCCAGCAGCTCTGTGTGGATACTTTGGTAGTGGGAGGCTCTCTGTGCCATAGAGCTCTGCAGGGAGGAGATCTCCTCCTGGGCTCTGCTCAGTCGCTCCTGAAGCCGCTCAACCAGGCTGCTCCGTTTAGTTCGCTCAGCCTCCATCGACTGCAGCACCCGCAACAGCTGCTGGTAACCTTCACCTGCAAAGATCCAAGAAAAAAAGGTCTGGGATAAATCTATGTTTTGCCTTCTTAATGATTGCATTACAAACACGTATTTCTAAACAATAATAACCCCGTAATCTGTTTTAATAGTGTGGCTAATCATTGTAAATTACATGATTGTTGTTACCTGGCTGTAGTTTCAGCAAGTGTGCAGTCCCTGAGTAGTCCACTGGGGGCAACATGCAGGGTTTGGAACAGAATGGCCCTAAAGTGCCCTGATATAAAATTACACCAGTAAAAACATCATATCTTGCACAAGACACTCACTACGGTACTAAAAACAGTGACAAATATTGTATGTGTGTACAAAACCATGTGACATTCACCTCTCGTAGATGTAGCAGGGCCAATATTGCCTCCAGGCTCGACAGCTCTGCCTGGCTCTGGGCCACCCTCTGCTCTTGACTTAGGGTCAGACTTCGCAGCTTTTCCAGCTCCCTGCGCAGAGAGACCAGCTCCTTGCACTCTGCTCTGTGCTCCGCAACCTGCCGTTCGAGAAGCGAGATCTTCTGTCTGGACTCTTCCAGCTGGTTCCGAAGGTCTGAGCGCTCAGCGGCCAAACACTTAGCCTTCTTCACCTCCTCCTTCAGCTGACTGTGAGGCAGAATATGGAGGGGTTCGACATATCAACTAAATGTATAAAGATTTGATTGATGATGATTCATTTGAGATTTTTCACATAGATACTTGTGTGTCCATGGTGTACCTCATTGTTTGGCTCTGCTCTGCCTTTTCTCTCTGCAACACTGTGCACTTTCTCTCCACCTCTTCTTTTTCTCTGTCACACTCGATGAGGCTCTCTTTTAGGTTGCTCTCACTCTCCATCACCTAAAAAACACAATTTTGTTATCAACATTCAAAACAATATGTCACTTCACACAATAACACACATGGGTGAATAATTACATGATTTATTTTTACCCTCTTGAGTTTAATGGAAAGTGTGGCCTTATACTCTTTTAATGCTTCTTTGAGTTTCTCTGCATTTTCAAGTGCTTGGTTCCGTTGTTGCTCAGCCCTGGAAGGGATAGAGGAGAACAAAGTAAGAAGATATCAAACTCAAAAGAAGACGTGGGCTATAGCAGCTCAAGGTCTGATGTAGATCAGTTTCATAAGGAATTCCAGTCATTATCAACCTTAAAACTGTAATGACTGTAAACTGTATTGTTATGTACAGTAACAATATGAAAAGAGGGAGGTTAAGTCCAGATAAATCACCGTTTTCCCATGGCCGTTTTGTTGTCCAGTTCTTCTTTGAGCGCGCTCAGCTCTTCAGTGAGTGTCACCAGCACAATTTCATTATTGGCTGCTTCTTCCTTGCTATATTCAGCCTGAAGCTCTGCTGTCCTGGGAAACACAGACAAGAATGGGTCATTAAAATATTAGTCAAGTCACCAGATGCAATAAGACGTTAGTGTAATCATTTTAATGATTGAAAAACAGGAAGGTTAAAAGTAAATTTCAAAAGCCTAACGTGTATCGATGATGTAATGAAGAGCAGCACGATGCCCCAGAGCACTATAGTATTATATAAACTTGACACACAGTCAGTGTTCAGTGAATGTAAACAGGCTTGAAATTTCCATTACAATTACATAAACAGTTACATCTGAAGATATCTATGTATAGGTCATGACGTTACTTTAATGCTGTGGTCCTAGCCTCCAGTTCCTCTTCAAGGTGACAAATCTGCGCACTCATGACGGCCATGCTTCCTTCAGCCACAACTCTGGAGCCTCTGAGGTGGACCTGGGAAGAAGGCACGTACAACATATAGAATCAATACAGTTTCTATTCAAGTCACATATATTTTAATACTTAAACATTACATTGGTATGACTTTCAATTCAAGAGGTACAGATGATTCAATGCAATTCAATTTTATTTGTATAGCTCCAAATCATAACATTATAATTATCTCAAGGCACTGTACACAGACAACATCACGCAGAGCAGAGAAACCCAACAATTCACACAATGAGCAAAAACTAGGCAGAGTTAGAAAACACTCCCTTTTAACAAAGGAAAATTGGGGGACAGAGGAAAGGTGGGGGACAGAAAGGACAAGATGGAGAGGAGGTAGAGACACAAGAAAGAGAGCAGGAACAATTGTATCAAGTTATAAGTTACAGGACAGTTGGAGTCAGTGATGAGATGTTTATAGAACTACAATGTCATTTATACAAGCAGCATCAGAAATTGTTGATAAAACTATACTGATATCAACTTTTAATTATAGCATGATAATAATAATGGTGATGACATGTATGATAACAATCATAACAGCAGCCTCGAAACTGGAACCTGCAAGAGAGAGAGAGAGAGAGAGAGAGAGAGAAGAAAGGAATGAAAAAAACAAACTAGGGAGAGAAAGAACAAGGTTAATGATATATAATAAAGTCATATTCATACCCTGAGTGTGAGAGAGTGAATGTGAGTGCACCACAGGAATTCCCCCAGCAGTCTAGGTCTATAGCAGATTCATCCGTTTTTACACGTAGAATCCATGATAAACTAGAAAAGCACTCGGAGAGCGCAGACCTCCGCCAAGGCAGCTCAGTGCCTACAAAATACACCCTGCAGGCATGCCTGGGTCAGACAGCGAGTGTTGTAACCAGCGAAAACGTTATGGTCAGACGGCGAGTGTTGCCAATGATAGCATCTACAGATCATGTCCAAAATGTTATCTTGTTCCTGGTCCCATTACAGACATTTCCTGAAAATTTCATCCACATCCGTCCGTGACTTTTTGAGTTATGTTGCTAACTATCAAACAGACAGACAGACAAACAAACAAACTCCGGCGAAAACATATACCTCCTTGGCGGAGGTTAATGAAAGCCATAGCCTGCATTTGGTTACTCAAACACTTATTATCTTATTTGTGGAAATTCTCTTGACATTTGGATAGCAAACAATACAAAAAGTTGAATGGAGAAGTATAGTACATTCAATTCAGGTTAACAAACAATCACAAAGCACAAAATGCAGTGTTTAAAGAATGCAACATCTTTATTCACACAAAGCAGTTGTGTATGGATGTGGTCATACCTGAGACTTGGAATACTGCAAAGTATCAAGGTCACTGAAGAGCTGCTCATCCTGCATGGAAAGGCGTGCGTTCTCCTGACGTACACAGCTCGTCTTCTTCCTCAACGAAATGGACTCCATGTCTTTGCACTTTGAAGAGGACTGAAAACAGGGTAAAAAATGTGTTTTTGAAGAAGAGTGTGATGGGGTTTTTAATATTAGCTTTTATTGATGCCAAATATCTGGTACAAATATTTTTCAATCTCTACCAAACACAGCTTATTGTGCACACATTTACATACATGCATACATGCAGTATAACAACAATCCAGGTAGTCAGGGATTATTTTGTTTAGAGTATCAGAACACGTTTTGTGAAAAAAAAACAAAAAAACCCTGAAATATAAATAATGCATTTCATTTTTTAAGGGTCTACTCGGTGCATGTAAAATCCTTAATGATCCAAAAACCCTAAACATCACATAAATACTTACCATAGCAAGTACTGTGTATAAAAATGTATATAGGGAAGTAATGCTGTTTCAGTTATATATTATCAGTAATGTTTATACTTTTTATTTTATTTATTTAACCTTTATTTAACCAGATAAAAGACCCATTGAGATCAAGATCTCTTTCACAAGGGTGACCTGGCCAAGAAAGGCAGCAGCACACATCACAAGTTAAATAAGAAGCAGGAAATGCAACATTTACAAAACAAGACATTGAAATATAAAATTGCAACTAGATAAACATAAAGTGCAGTTGTGATCACAGTAACGATTTAAGAACATAGGCACTGTTCAAAGGATTTCTGTTGTCTGTCTTTTAAGATGGAGCGGAAAGCTCCTAATGAAATAAAAGCCGGCATTTTAAGTTCAGTTTGGAGAGTATTCCAAGCAGCAGGGGCAGAGAAACTGAAAGTTTTTTTCCCCATTTCGGTCCGAACACGTGGAGCAGACAAGTGCAAAATGTCATTTGAACGCAAGGCGTAGTGGCTTCTGGTGCTCTGAAGAAAAGTGCTTAAATAAGCAGGGACCAAGCCAAGAAGAGCCTTATAGACCAGAGTCATCCAGTGTGTGTAGCGTCTTACAGACAGGGAAGACATGGAAGCATTAGCATACAGTTCACAGTGATGAGTGAGGCGACTACAGCCAGTGATGAACCTCAGAGCACAATGATAGACTGGTGTCAAAGACTGTAGACAGCTGTTAGAGGCACACATGTACACAACATCACCATAATCAAGTAGTGGTAAGAACGTTGCAGATATAAGGAGCTTCCTGGATCTGAGGGAGAAACAAGACTTGTTTCTATAAAAGAAGCCGAGCTTGACCCTTAATTTAGAAACCAGATTTCTAACATGCTCTTTGAAAGATAGCTCCCCATCAATAACAAATCCCAGATACTCATAACTGGTCACCAGCTCAAGAGCTCTGCCATGAGAAGTTGTTATTGAGGGGATTTGGAAGTTTTTATTGAGGGGATTTATATACAGTTGTGGTATTGTTTATTGTGACTAAGGTGTGTGTTATGTTGTGTATATACTGTATGCATTTTATGAGTCTATAAATAAAGTTATACATTAGTGTTACTATTTACTTTACAGCCCTGCCACTGAGAGTGCAGAAAAACATCGACTGACATCATGACCCAGATTCATTATGGTGAGGAGGAGGATTGTTGCGTCATCAAATAATGTCTGCGGGTTTATCTATAAACACCTAAAGTGCTATTGAAGCAGTCTACAGCTGGTGTCAGTCTCAGTTAGCTCACCTCACTTTGTGTCTCACAGTTTCGACGTTGATTCCTCACACCGGCCACATCTCGGTGAAGACTTTCATCGTTCTTTCACGCTGAATTTGAGATTGAGAGAGCATGTCGACTCCCCCAGCTAATCAAAAACACGCCGTAATTTACCGATGTTAGCGTTCAGTCCATCGAGCCACTTGTGTGACTCATTTTAAAGGAGAATAAAGCCGAAGATGAGGCGTAGTGGACGTTTTACTCAGGTGTGATTACAGCAAAGTAGCTAACTAGCTAGCACAGAGAGGGTAGCTAAATGTAAACAGAAATCGCCGCATCAACAGGTGGCTAACTAGTTAACACTATCCTACTTCAGACAAGTGCTTCCATCAACCCGGCGGTTTGAGTCATTAATTGAATGTCAATGTTGTCGTTCTGTAGCTACAAACGCTTAAACAACACGTATTTGTAACTCTCACCTCGACATCGACAAATCTCACTACGTTGGTGCAGAAGTGTTTGTATTTAAGCCCCGCCTACGCCCAAACAACCCGTTTTCTGATTGGATGGAGGACTATTTCAGTGAAGTGATTGGTAGAGGAGGGCTGTCAACTACAGTGGCCGCGAAGAACGGCGCGTTTAGTTTCTGTCACTTAAAAACATTTAGTGTAAAAGTAACAATAGTATCGTTTGCACATGTAAGAATGTAGCTTCAGCATAACAATCATTATATTGGTTTTATTGTATATTTGTTAATTTAGGTTAGTTAATTTTAATTAGTTTACAAATGTACATTTACAAAAATGTGACCCAATTTTCCTGAGGGAATAAAAAAAATTATATATATATATAAAAACAATATTATTTGACACAAAAAGTTACAGAACTATCAGCTGTACAAGGATCTCTTTTTAGTCTTTTCATTTATAAACAGGTGGGAACACTTGACTGACCCCCAAACTGGGCAGTTTGGTAAATATAAAATATAAGAAATAAAATACATCTATGTATTAAAAGAAGTGTTGGGATGCATCTTCAGATGATCCTGAGGTCAACGGGTGTTTCAGGTCGGTGAAAACATCATACACCTTCACCCAGGTGACCCAGCCCAGGGGTTATCAGTCCCCAGCTTGCATCGCAGCATACATCAGAAAACATAATTTGATCAATTAAATTACTCCACAACTATAGAAAAAAGTGATGAAAAATATTGGATTTCCACAAAAAAACACCCCAAAACTACACAAAAATAAATCATGAAATATTCAGCAATATATGCCTTTTTTTTTTACTACATACTTACCTCACTGTTCCACTAGATTAAGTATTTATCTTGCATGCATACTTGACCCTCTTCAGTTAAGTTCATTCAATAAATCTTTGTCTGACTCTGAGGAGGCTCCAGACTTAAACATTAGCTAAGGACCAATAAAGCACACGGTAATCCACAAAACATTTAAAAATATCTGCTTTTATTTATCCTTTAACAAAACAGGTTTGGAAACAACATATCAGACGGTATAATGATGATGTGTAAAAATGAAATAAGAATCTCAAGAGAAAAAAAACACATAGGTTCTTTGGCTGCAGAAGCCTGCTGGAGGTCAGTGTCAGCAACGTGTGGACTGAGACACTGACTGAACAGAGGAGAGCTTTAAATGTGCCGAAAACATTCGTACAGTAAGGAGGTATCAATGTCAAACAATTCTGTCCATTTTAACCAAAACATCTCTAAAGGAAGAGAGCAGTTCTAACTAATTATTCATCTCATACAGCAGTTATCCAGTGACTAATTTCTGTATCAGTTTAAACAAGCAAGTGTAGCAGTGAAAATGTACTACAGCTTATTTATACATAATAGCCCCCAATGAAATGTAAAAAACTGAGGACCTAATATAAAAATACTGACCAAAAACACAGTAAACAACACTTCAAAACCTCCCTTCAAATGCTGGCCTATGCATTACAGTTTTGTTTTTGGGCACATCCTGAGCGCAAGGACTACAAGGTTTACAAGATTAACATTAGTGTAAAAGCAAAAATCCAAGTGCATCATTGTTTTTGTTGCACTTCTCACATCATGGCAAAATAGAAATGCCTGAGACAAATGATCAAAATAGTAATGCTGAAGTTTCCATCAATCTGTAAGAAACAATACATGTCTGCAGGACTAACTTGCATAGGCAGCACAAAAAAAACCAAAAAGAAAACAACATTCTGAACCAAGCACAGGGTAAAATTGAGAACTAAAAGTAAAAACCAAATAGGTCCGTAAAGATTTCAAAGTTATCTGTCATTTTTGTTGATTTTTAAATCCAAATCCTTACAAAGGGACATACATTTAGAGAGAAAATTAAACAATTATTATTATTTATTTATTTTCAGACTGCACATAGTATATCACATATTCCAGCTGAAATTAGATTCTGAAAATGTATGGGCCAGAATCATTCTTCAGAATCATCTCTTTTGTTACAGATTCTCACACTTAACAGTTGGGAGTTTGAAACCTACATGGTAAATGCTGCCTTGTTGGCTAAAAATAAAAGAGAATATCCTATAAGATATAATTTGATATGTGCAATCAATAATAAAAAAAAGAAGAGGAAAATCAGATAACTCGGCCCCCTTGAACAGAAAAGGCATATGAGAACGTAGTTAGAAAAGATAATAATAAATGTTAAATGTCTATATAAAATAAAACATTTGCAGCAGCACATCTCTTATTCTGAGTTCCCCCTAATCTGCTCACAAATGTGCACTCTTTCCAAACAGAAACAAAGGATATATATGCCCAAGGCAACAAGATGTACTTGTAGCTGGGATTACAAAAGCAGGGGACACTGATGTTTTAATTACCAAATTGGTTAAGAAAAAAAATTGTTCAACCAAACCATTAAACCTCAGTGCATGTTTGCAGTTTATCAGAGTAATATGTTACTGCCCCTCTTTCTCTCATCCTCCAGGATTCCCAGTTAAGATGTCTGACCCACTACATTTTGTTCGTTTTGTAGTTTCATACTTGATGGTCCTGGAAATAAAAAGCATATCAATGGATCAAAAACCAAGCACAATATTGGCTCAGCGAAAGCCTAAAGGTGCAATCCAATGACCAGTTTTCTTGCCCCTGAATAAATGGGGTTTCTGTAAACATCCAAAGCAGATAATGAAAGTAAGAGGTTAACACAAATATGATGTGGCAAAACAACAATTCCTTGCCTTTGACCAGTAATTAGATGTCTGAATGTGCTTCAATCACCTTGGACTGCCCAGAACCACTCGGCATTTCAGTAAGCTTAACAAGCATAACTTGCTCTTGTCTAAACAGAACAAAAGCATAAATCAATTAATGCTCCAAATACAGGCTGTGTAAGCCTCCTCACTACAGCCATATACCTCTTATAGGTGCTGGTTAAACGTTGAAGGTGATGATGACGGTGAGAAGCTTATGAGGCAGTGACTCCTTCCCACTCCACCAGGTACTGCACCTTGCCATCGAGGGTGATCCGTCGCGCCAGGACTTTGTACTTTTCACCACATGCCAGCCGCCCTGCTGCACCAAAATAGCTGCTGATGGAGCTCTTGAGGTGGGAGAGCTGGCTGTTGGGGTCCATGCCATGAACTATGTCTGTTGAGTTAAGTCCTGGGAGGGAGCTCGGCATCTCTACTGCTGATGAGGGAGTTGGGTCTGCACGACTGGGCGGAGGGATCTCCGGGTTAGGGGGCTGCAGGGCTCGCCGTGGCCGTCCCCGTTTCCTCTTTATGGGTGGGGGGGAAGCAGGCATGATGCAGGCGGTCATGTGCATCTTGCTGGAGCTACAGAGGCTGGAGAGGGTTTAATAGAAAAAGGAGGATGTCAAAATAATGATTAAATCCTGAAATATAAACAGTATAGAAAGGCAATTACATGCAATACAACTAAAATGCATGGGCCAAAGGCTCTCGAGGGTCACTCTCCTGTAGCATCTGTCAATATTTGGCAACCAAAACCTGGAAGCTTCCGAGATGATGATCTCAGTTAAACTAAGTTAAATAATAAAAACAAAGACGATGGATCATCATATTTGGCCCATGTATCAAAAGACACATTGAAAGCTCTCACTGCCTTCCAAAATGTTGGAATATTTCCATCATGATTCTATATTATCACAATACTGCAAAGTATTTGCAGAATCATACATCGCGATACTCATTCAACAACTATAGTGAGTGAGTAAGCACTTGGCACCATCTAGTGGAATTAAATGTCAATTATTTTTTTCTATGGTAATCCACAAAATGTTGATTTGATATATATATATATATAGTTCAATGCATTGAATTTCTCCCACCCCTAATGAACGTGAAATCTGAGAGAGCCAACTGTGATGTTATCTACGCCAACTGTGATTTGTCCAGTTGGGCTGGTGGGGCGACTGGTCACTCACTAACAAGTTAGATAAAACACTTTAATATTCCTGTGTATTGGAAAAGTATCACACATTGTTTATGGAATTAATCCCCAATGGGGACAATTTACATAACAGACGATGGTCAGTTAGGAGGCCTTGGTTAATTTGACACAGAACATTATGTCCAATAACTAATGTTCTTCTTATACCCTGTGGGGAATACACGTCTATACTAATAGCTTTTGACATCGGACTAAAAACCACAAATGAGAAACTCAAGGAGAAAAGATCAGATGATTGATTATGTCATTATGAACTGTCCTCTGGGGATTATTAATGCCTGTGGCAAATATCATGGCAATCCATCAAACAGCTGTTGAGATGTTACATTGGAGTCATGGAAAAACAGACAACTCAGCAGCAGTGGCATCAACAGCGTCAAAGTGAGAGAAAATACTTAGCAGTAATACCTGGACTGTCTTGAAATGCTGGTTGAGGTAGTTTCTGAGGTGCTCAGGGCTCCTATGGATTCCACGTCGGAAGTTCTTGAAGACAGCGCAGACCGGTCACTCCTGGTGCTGTGGGAAGAAGGTAGAGAAGCAGTGAGAAATTAAAGAGGAAATATAAACTGCTGCTGAGACACAGTAATACAGCAGCCGTATTGAAAATGTATTTGACAATATAAATTAAATATCTTTTAATAGTATAGACAAATCAATATGAAACTATTTGTGTGATTCACTGCAACCCTTATGTGTAAGTAGGACTACATTTTGCATCAGGTTGGCTTACTTACTTGACAGAAGTGAAGTGATCCACAGTATGAGGCTCTAGTGGTAGAGGCTTTCTTATTTGCTGTTAAAGCAAAGTAAAAAATTGTATTATTTATCAGAAAGCTTCCTGCTAATCTACCAGTTTCTCAACGTGTCCATCAGAGGTTGGCGTTTCCTCCACAATGGCTGTGCAAGTACAGAATATTGCAAAATACCCCAGCCCTTTTAACAGAGATGTACACACCCAGCTCACACCCATTGTATACAAATGTACACACACACACACACCTGGGGCAAGAGTTCATTGGAGTGTTGTGGTTTAGCTCGTCTCTCCAGAGAACATGCTTCTTGCTTCCTCTTCCTCTTCTTATCTGTGCCATTGGTTAAATTCCTGCCAGTTCCAGAACAACAGCATCAGTGTTTAGAAGGTTCCACAAGTAATGACAGCAGTTAGATAACCACATGGCATGCAACTATTTACAAAGTTCAGGACCAAAAGTCATTTTAATTGCAGGTTGTACCACTTTGCTTTCCATGTTTGTAGGATTACCCAAAATCTAATGGACTAAATCCCTTTGAACCTTTGTTGAGGGGCTTCCCAAGGGAGAACTCAATCTATTTTGGATTGATTGATTAAGGAGGTGGATAAATTACCTCCTTGCTTTCATTAACACTGTGAGGCAGGGCCTCTTACCTAATGCCAGACAGAAGTTTTGTGGACTTGCATCCTTTAATGGTAATTTCATGTGAAGCGCTCTCCATCATTCTGCCACGTGACTCATTAGAGTTGGACGGAGCAGGAGGGAAACGGATCCTCAGGCCAAATAAGTGCTTCTTTTTCTTTACCTCCTTCCCCGACATGAACCTGGCAAAGACATTAAAGAGAGAGAATGTAATGACGCCTATGAACACACGAGAGAAAGTAAGTCTACCACGTTCAGGCTATCATGGTGAAGGGAATAACTCACATGCTGCTGTTGCTGTTCAATGCCTCCAGCACATTGTCAAATCGCTCTGATTTTTGAGTTCTGGAGAGCTGTGGACACACGATGAGAGGTTACCACATAGGAAAGTCCACATAAACATAAAATGAAATCAGCATCATATAGACTCATTTGTTAGCCAATGTATTTAATAAAGAAATAATTATTTAAATGAACTTGAGATGTGATGGTTAATTAAACTCCTAGTTGTTCTGGTCCCATATTGTGTGCCACATTGAAAATTGATTTTCTTTTCTTTTTTGCATTTGGTAACATGTCCTCTTACCTCCCCGAGCTGCAGCACCTCCCAGTTGTCATTGATGTAAGCCATGAGGTCCATCTCAGAGTCAAAGTACTTCTTCTTGTGGATCACACTCAAATTGTAAAGACTCAAGTGTGTCACATCCTCCCTGAAACATTTAGTAAAAGCAAGGGTTTCTTCAATTAGTCCAAGTATAAAGAAAATTGAAGGAAATAGAGACAGAGGAACTTCTAATGTGGATATAAAATAGACACTTCTTTGGTTAGAGTTGGAATATTGCATTCAGTGTAATTTGGGGGCATTTAGAAGGTAGAGTAGTTGAACGTGTGTAGAAACAATGTACTGCTTTTTTTCAAAAAGGACCTTAATCTATGTCAAAGGTTGTTAGGATTCACGTACCATGTGAGAGACAGTCGGCTGAGGTACTCTGGTCCACCATTGCAAACAGAACAAATAAACAGATAAAACCTGCAGGTAAAAAACAAAAAAACACATCAGATGATTTTAACATTGCCCCACACAAAACAAATGGAAACATTTGTTATCATTTTAGAACAGTGGTGTTTGTACCTATCTCCATAGAGCAAGGGCATCTGTAAGCATTGAAGACAGGCCTCATGGAACCACTGCTGGCACCTGTTACACTGCAGCATCTTCAGGTACCAGCTAAAGGGAAAGTGACAAGAGAGTGGTTCACTGTATTGCTGCATGTGACATTACATTCTTGCACATTTAAGCATACGTCATGTGGTACTCACTCTCCTGGGCCTCCACAGTAGCAGTAACATTGCTGGACATTTGTCTTGTGGTCCGGGTCCCAAGCCAGTTCCTCCAGAGTGTAAGGGAGGGACAGGTGCAGATCTGCATGGTGCTGTTGCTGCTCTTGCTGCAGAAAGCTCTTTGCAGATGCCCCCCTCCTGTGTGCACCCCTCCTCTATACACCACCAGACAAAACAATGCACACAAATAGGGGTTACTTTATTTACTGATGGATTATTTTTCTGAGTCTCTTTTCATTATTTTGCTTATTTAAGGCAGTGCAAATCATGACTAATTAAAAACGACTGCTGTGTAAATAGAGACTTATTTAACTTAAAGCAGAAGCTGTACCTTAGGTATAGAGGTGAGCTCACACTCTGAGCACAGCCACTTATCATCCGAGTCAATGACAGAGGCATCAATGATGGGGGAGTGGCACAGCTGATGGTAACCTTTAAAAGACAACAAACATTTGTAATGTAGCTGCAAACAAATAATACTTTCACCACAGTTCAAATCCATATTAGAAATATATAACCGGTAGCATATATAGTATACCAGGCAACTTGTTTCTTATGCCCCAGGGTTAGCTGGGCAGTATTTGTACATTTTTTAACAATATAATTTTTTGTTGTCAGGTTTAGTGCAGGTATGGGATAATGTCCACTCTGGCTGTTTCACACTGCAGCTTAAAGGATTTCATAAGTAAGCATCAGACACAACGAACAATACCTTGTCCACATTTATCACAAATGACAATCTCATTGGGTTCATCCGAAGTCTCATCCTGACATATGGAGCACACAATGTCATCATCGTCATCATCATCATCATCTTCATCCCCTGAAACAGACAGAAGACGTCAGGCGAGGAATAATGTTTCTTTACAACATGGGTGTCAAACTCTGGCCCGCGGGCCAAATTTGGCCCGCCATGTAATTTCATTTGGCCCTTGAGGCAATATCAAATTAACATTAGAGCTGGCCCGCCGGTATTATACAGCGGCAATCGCGCTGAGTTTAGCCGGCGATTTGGCGACTTTGATGGTCAGTATAGCGGTATTTTCAAATTTATTAGCTTGTGGAAAAAGTTAATGTTGATATTTACCTCAGAAGGCTGCAAATAGAAAAGAGGCATTCAATTTTTTATTTAAATTTTATTTGATATGCCATTGATATTTTTTAATTATTATTATTATTTGAAACTCGATTTTGCATGTCACTATAAAGTTATGTAAGCCTTGCTTGTTCAATATTCAATGCAAAACTTGTTTGGGTCCCTATTAAAAGGTTAATTTGTTCAACCTTGGCCCGCGGCTTTGTTCAGTTTTAAATTTTGGCCCACTCTGTATTTGAGTTTGACACCCCTGCTTTACAACCTAGCTGCTAGTCAGGCCAGTGAGCACCTCCACTTGTAATTCAACTATAGCCTGAAGTCAAAAACACTGTTTATAACAAAGTATGTTAGTTTGAGAAATGGGGACACTGAAGAGACAGATTTATTTATGTATGCATACTTTTGATCCTATTAATAATTGTTGCACTTTTTGCAAATAAACCCAAAACTGTCTGTGTGGATACTAAATACTACCAGAATGAAAGAACGTATGTGTTCGGAGTGTGCTGAGAACCTGACCCTTCAAGGAATAACCAGCCTGATGTTGTGTTTCAGTCTTATCTGGATGTAGTGAAACACAAGGAGTGCAGAACTTCACATACTGAAGGTCAGGCGATAAAAAGACCTTGGTATGAGACACTGTGATCATACAGATGTGCAAAAACATGTGGATCAGCTTGTTAGAATTTGATTGTTTTTAACTTTACTATAAAGGAAATTGAGTATTGTACTTTAACTTGATGAACTGATCACAGCTTCTGAACCTACACGTGTTTCAATTCAGTTGTACTGATGCCAAACACAGTTGACAGTTAGCAACAAGACTGGGGAGATAAGTAAAGACGTAGAAGGCAGGCAGGAGTGTAAAAAGGACTTTTCATGTCAAGTCAAGCCTTACACCCTTAGATTGAATGAGGAAAATCCACAAAAACCCCTGTACAAGTTATCAATATTTCACCAACAACTTAAAATGTAAATCTTAAAGTAAAGGGAACCTACCAGTCTGAATGTCCTGCCAAAGAACCCATGACTTTGAGCGATCCTCAAAAACAACAAAGCATCGCTGCTTGTCCCCATCTATCTGAAAAGGACATTAAAAAATACAAAATGATTTAAGCCACATTTTCCTTAAAGCCCAGGCACATTGCACACAAATCACATATCTACATCATATAAATATATAAATATAAATATTACAACTACAAATATGTAAAGCTCCTTTCTTCATTGATTTACACAATAATTGTAGCAGGTATCCATCGGTGCAACACCAAAACAGCAATATTTCAGTGTGAAAACAAATCAATTTTGCAATTCTGACACTGATGACCTACTCCAATAATCACACAGACGTGGTCACAGCAATTAATAGCAGAATATTTAATGCAAAACCAAAAGGGATGATTCCCACACTAACCTTTGTGATTGTCCCCAGGTAGAACAAGCCATCTGACCATCGGGCCAAGACATCCTGTCCCTCTCTAAACCTGTCAGACATCCCGTCTTCTCCATACTCTCCCCCCGAGAGACTTGTGGAGGACAAGGACACAGCCTCCTGCTGCCGCTGAGGGTGGGTTCTGTGATGGACAGACAGGTGATCCACAACCCCTGAGTCTCTGGAAAACAGAAGGGGAAGTGGAAAATGGAAACACACACATTTATAACAAGTCAATAAGTTATATGTATTTTACAGAATTTTTAGGGAACAATTAATTTCCTGCATAGTTGTCAGCAACTCACATTCTATGCATCGATGTGCTTAACATTTCATTTGACAACCAATAAATGCAAGTGTAAATGCAACAATACATATTGATTCATTCATTCATTCATTGTCGACCGCATTATCTCCACATGAGGGTCGCACAGCCACTGGAGCCTTCCTGAACACACTTTTGCAAATACACACTCTGGACGATTGGTCAAATACAGGGCTGCCAGGTGTGTGGTTTTACCATGGAATTTGGCTTTCTTTAAAGTGTTGACATAAGTTTAAAAAAAATAAAAAATAATAATAATTAGTCTGCAGGTTCAATAATAGACTTGTTTTGCATGACAAGGAACAAAGACAATGAGGGATCCCAAGCCACATCACTGGAAAATGTACAGAGTTCCAGTTCAAGCATCTGGTCTGATGACTGGGTCCTTGCTATCAAGTTGCTTTGACCAAAATCAGACTCGACTATCCAATGTTGAAATCAATGTTATTTTTTTGTAATCCTCTACTCCAGTTTTGGTGAGTCATGACAATTATAGCCTCAGTTTCCTTTTCTTAACTGACACTATGGTCTGCAACTATAGCCCACCTGTCTTCTTGACACTTTAGTTTACTTTTGCCTCTCTATCATGGCAAAACCAGTCTAAGCATTCTCCTCTGACATTATTGTATTGTCCCTTAGTAAACAAAAGGCTTACTGTAAGACTATATAAATCAAATTATATTAGTTTTAAAGTGATTGTACATTTATACACATGTTTCCATGGGTAATGCATTCAGTTTTGACCAATATCCGGTCCTAATTATACACAATGGAGTAAAACCTACAAAAGCATTGTGTCAGTAGTATATTGTGAGTTCTGATATTTGGTTATTTTTAGGGTTGATTTTATCAGACCTGGCAACACATACCCTCATTTTAGTAGTCTCTAGTACTGAGACTGTAGGATAAATGCAGTGCTGGGTCTTTCTTTCAATAACCTCCCCCCACGTCAAAAACTGAAGTAAACGCATGCGTTTTTGTAATCACAACCGATTATTAACACACGAGTTGAAACAATATCTTAAACACACAGACAACTGCAATTATAATTTTGTTTAATTTAGTTGGAAAACATGACTTTGAGTTGTATTAGCGAGCTAATGTTTGATGTTTTTCGTTTTCCATTAAAGTCTCTGTCCTTCAATCCGACATTCCTTTTGTTCGACTGAACATGATCAATAGCAGCCACCAGAGAGAATTAGAGGGCAGATGGTGATCGAGCTTTGGTGAAATAACATTTAAATAAGTAACGGTTAGCCTATAGGCCTCGTCGGTAGCACGAACAATCCACATGCACAGTTGTAACCCTGAGCAGGTCGCTGACCGTCGGACCCACACCCCCCAACAGGAGGAAAACATGATGACAACAATACCTCATTCGGTCACCTCCGCTAATACCAACGACTGGTGGGATAAAAAAGGGTGAACGGGAGTGGTCGTTATCGTCCGGCGACTTCTGAGTTGAATTTATCTCAAAAATATATCGCGGGAACGTGCGGTGCTCGTGTCTTCTTCAGAAAATAACAAACGGTTCATTTTCTCCTAGCACGTTCGCCATTTTGGTTTCCCGCTGATGATCGGGTAGTGCATTGTGGGAAGCGCTGCGGCTGCCGCTGCTTGTTGCTGCGTTTCATTCCTCTTTTTTTTCTTTTTTTTTTTCAAACATTTGAAATTGTAGGCAGGGCATTTACGTACACACCAACAGCATCTCACATCCGCCCCTCAAGGACAAAGAATATGTATGATATATGTGTTTGGTTCAACACAGATGGCGTTTTTTTTTTTAAAGTTGGTGTGGATGAAAATGACAAGTCTTGGTTTTAGGATCGCGAGTTAAAACCGTTTTTGTATGTGTGGATTACACGTACATGTATTTACTCACAGAGCTCGAAACCCCAGAGACGCTTTGTTTGAAAGACGGCTCATTTCAGCAACTTATTGGACTTATTGGAGTGCTTATTTAGGCTGGAATAACCGGAAGTTGTGCTCGTCACTGATGTAAGGCTTTTGACTACACTCACATTACCAGCACGTGGCTTATGTCCATTGGTGTGACTCAGATTTTTTGTTTGTTGTGTTTTTCTGGGAGGTACACCATTCATTCATGAAAAATAAAATAAAAACACACAAAGGAAACACCACCAGATTAGATAGGACACTTCAATGGTATTTTGCATGTGTCATCAACAACAAGTGTCATATTTGTGAGGCCACTCAATTTTGAAGAAAAATAAAATGTACCTGTATTGATCCCCCTGTGAGGGAACTCAGAAACAAAAGCTAGACAACGGCACTTTCCTCCATTGTTCATTAGTTTTGTCAAGCTCCTCCAGTGCAGGTCAATGACGTCAAAGATCAGACAATAACTTACATGGATTCCCTTCACTCGTATCTCACGGTCACATATTGTAAATATATCAGATCTAAGACTGCATACTGAAGGAACACAAAGCCAAGAAGACCTGGATTCACAATCCTGTTGGAACAAGAGCCTTCCTGCATGGAGTTTGTATGTTCTCCTTGTGTGTGTGTGTGTGTGTGTGTGTGTGTGTGTGTGTGTGTGTGTGTGTGTGTGTGTGTGTGTGTGTGTGTGTGTGTGTGTGTGTGTGTGTCTTCTCTGGGTTCTCCAGTTTCCTCCCACAGTCCAAAAACATGCAGATTTGGAAATTGGACAAATTGGACACTACAAATTGACTATAGGCGTGAGTGGGAATGGTTGTTTGTTCTCTATGTGGCCCTGTGATGGACTGGTGACCTGTCCAGTGCGTACCCCGCCTATCGGTTTTTATAGCCATAGAATCAGGGTGTCCAATACTGATACCGACATTACAAACCCAATATGAGTCAGATGCAGTCTTTTTTAGACCCTTTCAACCAGCGTCTCAAAGTGGCGGCCCCCCAATCAATTACATGTGGCCCCCCATATCATGTTATAATGAAAACATGGCCCATGACCTCACCTCAGCCCGTAGCTGAGGCACAGCTGCCAGCAAGGTGATAGAATATAATATATGTTTCCTAGCAATGTTTTTTATAGCAGTAATAATAAGGTCATAATTATCCCATTATTAAATGTATCATATATGACATTCAATTACACATATATATACACTTATTAGGGCCCAAGCCACGAATGGCAGTGACCGAAATGGCTCCTGGTGCAAATTTTAATTACATTTGTCCGCACTATTATTTATTTAATTTAAATTGAATGTCTGTTTTTGATATTAATACATTAATTTTGCATCATAAACAGTATTTTAAAGTATATGTGTGATATCATGATGCAATATTGTGACCAGCTGTTTTTTTCTTTTTGTTCTCCAGTCCGGCCCCCTCTTGACCACAATAGATGTGCATTGGCTCCCAGGTCATTTGAGTTTGAGACCCCTGCTTTAGAACATTTCAGGCTATTTCAAAGACAGAACTCACAGCCCACAACCTGACTCAGCTATTTATATTAGTATATTATTATTAAACTTATTAGACAAAGCATGCATTTCAGATTTGTTTTAGTAGAAGCGTCAAACACAAACGAAGAAGAGTGACTGTTAAGGCCACTGTAGTTACCCAACACGCTTGTGTGTTGAGGAGTGCACCATTTATCATAATTTGTGTTCTTTACTTTATTTTCACATGAAACATATATTTATAGATATAGAGTATACAGAGTGTAGCCATGTTGAGATTGTTTTGAGTTGACAGGAAGTTCTGCTTGGCGCTGGGGTGACCATGCTTTTATTTTGAAAGGTCATACAGGCGTGTGTTGTCCTCACGCTCGTCAGCTTGCGCCGGTCACAGGTTTTCGGTTCAGAGCAGAGTTCAGAGTCTCGCGGTAATCATTACGTTGCTGCTTTCGCTCCCGCGGGATTCACACGTTATCACACGATCTGTCGCCGCTTTTTCACGGACGGCCTTGGAACTTTGAAGCGTTGTTTTGCCACAGGAACACGCTGCGCATGCGCCCTGGACCTCCGCTTTGCCCCCCCCCCTCTCTCTCTCTCAGCGTGAGGTATTTTGCTTTGCTTTAAGATCAGCAGCTGCTGGAAGCAGCGAATGCGCAGACATGCAGAGTGGAACACATCAGAGAGATGATTCACACCGTTAAAGACGAAGCCACGGTCCCGGGTCGTGTAACGTGCTGTCGTGTTTATGTGTGCGGGTGGTTTCGGCTTCATGTGGAAGACGCTTTCTCCTCGCATGCATTTTGAATGATCTTCCACAGCCCGGTCCACGCACTGAGATGATCTATTTTTGTGATGGCGAAGGGTCTGTTTCCACGGGCCTGGGTGAAAAAGTCCTTCTATTTCCAGGTAAAATAAATCAGGATAGTCGATTGTTGCTGTGTGAAGATGAATGAAGATGCACGATGGGTTGTGTTTGAAGTGACTTGTGAGTGCTGATGTCTTTGTGGTGTCACGTCACACTGACAGCTGGCTGTAAAAAATGACAACTCACCTGAGGAATGTAAGAGCTGATAAAAGATAAGCTGGAATGTGGATGCACAAGTATTAGATGAGTTTAGGCCTAAAACAGTGTGTTGATGTCAAAAATGAAATGTCAAATGATGCTCAGGTGTTTCATCTGTCTTCTTTCCCCCCCTGGCAGAGTATATGATAATAAAGTCCATTGCAATAAAAACACTGGCATGAAGTCCACTGTTGTGAATTTCAACCATCCAAATAATCTATAATAATCAGGAATCTGGAAAATATTTGTTATTTCACATGAGTGGGAGTCTTGCTGGGCCAACATACAGTCCTAGTGATTTATGTTGACGTGCATTGTTTTGTTCACTCAGAATACAAAGTTGTTTGCAATATAAGCATGACAGACATTTTTGGGTTTGGATGAAAGCGGTGGAGCTCTCACATTTGTGGCCCCCTGCCAGTTATTGCAGTACAGTCAGGAGCTTTTGCAAGAGGAAGAGAACTGCACGGTTGTATTTCCTTGACAGAGCGGCAGAGTAAACATATTATTGAATTGCAATACCTGTAGTGAGTTTTTACACGTCTGGGTTATTGTGACAGCCTGTTAAGTCAACAGGATCAACCATAATTAGCCATTTAGGAATGTCACGACTCAGGTCTTTTAATCTTCGTGCTTAGTTCATTATCTGCAGCCACGTTTTTCTTGCAGATGTTGTCCTGTCCAAACATCCCATATATCGTACACTTCACTATGCACATAAAAATCAGCAAAAGCATTTTAGCTGAGTCATGTTTGGGCTGTTTATTTCTTCTTTGTTTTGGGAGATCATTTATTACACAGATGGAGAATGAATGATGTCTTTGAAATGACTCAGCACAATTGTGTTGTTAACAGCTTCATAGTTTATAAATGGTCTAAAGTGACTGTATCGGACTATTGTCGGTATCGTTAGATACTCAAGTTTGTGGTATCGGTATCCATATCGTCCCATCCCTAGTTTGTTTACCCAATGAACTGTCGCTTTCACGAATAATCAGACTACAAATCATAGTCTGACATCATGGAACTCTTCTTTTCAAAATCTGTAACGACTGTGAAAGTTGTGTCGTGTGTCCCCAGCATAAGGCTCGTACCAAATCTGAAAAGTTTCTTAAGAGTCTGCTGATTTATGGTAGCGCACTAGAATGTGTCGGCAGAGCTGGGGTCTCCAGAGCTTTTGTAGGACAAGTAGTCTTGTTTTTGCTGAAGTCCACAGGTTTGTTTATTGTTGCAATTCTGGGGAACTATATAAATAACTTTGGATAGTAAAGAAAAAAAAATCTCATGGGAATTGAGGTAGAGTTTTGAGGTTGAGATACAAGGATTTTCTTGGAGTGCGCCCTCTCTCCAAATATGTATCATACAGCTGCTGCACTGGACTAACCCAAAGAGTATCTCTGAACTCCTTTCTCACTTTATTTGACACCACGTTTTTATCCTTTGGCTTCTTTTTGATCTTTGGCACCACTGTTACAGTTCTGCTGTGTCATGGCGCCATACTGTACTTTAAGCAGTGGTTTGATGACACGTTCATGGTGCAGTTTTCCGGGTGATTGACATCTCGGCTGCAGACAGGAAAAGACACAAAGTGGTGAGAACAGGCAGCTCTCGCTCTGTCCCGAGGAATTCTGTATAGAATTCCATATAGGGGTTGGAAGGAAACAGGGTGATGGCCAAACTGCAGTATGTGAAGACTTGATACTGCAGGTCTTTTTGTGTGTGTGTGTCCACTGCAGTGAGTGATATGAGCCTTAATGCTAGTAACCATTGACAGCTGGTAACTTGACAATTTGCATGATGGGATTTACACTACGTGACAGTGACTTGGCATATTTCACACAGATGTCAAAGTTCTACCTTCTCCAATATTCATTACTGGTTCCTCTAACTATCTTTATTAACACACAGTTTATATTGTATTTAAACTAGTACCTCTCTCTAATGCAGGAATGTCAAACTCATTTTCACTGAGGGCCACATCAGCATAATGTTACCCTCAAAGGGCCAGATGTAATGTCATACAGAATAAATGTAACTAAATGTAACCAAATATAATAAAAAACTAAACTAAAGGTAACTACTCCGTAACATATTGCTAAATAACTTTCTGTATTTATTACTTATTCAAGTTACAAATATGATTCATTATAGATGTAACCCAGTCTGCGATGGTGTTTCTTGACAAACTAACAGTTTTAAAAGCCTGTATCTGGTCAGTGCAGACCTGCTCACACACCTTCAGCATGCACTGCTTCAAAAACACACCCTCAAAAAAAACTGACTTTGAAGCACGGGTGATTTCTTCAGCCACAATAAAACTAGCTTTCACTGCCGCATCGTTTTTTGGTTGTGGCTTTTGTGAACACATTCTTCTGCGATCACAGTCTCAATTTCACTCGTCGCAGGATGTATATACAATGACACACTGCCATCTAGTGGTGGGATGCTGTCGCTTTGCGGGTAACGCAATCGTCGTGCATTGTGGGAAATTTAGTTAGTAATTTAGGAATTTTAGTCAACACATGCCGTAAAGCAACATAGACCTATTTTGACACAGATTCTTAAGACCAATTAATCACTCGTGGGCCACATAAAATGACCTGGTGGGCCACATCTGGCCCCCGGGCCTTGTGTTTGACACATGTGCTCTCGTAGTTCATATTTGAGTCATTCAACTACATTGGGATCAATTAAAAGTACAGTGTGTAGAATTTAGGAACATTTATGAGTGAAGTTGCATGTTGCAGCTGAATATCATACGATCAGGTGATTATTGTATAATAAATAATAGCAATAATACAGTATAATAGTAAACTGAAACTTTCAGTTTAAAAAAAGTAATCCTCGCAGAGATGATAACTACACAATAGATTCCAGCATAAATGAAGGATTAGTCTCTTTGTTGCTTGTGTTGTTTAAATCGATCATGTCTTCACAGACAAACCCTTTTGTCGCTCCATACTGTGTGTGTGTGACTACTGACATACAGTCGCTGCACATCTTCATACGTGCATACAAGGATCTGATAGCAGTTTGTAGTAGTTGCGTTGTTCTCCCCTGATAGCTTCTGTTCTCTCTCTGGAGGCCCCACTATCTGTTTGTTCATCTTTTCCGGACACGGAGCATTTGAAAACATGGCAGCTCTCTAGAGGAGTCGTTTCTCCAGTTTGAAGTCAACACCACTCTTAAAGCTCCAACAGCATCCTCCTGCCAGAAGGCAATTTTCATGAAATGAACCAGTGGGGAATGGGAGGCAGGAAAAGTGTGTTTTTTTTCCTGTATTGGTTTTTTGTTTGTGAGCTCTTCTTCTTTCAAATTCACAGTGGGGGGGTTTGCAGTTCACAGTTGGGATGTTTTACATATTTTCTGTGAGCAAGTCAATGATAATGACCTCATTGTGATTTTGATCATGTTTCCAAAAAAAACAAAACCATCAAGGAAATGCAAAATGCAACAAAAAAAAAAAAGATTTGCGGGCGTCCTGCTGCTTTTTATTTGTTTTTTGTTTTTTTAATAGTGTGTGTGTGTGTTAGTAGGATCTTAAGGATGCATCAAACTTCAGCTACCCCCATACACACAATCAAAAACATGTACCGACACATACACACACTGTCATATCAACATTGCTTATAACAGAAATAACTTTTGTCTAATTCTGGATTAAGTCACTTATTGGTCACTTATTGTGGCTATAAAAGGACAACTGACCTATATTTTTTTTCAATGTGTGAGCAGCCTGTGGTCAAGTAGAAGTCGATTGGGTTGGTAACCGCAGGGTTGGTGGTTTGAATCCTGAGACAGGTCAAGGGCTTGTATGTCCCTGAGCAAATTACCATTTTACTAACTAATTTATCTCAATATCATTCCCATTTAAAATGCATTAACTTGCTGAACGTTTTACACAAATGGAGGGCTTGAATCTTAGCCACAATATATTGATTGTTTTGGTCAGAACCACGTAATTGGTTCAGGCTGAAATTCTATGACATCTCTGTTCTGCTGATTGTAACAAATTGAGGACACACCGCTAACCCCTCTCTTTCTCAGGCACGTGGTGAAGTAGTTTGCCTTGACATATTAGAAATTATGTCGTTTTTTCTACTGTTTGTGTAGTAGGATAATGCTGTTAAAAACACACTCTGGATGGTTTGTCTGTAGAGACTGCTGTAGAAAAATGGTAGGCTCTGTAAGCAATGCCCATATCGAAGCTTTATTCCAAGGTAGCAAAAAGTAACTGCCGTTTATTTTAAATCGTTACCTAGATACCTATCCAAAAATATGGGTATTATATTAAATTTCTGCCAATAAACCATTCTAACACGTTATATACTCAGGGCCTTTAACTCCTCTGTGTTCAGGGCCAGTTAGCAAATGTTAGCATGCTAACTCGCTAAACTAAAATGGTTAGCCTGGTTTTCTTAAAGTTCTGTAATAACATTCACACAATGATATATATATATATGTGTGTGTGTATATATATATATATATATATGTGTATACGTATACATGTGTATACGTATACATGTAAATATATGTACATGCGTATATATGTGAATATATATGTATGAAAATAAATATATGTATACACACACATACATATATATATATATATATATATATATACACATATATTCACACATATATATATATATATATATATTTTCATATTCTATAACTAGAATGTCATGTCACCGTGCAACAGCAGTATCTGCACCTCCAAAACCGATTTCCAGCCTAATAAGCTGTTGTCACACATTGTGACAAATCATCCAGCCAGTACCTTGTTTTGGAAACCTGCAATATAATCGGTCACCATGGCAACAGATTATGTGATCAGGATTAATTAGGGAATGCAAAATTCTTGCTCAGGTCCAGACTCTTCCAGTGCAGCGTGTCTCTATGGTGTCTAAGTTGTTTAATCTGGTTACATAGATTAACAATTTCGTGCCTTAATTAATACTGAGAAATGATACTGCCAGGATTTCTTTTCGAATGAGCACGTTTCTGATTTGGATCCATCTCTGTGTGTTTCTAGGCTCGGATCTCGTTTGTTCGTGTGAAGTACCTGTTCCTCACGTGGCTGACTGTGCTGGTGGGGAGCTGGGTGCTTTATGTGCAGTACTCCGCCTACACAGAGCTGTGCAGAGGATATGAGTGCAAGAACGCCATTGTAAGTATTGGCTTTATTGGGTAATGTCATTTATTTGGTAAGACCTTGTTGCTCTAAGCACAGGATCACGAGGAAGAGCTGAACTGCAGTTGGTTTTATGATCAAGTCAACCGCACGTAATTTAGTGACCGTCTGTGTTGTAAATATATTTTGCAACCATATGCCCCACAGAGGTCAATGTGGATGAGTAAGTCTGGTGTGCGTTAAGTTATAATACTCATTGTGTCCTGCTTTATGTCCAGTGTCGGACACTGGGAACTCGATAAATTGAAAAATGCACTTACAGAGAGATAACTGCATCATGTCTTTTTTTTTCCAAGTGTGATAAATACAGGAGGGGAATCATCGATGGCTCTGCCTGCAGCAGTCTGTGTGACAAAGGCACTCTCTACATGAGCAGGTGTCTATCACTGCTGCCAAACAACCAGGTACAAAACTGTCTTCTACGAAACATAATGCAGCAGCAACAGCGATGCCTCTATTTAAAGGGATCTGTCAACAAAGTGCAGTTATGTAAGGTAAAACTGATTTTAGCCACTTAACAAAACGCTAACCCAATTAAATCTATGTCTTAAGACTATGTTTGCCACATAGTCTTGGGAAATGAAGCTTGTGTCACGTTGTAAACCACTAAATCACAGCTCCATAGCAGTTGTTGATCCAATTCTGTCCAATTCAATCCTTCGTTACGTAGGGTTAGGGCTAACCCTAACCCTAAGTGATACAGCCACACTTAACAAAAACCTGAACTATCACGTGAAAGTTTTTACATATATAACACTGGTCATTACTAATGATAAAGGCATTGATCTGGTTATTCATGCTGTTCAGCACGTTAAGCATTTCCACTGTTTTTCCAGGTTTACACGGGCAGCTGGGGAGACCATGATGGGATCATCCACTGTAACCTGGGCGAGGTTGTTCATTACGAGCTGGGTGAAGAGCCAGAGCCTCGGAGGGAGACCTCCGTGTTCGACAAGCCCACAAGAGGCACATCGGTAGAAAAGTTTAGAGAAATGGTCTTCAACCACCTCAAGGTAAAGGACGACCAAGGTTTTGAGGTCTGTGATGTGGTGACTGAAATAACACATATATCACTCTCCTGTCTTTTTCCACCTCTCAGTCTAAACTTGGGGAGCAGGCTAACCTGGCCAACCTCGTCAGCCAGATCCTGTCCGTCGCTGACGGCAACAGAGATGGACGGGTGTCACTTCCTGAAGCCCGCTCCATGTGGGCCCTCTTGCAGATGGATGAGGTATAAAAACTTGTAACACTTGTCTTTTCCTTTGATGATGGAAACATATTACAGATAAAAAAAAATGTCCCACGTTGTTTTTGAAGGTGCTGCTGGGCCTGCTGCTCCAGGACCGTGGACACACTCCTCGTCTCCTCGGCTACTGTGGGGACCTGTACATGACAGAGCGAGTCCACTATGGGCCCCTGTATGGTTTGTCTCTACCGTGGCCCCTGGTGTCCTGGGTGCCGAGCAGTTTGCAACGCACCATGGACCAGTGGTTCACCCCCTCGTGGCCTCGCAAAGCAAAGATCTCCATGGGTCTGCTGGAGCTGGTGGAGGACATCTTCCACGGCACCTACGGCAGCTTCCTCATCTGCGACCTCACCGCGGCACACTTTGGTTACACGGACCGCCACGAGCTCCGCCTGACCAACACGCGAGCAGTGGTTTCTGAAGACGAGTTCAAGCGCGCCATGCGAGTGCTGAAGTGCGAGACGGACGCCGACTGCGTGTATGGGGTGGACTGCAGAACATCGTGCGACGTGGCGGAGAAAAGGTGCAGGGAGGAACCCGTTCAGCCAAACTTGGCAAAGGCATGCAGTGCACTGAAGGACTACATCCTGCGTGGGGCGCCGTCATCAATGAGAGAGGAACTGGAGAGGCAGTTGTATGCCTGTATGGCTCTCAAAGGTAATGCTGGACAGATGAACATGGAGCACTCGCTCATCCTCAATAATCTGAAAGCTCTGCTGTGGAAACAGATCTCTCACACCAAGGACTCGTGACAAGAAGAAGCGAGTCCAGTCTGTTTCTCACATGGCGCCGAGTATTATACATGCTGTGATGTAAAAGTAGCAAATGTATGAAGTCATTTTTATTAACTCTTAACACATAAGGACGAACTGACTGATGGAGATTCTACCTCCTACTGCCTGGAAAACATGAAGTATGTCAAAGTAAAATAAACTATATGATATGACTATGATAGCATGTTGCCAGTCACCTAAAAAAAAGGGGCACTGCTGGGAAAACAAAACAAAACAGAATGCTGTCGTTTCATCACAAGAGCTGAGAGATTGAATTGCTGTTTTTGCCACATTATCTAAGATTGATTCCATCATCCAGGATTACGAAGTCATTGTACAAAAACTACAATGTGAAGTGTACTGAAATTGCACTACATTAAGTTATGTACCTCAACTGTGCCGTGTTGACATTTCTATTATTAGTGATAGTATGCTGTTTTTTTTCTACTACACTAACACTAAAGCACACCGGATCTCCTTCAATGTATTTATGGGAAAATTAAAAACCATCAACTCCACACATGACCCATTAGTGCACAATGTTTTTTTGGGGGGAGGAATTTCACAAATAATGCCTCTGTTAAATATCCAGTGTCACAACACTGCAGCTGCTCTGGGGATGGTGATTTTGGTTGCCACTCATCTGTACGGTTACAGTTCATTAGCTTAATAAAAAAAAGGACAATGTGGTGTTGTTTCTGTCAGTGCTACACAAAGTTCTTCACTTATAACCCAAGTGAATCATCAACGCTACATCGACACAAATATCAAGTATTAATGTATTTAGTTTGTGAATGTTATGTATTTTTTTCCCACAGAATAGGTGCATTTGGTGTTCATGTAATGTAGCATTGTTCCTAGATGTCACAGTGCCAGAGACCATGTAATGAATGTTTTCCACAAATGAAGGTGGAGATCTGTATCACTTCCCATGTGACACATTTGAATGCTGTAAAAAATAATTTCCCATGGTCCCATGCACACACACACACATTGTATCTGCGGCCATGTTGACAGCCTAACTCATTGTACCACTTTCAATGCTTTTCAAAAAACAGATGTGACCTGTAAAGCATGTCCAGCTTGTGGTCAGTGCTGTTTTGTTCTTATTATGAAAATGTAAAAGTGTTTACTAGCTTTTAGAAACCAGCATGACTTTGCACAATAAAGCAACATACCACTTCACTGTTACGTCAAACCTGTCTAGGTCTGTCAATATTTGCTCGACACCACCCTGTGATCCACTATCAGATAGTTATTGTTCTCTGCAAATGCACAATTATTCACGACATTCAAGTAACAGGGTATATGCTCTATAAAGCACAAGCATACAAAGGAACAAAGCTCAAAAAAATTAATTAAACCCAAGGCGAGGTATTTTAAAATAAGCAACACCGACTCGAGTATTCCTGATTTTGGAGTTTATTGCGTGCAATTTTGGATATTATTTCGCGGCAGGACGTCAACACTGTGTACGCGCACAGCCCAGAACCGATCTTGCAGGGCGAGCATGCCTGCACATGGTTGTTTAAAACGTGGAGAGGAAAACGATATGGACAAAATGTAACTTTTATGACTTTTAGGGCCTTAATCCCAAAATTGATAAATCAACTTTCAAAACTTTTAAGGACCCCGCAGACACCCTGAGTAAGTATTAACTGTGCCAGACACAAGCATGAGTTTGAAATAAATTTATTTGTCTGTGAATTGTGTGTCTCTGCAGCAGGGAACTCTGCCGAGCCCCTAACCGTCCCCTTCTTCTTGTTCTTGTGCTCGTAAGAAGCTGGCCTTTTTCTGGGCGACGTGGTCCTTCCTCTGTGCCAAAGATAACTTGGCACGATTCCACCTGCCCGGAAAAAGACACAACAACAGATCCATTAACATTCAGCACATCCGTGGAGGGAAACATCCGTCTCAGCCTTGGGATCTCCCAAGTAATTATCGAGTACTTTCAGGGGGGGGAGCTGATTCAGTTTTAGAGTCGCTGGACTGCACCTGCTGGCTCATTTGTTCAAATTTAATTTGACTCACGATTAATTCTATCCGTTGACACTTTTTTCCTACGACAACATGGTTGAATGCCTCGTGTTAGTGGAAACACCATTGAGATGCGGAAACCTGTTACTCACCTCTTCTTTTTGACGTCTTTCTTCGGTTTCTGTTCGTGTACAGGGTTCGCTCTGATGGCGGCGTGTGCTTTTTTGTACATTTCTTCTACCTGAAAACGGAAACATTCACTTCATATTAATGATCGTGCTCCAGCTCTAAGCGTTTTACTGCGTCTACGATGATTTGCCTTGCTTCTCTCAGCCCCGTCTTGAAAAGGACAGTAAACATCAGCTAATGCAAATGAAGGACCAACTACATTTTGCTCAGCTTACTTTTATCATCATCAAGAAGCAGACAACCCCCAGCAAAGAATCACCATGACAAAGTACACGTAATAGTGCGAGTCTTCATCTCCACAGTCTTAGTGATATGTGCGGTTGCATGACACTGGTTCTTTTATCTTTAAAAATCACATGATCCATTTTTTCCCCTACCATGTCTGGAGCGACTCCATTTTTGATGAATCGAGAGAACTGTTTCTTATAGGCATCCTCGTCCTCCTCCATCAGGTAAGCCATGTAGTCGGCCACATTCATGCCCATGATGTGTTTGCGATGCAACTCTGCGTTGAACTCTTTGCTCTCTGTGTCGTAACCGGGGAATCGCTTCAAACTGGAGACATGAGCAGAGAGTCAGACAATCCAGTATTTGCAAACAAAAAAGAGCATTTCTTTTTACTCTTTAATGTGATGATTGTTTTATGAATGTTTTCAGCAAAACTACAATGCAAATAACGTTCACTTTGGTTCATCTTGCTTCTCTCAGCCCCGTCTTGAAAAGGACAGATAACATCAGCTAATGCAAATGAAGGACCAACTACATTTTGCTCAGTGCTTTTGTATCATCATCAAGAAGCAGAGAAGAACCAATAACTATTTGCTGATTGCTTCGGCTGCCTGGAGATCAGACTGACCTGTGAGGAATGGCCAGCCCTCCATCGACTGCGCCCTTCAACGCGCCGAACACCTTGTTCCCTGTGGTAGTTCTCGCCAGACCTGCATCCAGGTAACAAGTGAAGGCGCCCGGCTGACCATCAATATTTTCAACATTGAACTCGTCTCCCGTCACCTCCACCTGGCCCTCGTACACCTGGTCCATACCGAACTTATGAAGCAGCTAAGAAAGGAAAAAACAGACAATGTGATAAAACACACCTGTACTAGTAGTTATCACAGTTATATAATTTAGTGAGATCCACAGAAGTAGCCATCCTGTGGGGCACTTTGCATTCACGAGTATGCATGTTTGACATTACATAACAGTAGTTCCACAGATTGGCCTGTGCTAAGGTCTCATGAGTTAGGCTAGTTGATGTACACTTGCATCATTTCCTGTACATATTGGGTTCAAAGTCCCTCCCATGAAGTAGGATCATGAAATCTCACTATGACCGCTTAGAACTATCATCAATCCAAATTGGTATGCCAGAAAAGGAGTAGTTCCGCTACAGTACTATGTAAAAAAGTAACGGTGCAAAAAGTGCCAAATGACGTAGTTTACTTTGGATCTCTCAAGATCCAACATTGGAAATGCCCAGTGCCTATCACTTGGGGGGTGTTAATTAGCAGAAATTGAATATACTACCCATAAGTATGTTTACATACATTAGTCACCATCAATAAAACCATTAAGTTTTGTGGCCTTAAAACAAGTCTTTAATGTGTAAAGCAAGGGTCTTGCGTTAAGACGGCCGCCATCTTGTGCCTCCATGAGGGACGCACGATATTACTTTTTGCCTTTATCAGATATGCTGATGTATATATTTCTTGGACCAATTACTGAAAAATACATTTCTCCTGGCTCCCACCTGCCGAAATCAAGAAAGTACCAGCCTATTCTGTATGTTTTAGTATGTCTTTTTACTCTTGAATGTGATAATTGTATAAACATTATCCGCAAAATTACGCCATACACTAAATAATGTTCAATTTGGTTCATTTCGCTTCTCTCAGCCCCGTCTTGAAAAGGACAGATAACATCAGCTAATGCAAATGAAGGACCAACTACATTTTGCTCAGTGCTTTTGTAACATCATCAAGAAGCAGAGAAGAACCAACAACTACGGTACTTGGTGTGTTTGTCAATTGACTAATGCCTATGCTGTGCATCTGTTTCATGAAATGTGCAATCTAGGACCCAGACTACCCTTAGCTTTTTTTGGAAAAAGGGGTGAGTGGAGAGTCCTCTGTGACAATCTGCAGTCTCACCATCAGATTTGAATGATTCTTTCAAACTAAGACCTTTAATAACTTATTAACCGTTTTCTCACCCTGCGCGCCAGCAGCAGTCCAGTGCAGTAGGCCGCAGCGTAGTTTGTGAGGCCCACAGTGATGCCGTATTTGGACAGTTCGTGGGAGTAAGCAGCGCTCACAATCTGGTCTCCTTCAATTTTAGCATAGGCGATCTGGACAGGACAAAGACAGAAACACAGAAGTTACAGCTTATCATTTTATATTGGTGATGATCACACAAGTGTGACAGAGTACTGCAGCCACTCACCTGGCAGCAAATGTCCCTGTTGGAAAACCTCACGATCATGCGGTACTTGGGCGTGTTGTACTTGTTCTTGTCCTGCACAACGAGGCGCTTCCGGGCGAAGAAGTCAGTTTTCCCCTCTGAGAAGTGAACAGAATGTTGAGACAATGGTTGAGACTGGGAGACTTCCTGATGAACAGTGCAAGTGAATTTCGCAGTGGAAGTCGACACTCACCTCTCCTTCTTCTAAATTTCACTTGATATCTCTTGAAGTAGGCTTTGCTCTTCACCACTTTGACGAAACCCTGAGCAGAAATAAAGAGAAAAGGTGTTACCAGAGCCGCCATGGACGCAAACGGCGGCATAACAGTACATTAACATCTTTAATCATATCCTCAGTGTTGTCAGTGGCACACAGAGAAGCTGAAATGCGTTTAAAACGTTTTTAAAGTGTACGTGTCCGACAGTAAAGAAGCTCAGCTGAGCTTTCATCAGCCATGAGGAAAAGCGCCACGCTGGAGCAGGACAGTTCACCGGCCCGGCACAACGCAACGAACGCAAACATCCGCAAACATCTGCGCTTTAGACCGCCGGGAAGAGTTCGCTATCATCGGACACATTTCCACACACTCAGATGATCAACAATGAAGGAATATCGATGTGTTTCACTTACCATTTTAGCGGGTTTTCCTCCTAACTTTGATGTCTTCGGACTGCGGAAACCAGTGACGCTGCTGCAACGTTGCTTTAACTTGGTTACTTCACTACCGGAATCATGTGTCCCGTCAACAGCAGACAGCGCCCCCTACTGCACAGGAGAGCAGCGCCCACACACAACCTACAGGTGGCAGCAGAGACACAAACAGAGGGTGTTCACTCACCTTATTTATTGATTGATTTATTTTGCGTTTAAAGGAAACGCACTGTGCACATGTTCTAAATGTAAACAGTTATTATTATTATCGTTATTATTATTATTATTACCATAGTCATAATAGGTAGACTAGAAGGTGCTTTTTGTTGTTGCCATTCTTAGATCCAGACATACAGTGAGCAGTAGCTTGACACATAAAATCTGTCAAGAACAAACAGTCTTAACTATTTATTTCTCTCATAAATAAATAAGGATACATTAAAAAGTTAACTATTAACTGTAAGCCAGCACGAGAGAGAGAGGGAGAGAGGGAGAAAAAAAAATCACATCTCATCAGAAGCAAAAGTTAGTCTGTCACTTACACTTGTTCTGGTTAATAAATATTGAGTTCAGTTTTGGGAACCAGATTCCGAATTTCTTTGATTTAAATATGTTGTTAACCTTGTGAAATCGGGAAGGTTTGCTTCAACATATTGTACTTTATTTTATTTATTTATTGTAAAGCCAAATTCTATCATACTTCATACTGCGCTGTATAAACAAAGTTTGTATATAATATATAAAACAAGGTACAAAAATTCTATTATTTCACACTGGTGGGGGGGAAAAAGTATTAAAGGTCCATTGGCCTTGTTTTATGGAGGCTGCCATCTTGTGTCACCATTGGCTTTGAAGAGGAAGTTCACTACACAAAGAAAAACAACATCCTATCTTGATACAAAGGCCAGCATTGTCCTGTAGGAAGATGTGAAGGAGAATTTGGAGAACTGACTTAGATGTCACTTTTTTTTTTTACACACCGGACCTTTAAGATTCTACAATAAAAATTAAAAAAAGCATTTAAAGGTGCACTCTGTAATATATCTAAAGCAACTGGCCATAAAATCCTCCTTATATGTCACAGAGACTCAGGAATAATATTCATATAACAAACTGAACTCACCAACAACAGTACAGACAAAATATTTGTATTTAAAAAAAATCGTTTGCGGACGCAAATCATGTTTATGTTTTGAAATCATATTTTGGCATGTGGCGCCACCTACCGCCATCTACCAATAATTGCAGTCAGTAGAGTCTCAGCTGCGGAGCAACCACGGGTTGCCAGTTATGTCTGAGCTACAATGGCAGAGAAAACGAAACCTAAAAGATCTCGGTATTTTGAATTTAAGTGTAGTAACCATTTTTGGCCACATTCTTACATATGGCGCCTTTAAGCAGTGTACTCACGACTTAATATAAAGTAGCTAGTGGACAGGTACTGTAAGTGTTTCCGGGGGTTGCTTTGATCAAACATTGAAGCGTATGGTTCAAGCGGAGACTTTCTGCTTCATCCATCAACGATTACTGACAAAAAAGGAACCAGCGTCTTCTGCTTTTCTGTGCGAGATAATATCCCTCCCTGTCACTCTTGGTTACAGATGTTCTCAGTGTCAGATAAAGAAAAGTCAAAGTCACTCTCGTGGACGGCTTCTTCTCAGTCGCTCAAAGCTTGGCTTCTGCAGAACTGATTTCACAATCAAGAACGGCAACTGTCCAGTCATCCGTGTGCAGCAGCGGTCAGCAGTTAACCAGGCTTTACTGTGAAGGGAGTGAAGGGAGGGTGTGGTGGGCGGGAAAAGGGGTGACAATATTTATATTTGTCTCACGTACAGATGCTGCCACCCACACTAGTGTTCAGCAGGGCGAACGTCAGTTTATCGCTTTCACAGTCAGACATGTGAAAAAGGATGGAGAGATGACAGTGAGATTTCAGTGGTCTTGAAATGACTTGCAGAAAGTCGCACACCAACACGTGTTCACACCCATACCGCAGATAAGAAGCATTGGCGTCTCTTAAACATGTGTTTTTCAGCCATTTGATGGCAAACGTGTGAATATCAGGATACATTTTGTTTGACATGTAAATTGTTCACTTATTTACTCTCCTGTTCTCCTTTTCCCCCCCAATATTTACATCAAAAAAGTATATTAAACATCAAGTCCCAACCCATTCTTTCCAATCCAGAGGATTATCCGGAGGAATAAATACAAATCTATATCGTTCACATCCATGAGTGGTAGTCCTTTAAATATATAAATAAATAAATCTGGAGATAATGTAAAAAAGCAACACAAAAAAAGTGAAATAAAAGAATAAAACTGTCACTGCACTACTGGGTATTAAAAGCCATTCTGAATAAATATGTTTAAAATTTGGATTTAAAAAGGCTAAAACATGGATTTAATGCTAAAACATGTCAAAATGGCTGCTGTTTAAAGTGTCCATCAGTAAACATGCACACACCATGGTTTTTTTGTGTGTACTTGTCCGTTTACGTTTTAGAGGTGAACGATGAGGACAGGTGAACGGTGAGGACAGGTGAACGGTGAGGACAGGTGAACGATGAGGACAGATGAATGATGAAGACAGGTGAACGATAATTAAGGTCCCTGAGTGAGTGAGAAAGCATTTGTGACCTTTGACCTTTGGCTGATACATTATGTGTTTACATATTTGTTAAAATAATTTCTTAAAACAAGCTACTTTTTACTTTAACTTAACATTATCTTAACATTTTTACTTGCACTTAAGTCAAATCTAAATATAAAATAGTGGTACTTTTACTTGAGTAGAATATTTCAGTACTCTTTCAACCTCTGCTGAATTCTGTTCAGCTTCCTCAGATTCAGAGTTCCTGACTTATTTTGAAGTGTCACCATCAATGTGATCAGTGACACCTGTTGTTTCTCTGCTAAAACATGTCAAAATGTAAACATTTCTGCCGTCAAAAAGACTAAAATTGATAAATGAGTGCAGTCATAAATCAACACGGAGAACTCAGTGAAACCAAATCAGTTCTGCTGAAAACAAAACAGAGTCTTGCTAACTTTAACTTTTAGAATATATTAGGCAGAGCGCAGATGGTGCAAGATATAGTTTTGGTATGAAAGCCCGGCCCATATTTATTTCTCCACCCACGTCCATGATAGTGTGTCTTACAAGAAACGGGCAAAAGGTGGTGTTTCGTGTGAGAGTATTTCAGAGGCGGACACACCACAGATGTCGCAGCAACTTAGTTTAAGAAAACAGCCCGAGCAGGAAGGTAGTCACTAAAAACAAAGACAAGAAAATAGTTTTCCCCAAAGAAGCAGGTGCATTTCACCAGTCATGATCTACAGGCTTGTTCAGGTTGGACTACGCCTGTTGAACTTTAACTCTCAAATGGCCGCCTAATTAGGGTTAACACCCCCACCCCCCTCCTCACATGCACAGAGACACAATGACCAGGAAACACTTTCTTAACATCCACACACCAACGTCCCACATGAGATTGTTAGTGTTTGGGGGTAAATTTACAACCAGAAATGGGCTGTTTGCAAACAAACAAAGGGGGGGGGGTTGATAGCAGTGATGGATGATGGAGGTGATTTGTGTTTGAAGCATAAATCCTAGCATCTGTTTTAGTGTAAGATGAGTGTCTTTACAGTGTTTCCTTAGTTGTTTTCCCTCTGCCAGTGAGAGTATGGTTTTGGCTGCGGGTTTGACTGTTAAAGTTGCAGTACTTAACTTTTACATTTAAACCATGTCCACTACTTTTAAACCCTTGCCTGGTTAAGCTTATCACTTCCTGAGTGCTCTTCCTGTATTTATCAGTACAGCAGCGATGTGTTTATGCGTCTGTAGCAACATTCCTGTACTGCATGCAGAGTGATGTGTGTTTTTACGTCACGACTTACGGAGAGAAGATAGAAGCATAGCAGCTACGCTGGTAAAGAGAGGCGGCAGCAAACAGTTGGAATATGGACCTAGGGTCGTCCTATCAGAGAGTTCTCCAGGCTTACGTAAGGAGTGGTGAAGGTCTGATGTCACTGCACTCTGATGATCAATCTGTGCATTTACATGTATGATAAAAGTCAGATTTTAGTCGGACTAAGGCAATAATTCGGTTTTCTTAATGTCATGTAAACACCTTAGTCCGAATTAAAATCAAGCGAGTCTTAGTTGGACTAACATAACTGGATAATGTGATTCATAGTCTGATTACACATGCGGACCACATGCACTGAAATTTTCTCTTTGACCCGGAAGTAGAAGGAGCTGAACATATAAACTGTGAACTGCAGCACTGTTGCTAGAAATCATACAGTAGCCGAGAGTTTATCACGATTAGCATGTACAGCAGTATCTTGTATAAGTAAAAGTACAAGATTCTTACTAGAAAATGACTTTGGTAGAAGTTGAAGTCACTTTTTATAATGTTACTTAAATAAAAGTCTTAAAGTATATGAAATTTACTGTACTTAAGTATCAAAAAAAAAAAATCTGATAGAAAATGTACTTAAGTTTTGAGCCATGGTAGCTCAGTGGTGGGGTGAATTGTCTTTCAACCAGAAAGGTTGTGGGTTGTAATCTATACGTGTCCTTGAGCAAGACACTTAATCGTGTCCGTGACTAGAAAAGCTCGATATAATACAGACTGTTACCAACTCTTTTTCTGACTTTAGTGGAGTTGCAAGAAATATAAATAACAAAAAGTACAGATATGCAAAGTTTGTACTTAAGTACAATAATAAAGTATATGTACTTTGTTACATCACAACACGGAATAAGTGTCTATAAAGCGTCTATAAAGTTAAATACATACATTAAATCAGGTTATAGTAGCAGAGACACGAGCTCCAGACACTGTTGCTGCTGCGTGGTAATTTTTAGTGAGAAACAAGTGAGGAAAACAAGATGTTTGTTGACGTCCTGAGTGAAAGCAGAAGTGTCTTGTGGGCAGCAGTGTCCAGTAAATCATTCATTGTGTTCACACTTAGTCCCTATCTGGTGGCTGCAGTTGGGGCCAGCTGAGAGCCTGATGACATTTGGCCAGCCACTCCCACGAGGGGGGCTCCATGTGGTCGAAGCCACGGAAAAGGCAGAAAATCAGATTGCAGCAGTACGGAGAGGGATAGTTGAAAGAGAGGGAGAGGGCTGTTGCACTGTGGTTAGAGTTCCTGCAGCCAGAGGAACGTGTGAGGGGATGAGATAACACGATGTGGTTTTCACTGAGATGCCAAAGCAGAGCGCTGGTGCAGAGGTGAGCACTCTGACTGACTGCTCAAAGCTCTAAACAAAGGAAAGGCAGTTAAGCCACAATCTTTTTTTCCCCCTATTTTTTCCACTTTGTGCTCTGTCCCTCTCTAGGGGTTGCCACAGCGGTTCACCTGCTGTTTCAGTGATCTGCATATTTGATTTGGCAGAGATTTCTTTACGCCCTACAATTTATCTGAGATAGGATGTGACCCCCTTTAGGCTGGAGTCTATGTAAAGTGTTATGAAATCCATCCATCCATCCATTTTCCACCACTTTATCCTCCACATGAGGGTCGCGCGGGTGGCCTCTCCTCTGATCGCAATGTTTTTGAGAGGGGTGCTGAGGCTTTTTAAGTCAGTTGTTATTCAGTATTGCCAGTGTATATCAGCCCGCTGCGCTCCACTCTCTCTGCTAGCAATTAGTTGCAATACGACAAGCTCTATTTTTCGGGTTGGTGGCGTAACAGATTAAACCAAAACATGGACAGAATTTGTGGACCAAAATATTAAAGTGCGTTTTTGTGACTATAGTGGCTGTAACAGTATTTCACTTTCTGTTTCCTGAATCTCCGATGACACACCACAGCCATTTTATTACTGATTATAATATTTGAACCTTTAAGATAAAAGCAAAAATCTCAAAAACTTTGATGGACAGTTTGCCTTTGATGTAAGTCATGTGTTGTCTGCTCTCAGTTCATGCACACTACTGCAAGTTAATTGTATTTAATTAGTCATATGTTACATAATGCCCATCTTTTTTTTTAATGTATTTACTTGTATCGGCTATGGACCCCTTTTGGTGAGTATTAGTCAGTTCAAAAACGATTGTCTTGGTTGTGTTGCTTCAGTTGTTTGCGCTGGGATGAACCGTCTGAAGCTGATGTTCGTTTGCTCAGTATTAGCAGAAATTCAATGTGTGTGTGTGTGTGTGTGTGTGTGTGTGTGTGTGTGTGTGTGTGTGTGTGTGTGTGTGTGTGTGTGTGTGTGTGTGTGTGTGTGTGTGTGTGTGTGTGTGTGTGTGTGTGTGTGTGTGTGTGTGTGTGTGTGTGTGTGTGGGGTGTGTGTGTGTGTGTGTGTGTGTGTGTGCGCGCGCGCGCCCACATGAGCACTGGGCTGTGTGACAGTCATCAAAGCCATCAAAATGTATGATTCCTTTGATGACTTTGAACCAAAAAATCTAGTAGTGCAGAATCTTCCGTAATCACAGATCTTTCGAACAGATTTTGGACTGTGGACGACAGCACGGCATCTCTCAGTGTACAGCAGAAGGAGAAGGTAACTGTGAAATATTACTTATTGCCAGAATGTTCCTTATTTTCTAGAAACATCTTAGAAACGCACACCATTCTCGCTCACATTCATGACTTTAGGCATTTAGAGTGATTTTGCAGCAAGAAAACCCTGGTTTCCTGCCACTGTTCAAAAACGGGCAAATTGGACACTAAATTGACCGTAGGTGTGAGTGTAAGAGTGAATGGATGTTCGTGTGTCCTCTATGTGTCCCCTGTGATGGCCTTGTTGCCCTATGTCAGCTTGGATTGGCACTGGGATAAACCGGTAGAAGGTGGATAGATGAATTAAAAAAAAACCACCCATCTATTATTCAAGGAATGCCTGTCTGTCCATTTGTCGGTTAATCACATAACAACGGTTCACTTGAGAGGCTTCAAACTAGGTGGGTGACTCTTATTTAGACAACAGTGTGTGTACAGTGCGGTAGAAAAGTAACAGACATACATCACCGCATGGGCAGAGACAGCAGTACTAGAATAGAGAGGATACGCAAGACAAGACAGATTATATATATATATAATCTGTATATATAATATATGTAACTGCTGCAAAAAAAAGAAAGCAAGAAAACACTCCCCTCCCCCAGGGTGTGTGATAACTGCGATTGAGCTTCTATTTCAATCACATACTTTTGAGCTAAAGAGTGAGAATCAAGGCCTGCAGGGGGGGGGGGGGCAGCACTGATATGGTCTTTTTTTAACTCTGTGTTTGGTTTCCTGTTCTGAGTCAGTGTTTATCTTTGTGTTAAAGCACCTCAACGCTGTGCTCGTTCGTCTCTCACTTCACTTCAGTTTTTTCTTTCTCGGAAAACTGTGAGCGTCAGTCAGCACGCAAACTTCTTAATAATGTACGTACTATTTATGAGAATATAGCTAAACATGTTTTATTTTAGCTCACATTAGGTGCGCGAGAGACTGATTTTCTCATCGCTGAACATCTGTGTCTGAACTCAGTCTGAACTATCACTTTACATAAACTTTATAGACTTCTGGTTTTCCTGAATATGCCAATACGGTAGCAAATATATGATGAATAGCCACCAGGGGGCAAACCCACTTGTTGCAAAAAGAAGCATGTTTTTGAATGAAGTCTGAACTCACAGAAACTTTCTCTGATGCTCGGTCTGTCCTTAAACCATGGATGTCTGTGATGGAGAGATGGATATTTATTTGGCAAATTTCTCTTTTTGAACCCTTTTCAAGTGCAGTGTGCAGTATATGCTTAAATTATTTCTTACATATTTTCAAGTGTGCACTTGCTGGAAATTTCAAGTTAAGACAACATATTTGACAGTGAGGGAGTTATACAAATGTCCAAAGACAGTGGCACTGGTGGATTTAGCAAAACATGAATCAGTGTTTTTGTTTGCCTCTCATGGCTGAACTACAGGGAAATCATATTTGAGAGAGGGAGGCAGGAAGACAAAGACTGAAGTGAGAGAGAGAGAGAGAGAGAGAGAGAGAGGGAGAGAGGGGAGAGAGTGCATTTGGAGACATTGTGCTTTGTGTCCACAGATCAGCTCTGTCACAGCGCGTGTGTCTCCTCACACCTGGGATATAGTGGCTGCAGAGTGTGTGTGAGTGTGAGTATATGGGACATGTGCGTTTTAGTTTTATTCCAGTGTTATCTGCGCTTTGCTTGCAGGTCTCTCACTTGCTGCAGCTGAGTCAAACAAACTTGGTTCCCACATGGGACAAAAAAAAGAGAAAAAAAAGTAGATAACGCTGTGCTTTGCTATGACCTTGAGCCCAAATATTCGCTATGATTTGTGTTCAGACTCTTGACAGATTTCCATTTATTCCCTACATGCAGCTTTTTTTTTTCTTGTTTTTTTAAACATCAAAATGGTCATCAAACATCTGTGACTGTTCCTCAGCGTCCTCCTCAGTGGACAGAACCTGCAGCCGGACCCGGTGTATGATGGGGTGGTGGATGGGGGGTGTAATTGGTGCGTATAGAGGCTGAAGCAGTGTTAACTGTAAAAGGATACTGCAGCTCTCCACCAGCAGGCTGTTGTTGTGCGGAGCGGCCGTCTCATTAACAGGATCACTTTACAAGCGGCAAACAAACGGCTCATTATCCATCAGTACCTGCTCTGCAAACACTTCTAATAAATTTAACAGCATCTCTTCTTTTTTTGAATCACAAGAGACTCCAAAGTATCCACTGCTGTTATCATGTGTGAAATCCATGTTGTCTCATAGTTTAAACGCATTTTGATGTCTTACAATTGCATGTATAACCACTGCTACTACAAAGGAATTAATACAATTTGACTATATGTATATAGTATAAAGCATAGAGCTTATAAAACTCTCCTGTGAACTGATAACACGTTTACAATTAACGACACAATCCCTTGTTCAGACTCTCAGAGCAGGGGACGGTGGTCCAGCTCTGGGCCACCTGCACTCGCAACACCTTGTAAACGATACGGTCTGTCTGCGCATGCGTAATAGGCTGCCAAAAATCCCAACGCTGCCTTGCCTGTCAACCAATAGTGTCTCTCTGTCTATCTGTCCAGAGATAAAGTCCGAGCTGCGCAGAGGAGGTGAAGTGAGGTGGAAGATTTCAGAGCCGAGGAGCAGAGACTGAGTGAAGAAGAAGAAGAACAGAGAAAGAAAAGAAAAAGCAGAACAATCATGCCGAGGTCTTTTCTTGTGAAGAGTAAACGGGCCCACAGTTACCACCAGCCCCGCTACGTGGATGATGTCTACAGTGGATTGGATACGATTCTGGCTCACGCGTACCTTGGTAGGTTCGCTTGTGCGTAATTACGCACGGGAACTGTTACTGTTGAACTTTGTTTGTTTGTTTGTTAAAGTTGCTGGTCTTTTATGAATTATTAATACACTGTTGCATTAAAGTTAAGAAAAAATTGTGTCATAAGAGTGAGTCAGATTAATATTTGACTTATATTTGTTACCTGCAGAGACCAAATCCCAGACGGAGAACTTGGAGCCGCAGGTGGATGTGTGTGCCGGCATTGACAGACTGGCCCAAGGGTCCCGGCTACTGTCCCCGAGGTCGCTGTCCTCCAGCTCTCCGCTGAGCTGTGGAGGCAGCGTGTGTGACCGATCATCCGACTGTGATTTCTGGCGTCCACCGTCTCCTTCCTCCTCTCCAGGTCTGCTGCTCAAATATATGTAAAGACACGATAACACAGTTCAACTTTCGGCCTTTTTTTTGGTTGTCATTATTATGTGAGCTTATATACATTTTTATTTTATGTATTATTGATTTTAAGATTTTCATAAGTGTGAGGCAATTCTACACTTTGACTTTTATTGTTGATTATATACTTATTTTGTAATAATACAAATATGTAATGTGATTTTTTAAACGTAGGGTTTTTAATTTCCATTGAGGCCTTGTGCACATTTCAAGTGATTGATATTAGTCACGCTTTAAAGTGCAGTTTATATTGATCAGTTAGATTATAAACTCACATGATACATCAAAACTAATTCCCAGATTTAGAGAAATGCTCCACTCCAGCAGCGGAGGACGGTCACCACTTCAACACCCCCTTCTTTCCTTACTCTTGGTCAGCATACTCCAACTCTGAGCTCAGGCATCTGGTCCAGGGACCATATCACCACCAGCAGCACCAGCACCAGCAGAAGCAGCAGGGTCACCACAAAGAGCCCAGCTCGCCCATCAGTATGTACGGAGCAGAGGACAGAAGCGCAGAGGCGCTTTACGCACAGCGAGGCCCCATGTCCGGATGCTACCACGAGTATTCTTCAGCGGCCCAACAAATCCGCAGGATGCGGGACGCAGGCGAGCTGTGTCTGGATGTGAAGCCGAAGAATTTCAGCGTGGAAATCAAGTCTGAAACGGATTTCATCTGCACCAACTTTGAGTCAAATGGGTCCTATAAGTGCGTCAAATGTTACAAGGTTCGTTTCATTCCGCTTTATATTGCTGTAATACAATATTAATTTATGTTTCGTTTATATAGTGATTTCAAAGTAAAAAAAAAGAGAGTAATTTATAAACATTTTCCAAAAGGTGTTTTCCACACCTCACGGCTTGGAGGTTCATGTCCGGCGGTCGCACAGCGGAACGAGGCCGTTTGAGTGCGGGATCTGCGGGAAAACCTTCGGCCACGCAGTGAGCCTGGATCAGCACAGAGCAGTTCACTCGCAGGTACAGGACAATAAAACATCCCATAATCTGTGTTTCCAGGCCTGGTGTTTGTCTTCTGTCCACTGAGGCCTTGTACTCTAAATTTCCACAGGAAAGAAGCTTCAGCTGTAAAATCTGCGGCAAAAGCTTCAAGCGCTCCTCCACACTGTCCACGCACCTGCTCATCCACTCGGACACGCGGCCTTATCCGTGCCAGTACTGCGGGAAGAGGTTCCACCAAAAGTCAGACATGAAAAAGCACACATTCATCCACACAGGTGAGAGACACTGTCCAGAAACACTCACATTTAAAAGCATTAATTGTGCGTAAAAATCACACACAAAAACAGAAAAACAAACCAACTGTGATTTTTGTTTGTGCGTCAGGAGAGAAGCCGCACAAGTGCCAGGTTTGCGGGAAGGCCTTCAGTCAGAGCTCCAACCTGATCACGCACAGCAGGAAACACACGGGCTTCAAACCGTTCGGCTGTGACCTGTGCGGGAAAGGCTTTCAGAGGAAAGTGGACCTGAGGAGACACAAGGAGACGCAGCACGGACTCAAATGAGCAACAGACGCTCTGGAAACGAGAAATTCTGCACTTTTATTTGACTTGACTTACTTTCTATTTTAATTTGTTGCATTTCCCTTCATTTTTCTATTGTTCAGTGTAGCTGATTATTTAGACTGAACTATTATGTTGGTTCATGGAAATTTAATTGTATTTATGGAGTGTGTTTTTAAATTATTCATATTTAAAAGGTTTCTAATTTTTGAAACGCCTGCTTTAACTGTCTTTACATTGAAATGGAAATGCAGCACATTTAGTCAATGTGTCAGATTTATTGTCAATCTTACTCAAAAATTAAATATTAACCTTTAATTCTCAGTTGTGTGTGTGTGTGTTTTTTTAAAAAGCTAATTTTATTTAAACTTAAAACACAAATTTGCTTGAAACTATTGATCAGAAATCCCTCTACCTTCCTCCACTGATTGTTTGTAGACTGTGTAAAAAAGGAGAAGCAGTGTGGAGCCATGCAGGTCATCAATCACATCCCCAATCTGCATGACAGCTTAAAGTTATATCTCCACCACCGACGAGGCAAAAAACGTTTTGCTGCGTGCGCCACCTGGTCAAAACCAAATATTTTCAGACACATGCATTGTTAACATACCCATATCACAAATGACATTATGGTGCCAATAAACCCTCATGTGAAGGAAGTCTGCAGGAATAGCTTCACTTTTATTGCGGCAGAAGAAGCAATAAGCAGCGTGTCCACATGGCAGTTTTCGCTGGGAAAAAGCTGGGTGTGATTTATTTGGCTGTGCAGAGGTTAAACATCCACGGCTCAGGAAAGTCTCTGATCTGATTTGCACAGATCTCGCCACAGATTGTGTGCACATACACGGTCCTGCAGATGCACAAGTTCAACAGTCTCCACTCTTACATCCTGCATCAGGAGTGCGGTGTGTGTGAAATTGTGTAATTGTCAAAAAGTAGCACAAACGTAACACAAAAAGGATTAAAGCTTTTGTAACGACTTATCATAACCAATTTATTTGAGGAAAAAATACACATTACACAAAATGTGTGTACTATTATTCACATGTTCATGCCTGATTATGTGTGTGTCAGTGTGAAGGGATTTTAAACACCTGGATTAAGTTCAATATGTCGTGCTCTTGAAGGCCGAGCTCTTCCATCAGTGCGTTTAAATACTCGGCTGATGTCGTCGCCTCCAAGGCCTCGCGCACCACTGGAGACACATCTGACAACCTGGAAGACAAAATGCACAAAGATCATCACACACGGACCATTCGTCTACAATACCTGCAGAGTACACCTGCATTCACTCAGCTCACGTTCTCACTTTATTTAAGATGTTCACTGAATTTCCAGATCATTAGAAGCAACCGTTTGTGGTGCATTTCAGGGACAGGTGTTTCTAATATCTGTCCACTCCATTTACCCTTTTAGACAATGTAGAAATACATACATATTTTTGATTTGATAAACACTGGCAACTGCTGTGGGCATACAGCACATTTGGGTCTGTAAATATGAGGACATTCACACAATGGCTCACATTCCTGCCTCCGAGCACTTCCACTTAACCCATAGCTGCCAAAGTAATTGGACGGCGGCTTGTTTGTTTCTTCATTATCAGCGGACAAATGAAGGAGAAATAAGGCCAGGATTTGTTTCTAAGGATGTCCAAAGATGTCAATACAGGTGCTGCAAAATGTCAAAAAAAGAGAGACAGATTATTTTTAGGAAAGCCTGGTTTTCACTTTTCACTTAGTGAAGACATAACTTTAGGCAGAATGACCAACAAACAAGCAGCTATTGAAGATGCTGCTGCAGTAAAGGCCAAGTAAAGTGACTTTAAGTAGGATAAGTTACAGACTCACTTCACTGATTTTAATTCAAGTGTCCTTATATTCATAATTATGTTAGTTTGTCCAGTGGGCCATTTGCTGCCATTCTGAGAGGTCACAGTGGGACAATCACAGGTGTAAATAAACTAATGGACGGTGGCTTATGGCTGCTGCACTTTTGTGGCCGTGATCATTTTATCACACTTCACAGTTTTACTGGATTTGTTTAAAATCTCATAGTGGCACAGATCCCCCCAAAAAATGATGCATCACTCTCCAAACACACAGACTGTAAATGCAAATGTGTGTTTGAGTCCACTTGTTTGCTTCCCCTCAACAGCAAAACAAAAACATTACACCCATCGCTACACAGTGGTGATCTCAACTAAATCAACCACTTTTTAGGGTTTCAGGTGGAGCTGGAGGCTCTCAGTGTCGAGTGTCGAGTCAACACAGACTGACATCACTCCAGCTTTAAATCAACTGTTTGTAGCTGATCTCATTTGCTTCTCTAACCCCCCACCAGTCTCCTCTTCCTCCCTTCCTCCCCCCACCATCTCTACCTGTTGTGTCCACCTCTGTGGAGGGGCACTGCTGGATAATCTCCGGTTCACCCCGGGGTCTAGTGTTGCAGGGGGGGCATCCATTATTCAGCTGGCCTGAACAATAGAGGCCAGACTAGCTCCACAGCTGCCATGCAGCAGACAGATAAGACAGCACAACAAATTATTCATGATGAAGGAATGAAAGGATGGAGAAGCTTGAAGTTAAACAGGAACTAATAAAATCATAGAGTAATCATGTGACAAAAGGGAATAAATGTTTCCAAAGGGAATTATCATCTCACATGGAAGTGTTTTGATGGTCAGCCTTTGCTTTACTTCTCCTTCAGCCACAGTCATTGTCATCTCATTAATGGTTCATAAAATCAAATCCTGGTTTTAAACACCAGCTCTTCAAAATACAAACCAAAAGATCCTGTCCAAGTCGCATCAACAGATGTACTGCTGTGATGTTTCGGTGCTGAGACCTTCATCAGACAAATGTCTGTCCCTGCAGTCCTACGCACCTGTCTCTGAGAGTTGAAATGTGAAGTATCCTTTTCTTTTTCTGAAATATTTATCTCGCAAATTCTGCGTCAATATTACAAAACACCTTCAAAGCTACAAAGTTAACAAATCTAGAGTTCTTGAAAACTTTTATTCAACTTTTACTTAATTCTGTTTCCTTAACATTTCAGAGAAGTTGTGAAAGATCATTTTCTCTCATTTCACAGCCCACAACCAGGATGTCACATTTGCAGCCAAATCATTTTTAAGTAATGCATTTTAGGGGAAGTGTTTACAATCACAGGACTCTAAGTGTGATAGATTTGTGTTACCTTCTGCACCTCGAGCTGTATTCTTTTGTTAAACTCAAGAGAGCCCAGGATGTAAGCTATGATTCTGATGTAAACTGACCAGGGGGGCAAGTGAAGGACTTATAAATCAGAGTCAGTCAAGCATCAGGTGAAAGTTTTCCCACCCGGGGAAATTTAAAATGCCCCCTTTTTTTTTTTTTGCCTGAATATGCACTGAGGAAGTAGTGTGTTTAATTTGAAAGTGCAAAAGTCTGCTTGTGTGTGTATGTCTCCTTCATCACAGATGTAGAGAGGGGTAATCAGGTGGAGATAAGGCCATGAGTCCACCGTGTGTACTCAGACAGGAGCAGCACGGATCTGAACTACCAGCAAAACACACACACGCACACACACACGCACACACACACGCACACTCATGCACACACCATATGGCATTGGTTAACACAAAGCCACACTATACAGATCACAGTTGGGCAATGTTACTGTTTCCTTTGTTGCATTCTTTAAAAATGCTGTTAACCTGTTCAATAGAAAATAACAATACTATGTGTTATACTTTTATTATATAATATAATATAATATAATATAATATAAGTATTCAGTTACTGTAGAGAGGACTACAACTCATTTTTCTACTATAAATCTTTTTTTTAAACTTCTTCTTTACATATTTTAAAACATTAATTATTTATAATCTCTCCTTGAGGTCAACGTTGTCTTGATTTCTTTTCACTTCTGTCTCTGTGTTATTTTAAAATGTCTCAGTGCTACACCTTTAATCTGCCTTTGTGTATGACAAGTGCTTTATCAATAAAACTGCCTGGCTTCACCAATTTGAAAAAAACACTTGTCATGTTAGAGAGACACAAACAGTAAAGGCGTTTAAAGTTGCAGACAGAGTGTATTTCCTTGGAAAGCACGGTGGTTGATTTCCTTGTTACACTTTTATCTCGCTACCTCCTTCAAAGACTCGTCCAGCTGAGGAGCAGCTGTCCAGCTGTCATCCTCTCCACACCACAGACACACAAAAACGGTTTAAACTTACAGATGTAGAAGCAGCACAGCAATGAGGGTCCACTCCGGAGTTTTATGGATGATGTTGGTGTTGGTGAACCTGTGGTGAAAAAGTGAGCTACAGGTCAGCAACCTGACGTGACAGATTTATTTATTTTAAAGGAGTTTGATTATGCGTAGCAGCATATCTATATTTTAGGAATACACATGGTACAACCACAACACTCGAGCAAGCTTCATCAAGCAGGTGATGACAAAAACAAAATATGCACAAGGCCGGCGCAAACAGCACAAACACTGGCTGCAATAGTGCAGTGATGTATGCTGCTCTGACAGCTCTGTGTATATTCTCTGGCCTCAGCCTCTCATCAGTGGGGCCTCTCAATAACAAAAAGAGAATTCCTGGAAGCAGGACTCTGGATGTGTTACTCTGCTGCCCGTTTGGTTTTCAGATCACTGACACAGTGATTTAAAAACAATCCTGTTGAAAACAATCCAAACACACAATGGGAATACGCAGCAAGGCTATAGCAGGAAGTGCTCAGTTACGGTGCAAGTTTTAAAATATTTATAATGTATGATGCACTATGGGCTACTTATTACACTGGAAAATATGTATTATGTGTGAAATGAAAATGCTCCAATGTTCTAATAAAAAACACAATCTTGTTCATTATTGTTGGGAGGAAAAAAATAACTGTAATTTCATAAAAACAACAAAAACAAAAAACTACACAAAAAAGCTCACAATTATAATCAATAACTTAAATAATGACCAACTATTGATCTGACAAGCTGTTGGAAATAGGACGCATTACACATACAAAACAAAATCACAAGACTGAGCTGTAAACCAAATTGTTATACAAGTATTTGTAAAGTCTGGAGACCCGTTGTTGATTTGTGTTGCTGACCTGAAAGTCCTGACCAGGTTGTTCAGGTGGTCAGAGACGTCGCTCATGGTGAGGTGCAGTGGACCCACAATGGTTTTGAGACTGAGACACAAAAAAGGAAAAGTGCAGCCGTCAGTAAACTTGTGCTTTTAGGAGAGCTAAAAAAAATAATACAAGAAACACTAATCATATGAATATATGTTCATGACCATAGTTTACTAAATATTATATTACACTGTATCTAAAGGTGCTTCAGAAGGTGAAAAATTCCACTCCAACTTCATGTCACTCATGTTAATAAGCACCTGACTTAATAATATAGTGGAACATATATGAACCTGGCAACTTAAACCAGTGTTTCACAAACTTCACAAACTATTGTAACACAATTTGTGATATAAACTGTGAGCAGAGCAAATTTGTGTTTTCTGAATCACAACGTCTTAGTTATGCATGTGGGGGAAAAACAAACAAACACACCAGCCGGTGAGCTTCTCCACTGCGATTCGTTTCTGGATGACGTGCTGAGCATGAGAGTCAATGAGCGGCAGCACTGGTTCCTTCATGCCCTGGTCCTGGACTGTCACCTGGTGGAAGACAGCATCAAGAAGTGCATAGGGTTGATGCATTCACAATACAGTGCCTCCATGTGGTGAACGACTCTTAGAACAAGTAATCCCACACAAAACCTTGCCCTCTTTCTCTTTCACTCACCTTGCTGTCATTCGGCGTCTCTTCCTCGGGCAGAACCCATGTCCCTTTATAAAACTCTCTGACTCTGAGCTCCAGCTGCTCCGTCTCCTTCCTCAATATCTCATAATCTGGACCCACTGCCGATGGTTTCTTCAGCACCCCAGACAGAGCTGCAGCACCACCCTCCTCCGTCACCTCTTCTTCAAGATCATCTTCATCAAGCTCCTCCTCCTCTTTAACGTCAGCAAACCGAGCGCCTGTGGAATGGTGAGCACCATACAGGAACTTCAAAGTCTCTGCGGTGCTCCATTCTTTCAGGGTTCTTCTCAGGCACTCAAGGAGATTCACTCGCATTGAGTCAGGTTTGGGTGCAGCAGTGTGATTCTTGAGCAGATCTCTTAGCCCAGCTGCCCCTTTTTTGCTCATACCCACCTGTGTGATGTTGAGCCCCGACTGGACAGCCGTTGAAGAAGAGAGAGGTTTGTTCTCTGCTGGGTTTTCTGAGTCAATAAGTGGAGGACAAGTGAGCAACGTATTGTGTTCCATGTCAACAGGCAGAGGAATAATGTCAGGGACTGTTTCAGACAAACTGCACAGATTCATCTTAGCCGTAGTCTCCACAATGGGTTTCTCCTCTGAAAGGTCGAGCTTCTTGTCCAAGTGTTCGGTATCAGTTTGATCCTCTTGTGAGTCTTTCTCTTTCTCATCTGCTCTTGTTTTTCCCTCTTTCTCTGCTTCATGATGTTGACGATGTTTGTTCTTCTCCTCATCCCTGTCTTTATTCTGTTTCTCTCGCCTCTCTGTCTTCCCTGGTTTTTCTTGCCCGTTTTCATCTGCATCTGTGCGTTTTGGCAGGTCACCCCAGTGCACGCGGGGTCCCTGCCTCTGTGAGACCACGCTGGAGACAAACTCCTGCTCTTGTTCTGCATCGCTGTCGTCGCTGTGGCCGCCCGCAACACACGAACGCTGAGAGCTGTGAGGAATTTTGGGCTCATCCGTCACTGGATTCTCAACGTCTTCCTCTTGGAGACACCTGTCTGACAGAATGATCTCCTCTCCAGAGCTCCCACTAAACACACACGAGTAATTAGTAAATCCATTAAAAAAGTCTACATTACAGCTGGAACAACTACCACTTAAAAGCGGCAAACTGTATTGTAAACAGAATTAGCTCTAAAACAAATCACAGATATTTTGGCATTTTAAAAACAACAACATATAACACATACCTATCTCCTTTCTTCGTCAGTTTAACATCTGGTGGCCTGTTATAAATGAACACAGTGAGCACGATATCATTATGTAGTAAAGGATTATACTGTATATGTATATTGTGTATGCATATTATGAGGTTTAGGAAAGAGATGATTCAAATGTACCTGTCATGTTGCCTGAGCCATAGAGGCGTATTTGATAATTGTAGTTCAAACTCTTTGGAGGCTTTGTAGCAGATGTTACTACAAAAACACTAAATGTGAAACAGAAAGGAAAAAGTTGAGTTTCATACTTCCCCGTGTTTTTCGAAAAGTATGAAGCAGCACTTACTTTGCGCTCTGTGATGTCGTACACTTTGTTCGCCTTAGTCGAAATTTTATACTGTTGAGTTGGGATCTAGCAGGTGAAGAAATAAAAAGCATTGAAAATGATGACATTTACTTAATAGAAGAAAAGAAAATCAAAGACAAAGTCTCACCTTGCCCAGTTTATTTGAACATATGGGATAACCGCACAGTTTCGCAATGAATCTCTCCTCCACAGCATCTTTGTAATTATCTGGAGTGATGAATTTGGCCTGCAGAGGAAGGACAAAGAAAAGAGATAATATTAAGATTAAAATAACAAGTCAAAAACCAAACTAAAACATGGATCAGTCATCAGCTCACTGTTGTTTTACAACAATTAATGTGTAGTCTTATTATGTAAAGTGCATTAAGATAATGCATGTTGTGACTATGAATAGCAAACATTTTCTACTGAATAAAGTGCAAAAATAATAAACAAAAATCTGAGCCTGTGTCTCACAGATGTAACAGTATAGCTGCTTTCAGACTATGTGGACTCTAGGAGAAATTCTCCTGCCAGATCTCAAGTATTAAATGTACTAGTGAGATCATGTGAGAATGCAGCAGGAAAAACTCAGGAGAATCAAGTGAATGGGTGAGTTGTCTCCTAATGTTGTAAACATGTTTCACCAATATGATGTCCCACTGTGTTCATCCAGACATATCAGACATTCTTCTCAGAAGATCTTTAGACATGTGTCTGGTTCTGGTTCACCATTACAGGAAAAAGCTGAACTGAAATGACACATACACAGTCAATCAGGAAGTCCTCAGCCACACTGTCTTCCAGGAGACGCTCCACTATTGTCAGAGCTCTTCTCTCCAGGTCCAGCTTCCCCCTCAGCGTCTCTTTCAACACTTCTCTCCTGCAAGACGTATACAAATAAAGTCATAGGAGGATAGCATAGTGTTTGTCTGGGAGTGCTACGACTCAAAAACAATCAAAAACATTATGTTTTGGATGTAGGTCATGATTCTGGAAACAGTATACTGAGTACACTGACACTATGGGAAACTCAGTAGTCATTGTGAAGTGTTATAATCTATGAGTGCGTTCTCTGGTTGTAATTGTTCTTATTTACTTATTTGTCAGAATTGCTTCAGTTATCTCTACAAGCACCTGTAGAGCTCTCCAGCACAATTACTTAACAATAAAAATGGATATTGAAAGACAACATTAATGCTTTGCTATTAAGATTTTATCAAAACCTGTATGAACCCTGTATGTATGAGAATTATTGGATGGAGAGGGGAGGTTGGGACTTGAGGGAAGGGAAGAAAATCGTCATCTATTGTTGTTACCGATTCTCTCCACGTCACACGTGTGACAGTAATAGTGCCTGATATGAGCAATGAAATATGCGATCACAAAATTATCTCCATCAATAAAGGATTTTTAAATGAAAATAAATACAGTCATACTACAATCTCAGATCATCAGTGTATTAAAACAAAAACAGTTTCACACCTTGCGGCTTCTTCAGCAGTCAGTGCTTTCACACCATTTCCACCTGTTAAGAAATACAAACAACAAACATATGTATAACATTAACAAATTAAAAAGCATGCTAACAGAACCCCTAAGAAGTTCACCCACTTATGCTTTGTTGTTACTTGACAGCTAAAGAGCAACAACACGTTTTATTTACAACAGAAAAACATGTTTGGTTTCAGTGTCAATTATGTTTTGCCTTGTTTCTACATGGAACACGGTTGTACGAAGGTTTTAAAAGCCTAATACCGTTTTGGGAGAATACATTCAGCGTGTTATCGAACCTTTTTTTGAGGTTTTAGAAGAGCCTTCGCTCCTTCGTTTCTCCACCGTCGCCATGCTAGCTTTCAACTTTGACCTGTGACGTATTTACCTCTACGGCAAGCCCAAGCGGACAATCCAGCAGTTAGCGGTGAGTGGGGGGAGTCCAGCGGCGTGGTAGTTTATTTTGGACATGTAGCATCGGTGGGTATCTACTGCTGTTAATGCTGGACAAGCAGCGATATAACAGGCGATAATGCTAACGGTGAATGTCTGTTTAAACCATTTTCATAGTCGGAAACGCATTAGCTTCAGTCTCACAGCGAAATAATACATGTTTACCGTAGACTCACACACCGATATTAACCTTAACGGGTATGAGAACATGATGATATACAGCCAGCTTAAAGCCTGCTGAAACGGTGTATTATTAGTAAGTTGTGTTGTCCTTTTCTAACACGAGTTGTTTTGTTTGTTTTTGGAGGATTATTGTGTGCAGACAAACCTCACTTGAAGACAGCAGGGATGGCTCTGGATATGCTCAGTGATGTGGTCCAGAGATGTGTGAGTCCACCTCAACGTCCTCCATCCATCTGTCCTTCTATCAACACACACACTTCTTTATTTTCTACTGCTACTTCTACTGGTCTCTTTGGGCTCATGACTGGCAGGTCGCCAGTTCAAATCCTGGGAAGGGTCAAGGGTTGGGTGTAATAAGAATAGGTTAAATGCAGAGGTCAATTTCACTATCACTAATTGGTATGTATTTATGTTAATTCTAGATTGTATTCAACTACTGTAGCTTTATTGTGTTGCACCACCAGTCCAAAACCTCTAAGATTTGATGGACAGTGATCTAAAACAAAGTAAAGTAGCACATTTCTACAGTTGAGCAGCTAGGACTAATATATGTTTTCTTTTCCATTTAATAGCAAGCACTTCCTGTCGACAGCTACACCAAAGAGGATCATGAAGTCTTCATGATCGCTGGGCGGACCTGCATCGAGGAGGGAAACAGTGTGCAGGTCCTCAGTATCGTACTGGATGAAAAGAATCAGGTACACTGCTCAAATCATTGTTCATGAATGTGTAGCTCTACAGTACATCATGCTTCTTTGTCCGTCTCTGTCGTAGGACATGGTGAGCAGTATGGGTTGGAATCTGCTGCCTCCTTTAATTCAGGTTTTGCTCAAGAAAGAAGACCAGAATGTCCCTCAGTGCCTGGGCATTTTCAACCACCTGCTCGAGGTCTGTTCTTCTGCGCCACTGGTGCTTTACAGTATCACAGTATTGACAGTGGTCTATTTGTGTTGGAAATAGGAATAGAAAATGTCATTTTTGATTACAAATCAATGAAATATTGTAATGAATGCTGTAAAAATACGCTTACATTTTCTTTGTTGTCCAGACGTGCAGGCCTAAGGAGCTCCTGATCGGCCTGTTGGAGCTGCTGGAGCAGGATGACCCTGACACCATCGCAAAAAGTCTCCATCTGCTGTTCAACCCCCTACAGAAAGGTCAGAAATACAGTACTGTGAAGAGGTCTTTGGCCACTATTAGAATTGTTGTTTTAACAATGCTTTAAAGACCATACAGTATAATTACACATCCAGAAAATATGGGAAACATGCATTTAGAGTGACCTGACAGACATAACAACAACAACAAAGCTGGTTCTTTAACTATGCTCTCCTTTGTATTGGCAATGTGCTTATTCAGAGCCATTATTGTGATCATTCTCCTCCTCTCAGTGCTGCTACGATTGGGCAGCCGTAAAGCCTCGTCCCTGGGCATGGCCCTGTCCACTGTGTTGGACCAGTTGGCCAAACTGCCTCTGCCTCACACCAAAGAGCAAGAGGAGGATGACGTCTTCTCACTTTGTCGCTGCTGCACTGAACTGACAGCCTTTGTCAGGCCCTTCGTCCAAGAGGTCAGGCTTAACCTGCTGACCAGCGAAGAGCTGAGCGAGAGCACTACCAAGATGACGATAGGACGGTACAATGATCAAGAGGACGAACTGCGGACAGAGCTGCTGAAGTTGTATGTGAACAATGTCACCACTGAGATTTGCACAGAAACATAAAGCTCATATCTGTAATCTGTGTGCTGCTTTTCTGTTCTGCAGCTGTATGAAGACTCTGAGTTATCCCTTGTTTGAGCTACAACTCAAGGACATAGACTCTCTGGCTGTGTCTCCTCTCAGGAATTTTGCCACAGAGATTCTGGTATGTCATGCTCACTGAAAAGGTGAAATTCTCTGTGGTGTTCTGGAAACACCATGTCTTTAAAAGTAAAGATGTGTGTTTGTTTGGTGCAGAATACCCTCAGTGTGATCAGAGAGTCCATCACCAGTCTTGTGTACCAGCCGCTGCTGAAGAGAAAACAGGTTCCGGGCTTCCTGGAGGAGGAGGTGCGTTATCCTCAAGAGTCTTTGGCCAGCGTGGCTCACCTGGTGTTCGTCCATCACCTGACTGCTGATGTGTTCCCCTGCGTTTTCAGGTTGGTCAGAAAATCTGAAATCAAACATAAAAGAACATCACTGTCTGTGTCTAACACTTTAACTGTTTTATTCTCCTAACTGCAGTCCTGTGTTCACGCTTCGTTGTAACATGGAGCACATCTGCCCCCTCTTGTCCAGGTGAATACATATCATTTATTTATGAGATTACAATACTTCCTCTCTGTGCTGTTGCAGCTTTTCGTTTCCTTATTGCTCGCTAAAGTCAAATTTTTGGCAAATTCAGGTCACAAAAAAGCTTTTTCCTGCAGTGATTTTTCCTCAACACAGTTATATCATCTCAGTGAAAAACACACTTTGTAATCGGTTAAACATTCAGCGCTATCCACACACTTCAAGATGAAGCATGTAGAACTTTGAGCGTCATGTGTTGTTTGTAGTTTGTGGAGATTGTTAATATAACACAATCTATCCTTTTTTTTGTTTGTTTTTAGGAGGGAGGAGACCAGGATTCAGAAGGGACTGGTGCGTCAACCTGAAACACTGAACCAAAAATTTGGATTTAGTTGTTTTTTAATTATTGTTACATTCTCAGAATTAGTTTTGTGGTTGTTTTCGGAAAGATATTGTCAATATCAGTAAAATGAAGTATGAGAGCTTGAGCCTCGCTTCTAGCGAGGCAGTGAAGTTTCTAACGCACAGTGAGCACGTCAGGTTCAGTTTTTCTGGTTCGGCTCAGCTGTCGTCACTGCTGTAACCTGTCGTATCACGTGAAGGCTGCATGTTTGCCGTCACACAGGAGCTGTATGAGAAGAGTCTGGTGCGGGTAGAAGATGGCAGTCTGCCCGTCGACCTGATGGAGATCAAAACTTTCCTCACACTCCCTCAGGTGAAGTCAGCTTTCCACTCAGGTTACTCAAGCAAAAGTTTGATGCTTTTGTTACTGCCTCACATTCTTTGTTTTCTTTTAGAACTTGGTGAAAGTTATGACAATGTGTCAAAAGCAGGATTTGGTAAGTTTTATCATTTGTACTTAAATTACTTTTGGAACTAAAGCTTAAATGACTTAGTAGCATTCATCACATGTCTGAGAAAAATGTGTATTAAATGGTGGATTAATGTTATTATAAAAAAGGCAAATATTATCTAAGTCTCGTGAACTGAATATATTTTGCCATATTATTATGTTTCTCCACCTCAGATAAGTACAGCTTTAGCCATGGCTTTTTCTAGTCAAGTTTATTCTTATTTATTTATTTGAATTATTTAATTTTAGCACTGAACATACTTAACATGTATCCAGTTTGTTTTAGGGATTATTGTTTATATTTAGATTTTTTTGTACAGTAATTGTAAGATTAAACCTTTAACTTAACTTTTCAAAGTGAAATATTTTATTTTCCTTTTTGTCACCAGAGGTCCAAAGGTCTAAAGGTTTTCCAGCTGAGCATTGACAAATATGACACTGAAGCCAAGTACAAGTTTTTCCAGTAAGCTTCGTTCTTGAACTCTTAGAGTTAAGATTGAAAAGTTTGTCCCGGCTTCACTCCTGATTTTATCGCCCTCGATCTGTGACGTTGTTTCAGGTACATGTTAAAGACGAGTCATCACTCAGGAGTTGAAGGCTACATCATCAAAAATATCAAGAACCAGATCGACATTGCCCTGAAGGTGAGTTTCCACTGCAAAAACGTCTCTCTCTCTCTCTCTCTCTCTCCAGTGAAAAATCTTACAAAGTGTCCTTGTTTTTCCTATTCTTAATCCTGCCATTTTTTAAAAAATGTTTTCTGTAATCTGCCAGAGATTGTTTTCCATGTTTTTATTAGTGACTAACAAGTGTCTTCTCTCTTTTACAAATTTTTTTTAGTCTCTTTAATGCGGTATTTACTGACGAGGTTTTAGTCATGGGAGCTGGATACAAAAAAAATATAATACAGAAAAGTGCAACTTCTTAATTCCCTCTGTAGTGAAGCCAAATGGTTATTAATGTCAGCTGAAAACAGAGATGAGCAGAAAGCAATGGCCCTGATATTCAGGTTTTTAACTGAATGAGGTGTTTTGTTTTGTATTAGCGCTTTATTTGAACCCCATAGAAATGAAAAATATGTGAATAAAGTGGTAAAAATCTCTCTTACTTGCTCTCTCTGTCCTCAGTCAGGTGACGGTAACACTTGGTTTCAGGGAGTTCATCTGCTCCCTCTGCTGCGAAAGGTCCTCATTCTCCCTGGTGGTCCAGAGACCGACCTACTGGAGAACCTGGACAGGTGAGCACTCACACACGCTGTAACACTCAAGAAAAAAATCATTCATATTTAATATGGAAGGTAGATGTTCTTCCAGACTGAAGTGCCATGCTCTTGTTTTTGTGCCGTTTCGTCAGACTTATGGAATCTCTGAACCTGCTGCGTTACCTGATCATCAGAGACAAAGTGACAGAGAACCAGGTGAGTGCAGCCTCATCAGAGTCACACAATGATGCAACATTGGGTAAATGGCTGATTAATAGGATACTGAGGTTACAGGTGGATTTAAAACATACACAAAGAGAAAAAATGCCTAACATGTCTGATTAAAACGATGCATCAGCAGCTGCTGTGAGCCTCACCTCAACTACACTCGTGTTTCTCTGCTGCTGCTCCGTAGACGGGGATCTGGACAGAGCTTTATAAGATCGAGGATACGTTCACGAAGCCTCTGCGTGTTGGCCTGAACATGTCAAGAGCGCACTATGAGAGGGAGCTGCACAACACCATGGATACCAAGAAGAGCAAGAACAAAGGTCAGATCAGCACTTCCCCATTGACACCGACATCGGTTTCAATCACGAGAGGATAGTGAATGATAGATTAACTTAGATTTTAGTCCCATCATACAGTAACTCATGCATATATGTCCCAGAATCATTAGAACATAAACATGGATGTGACATGGTTAATGTTTTTTTTTTCCACAGAGGAATCCAAGCTCTCCGTGTCAGTTGGTGACGAGAACCTGCCTCACATGACGTCAGAGTCACAGATTCAGGTAATGCTGAAATCATAATCATGTCGCGTTTATTTGCATTTGTATAGCATTAATGACGGGCGTGGCTGTTCATGTGTCTTCTCAGGCTCTGCACACAGCTCTACACACGTTTGACATGATCGAGAGCGTGTTGGTGCGGATAGAGGAACTCGCCACCATGAAGGAAAATGTCTAGACAACTGCACTGCACTGCCTGTCCCTAACAGACAACTATTATGTTCCTGTTTCTGTAAAGAAAAACAAATATTTTGTGGATTCATTATGTCTTTAACCACATAAGTGTTGTTTTATATTTAAAATTGTTCAGCAGGTCTGTTTGTTATTTAGAATTCATCATGTCACAAACAATGGCTGGTAAGTTTTTACGGCCTCTATAATGCACACTCAATCTTTTGTACCTGTGCCTTCTTGAATTTAATGGACAACCCTGTGTGAGGTCACACACAATTAAACATAATTATGGCTTTACCCAGTAAATGATGGGAGTTTGTCACTTTAGTTTTGTCTTTATTGTACCAGTGCAATGAGGGAAAACGCCAGCGTTCACTTCAGTGGTTTGAATGAACAGCTGAAATAGACACTCAAATTCATAAAATACAGCTGGAAATTAAAACACCTGCACACTGTTGTACATCAGGAAGAGTCAGTTCATCGTGCTTTGACAAGAGTGAGCCTACAGGGTTTAATATTTGTCCTTTCATATTAAAACATATTTAGAAAACAGCCAATGTTACGCTCACCAGAGCCCTTCAAAATGCCCCAAAGCTTACGGCATAAACAAAGAGTGACATCCTGTCTTGTATGTGAAAACTACTGTACATTGAAGTGGGAGGGTTGAGCAGAGGACCCCTGCATTTACTGGACCTTTAAATTAATATTTAGTCTGCGTAGGATTTAAAAGGTATTACCGGGAGGTAAGAGATTTAATTACATTCTGGCAGGTCTTTGAACATGAGGTGCTGAAGAGCCTGAGCAGCTGTGATTCTGGTGGCAGGGTTCAAGTCTAGCAGTCGGTCCAGCAAGTTGTAGGCCTCATCAGGGACTCTGTCCCAGCCCCTGTCAGAGTCCTCTGCCTCTGAGCTCTGTTTAGCGAAGTGACTTGAGGTTTTTTTACTGCTGCTTGAGGCTTCCTGGTGTTTCGGGAGACTGGAAGAGACCGGCAAATGAGTTTCACCCTCTTCATCCTGATGTTGCTTTGATGTTCCCTCGGTGGGACGATGTGTGGGAGTTTCATCTTGGATGTTCTGATGGTGAGTGGAGTCTTTGGTGACTTCGTGAAGTGGCGTGACATCATCTGGCGATGGTCTCCGTCCTCTGAGCGTCTCACACAGCGTTCTGAGATCTTGCTGAGGAAATACCTGACTGCAAACCACTGCCTTACCTGAATAAGAGTTGAAAACAAAATAAATTGACAATAAGCACCGATCCTTACATACATCAGATTGAAGCTGATATCAATAAGCATTAAGCATTATTAACTTAAACAATAATAACTTAAATATGCTAGAATTACCCAATGGTGACAACTGGTTTATTAACAATAAAAGTAGGTGTTTACATGCAGCATCTTTTGAGCACATAAACTAATTATTTCCAATGAGACAGATGAACAGACACAGTGACACCATTGCAACATGCATCCCTTGCTTGTTCCACTGTTTTTCGCTCAATGTTTTTGACTGCACTGAGCCTTTACAGGATTGTCCACGCTGAAACAAGCTCTAAAACTCCCATCATCCAGATGAAGCCCTTGAATCAGTTGGTTAAGGATAGGATGCACCCCAACACAGAGGTAATCCCCCCCCCCCCCCCACGCTCGTGTTAAGCAGGAAAGTGAAGTTAGGGAAATGTAGTGCTGATGTTGTCCATTATCTTTGTTTTATTTTTTCTTAGTTTTACGTGCTGTAATTGGTTGAGTCTGCAGCAACTTCAGTCATTTCACCAGCTCCCAGGTTTTGTTTACCGTGTGTCAAGAGAGATTACACTCGGGATTAAGATCATCGTCAAATGGTTGTACGGTTGCTACTGATACAATGACTTTTGGATAACTTGGTCCTGGATGAATGAGAATCTACGCATAAAAGTAATAACAGATGAGACACAAGCGCAACATGCAAGTTAAATACACCTCTGGCTTCTTCCACATGATTTAGACACTACACTAAGTGCACTGAAATAAAAAATATGAACACAAACCAAATGACTTGGCAGCCTGTATGGTCTCTCTGGAGCCTCGTATGGTCATAATCTGTGTGAGAGCAATCAGGTCGTCGTTGGCTTTGAAGAATGGGTAACGACCACTGAGCAGTGAGAGCAGAATTACACCGGCTGACCACACATCTATGGCTACAATGCAGGACAAAAGGACAGAGGAGGGTACAACAGTAAATATTAATGACAGTACAGAAGGTCAATAACAGTCGGCCTCTACTCTGTGCTGTGAGAGGAAAAAAAATCCTGCAACACAAATGAAAAGCTCAGTCTCTTCAGGGTATTCATGAGGCATGAGAGAGGAATGAAAACTGTGCTGAGAAAACATTGTGTTGTTTAAGTACATCAGCTGTGGTGTGAAATACCTACCTGTCCCTTGGTTGGGACACTTAGTAAGAACTTCTAGGGCTCTGAAGCCTGGAGTTCCAGCTCTGGGTGCCACCTGCTGCTTCCTTAATTCAAAAAGAGAAACATTAATTTGCCATGTTAATGTCCTGATTAGAATAACATTTTTAAAAAACCACATACAATAAATAGAAGAAAGTTATTCTTTAGACACTGCTAGAGTTGACAATAACATTTTAATGTTATTTCTGATGAGAACATAGATGCTACATTATGAGGGATTTTAAAATGCACAAAGGGTCTTAAAGAGTGCCGTAGTTATTTGTTACCTGGACATGCAGACATTGCAGACGCGGTCGGTCATGTAGCAGTTACAGGTGAGGCCTGGATGTACAGACCTCTGTGGTTTCTGACCGCTGCTCTGGGTCCTGACAGCTGGAGAAACCCGGTTGGGTGTCGAGTACCTTCGGCTGGCTGAGGCCTCCGTTTTGACAGGCTTTACCAGCTTAACAAAAACATGGTGTGGTATGATCATGGGATACATTTCAGGAGGTAAATTAATGACTACGATGGCAAAAGCAACATCGGTAACTAGTACAGTGTTTTTCTTTGAACCAAAAAAGAAAAACAGACTTAACAATGGATGCAAAAAATCTGATAACTGAGATTGGTATGAGGACATCCCTACCACTTAACTTACTTCTGTCTTGACGACAGGTTGTTTGGTGGTGGAGGCAGCTGGAAGGCAGCTGTTCATGTTCTTCTCTCCAAAAACAGGCCTCGACTCTTTTCGCAGTTCTGCCAAATCCTAGGGGTAAAAAGGATGGCAGAGTTTAGCAAAAACAAACATATCACTACAGACAATGATCACTTACATATCCCAGTGACCAGCTAACTTTAACAGATTGAGAGAGACCAGTACATGTGCACCTTTATGTGCTTTGTGGGAGGTGTGGAGGTGGTGATGGTGGTGACAGAACGTGCTTTTTTAACTTGTGTTTTCCTAGAAGCTGAAGAAGATGTGGTCGTGATGGTGGTAGTGGAAGAAGAGGAGCAAGATGGCAAGACCGTGGATTTTGTGGGAGGCAGAGGTAGTGAGGTTGAAGCTGTGGTAATGCTTGTGGTTTTAGGATGTGCTCTGGGTAGTGCTTTGCTCCGCTGTGTGGCATCTTGCTTTACTGTGGACCCTCCACCTTTATGTGTTGGCCTCTGCCTCACCACCTTCAGCAGTTCAATCTGGGTGTCTGCTGTTCCCTGAGCCAGGCCAAAGTCCACCAGGGCATACCTACACACAAATGCATAATTTATACAAGGAAACAAATAAATGCGTCATACACTTACTGTCCATTCTTCAAAGTAAAACAATGCACTGGACCATGACACAACTACTCAGAGAAATGTCCTCACTAACAGATCAAAGACCAAATGTGCTAAAACAGTCACTTTATCAAACCCTCAGTTGTCTCAGAATGGCATTAGGTGATTTTTGACCTTTTCCCCATGGAATATTTAACATATACAACATATCTAACCTGGTGTAGATGGAAACCTTGTGTATTCTATCATGCATGGACTAATTTCTTTCATTACGTGGGACTCAGGATGGCTGACACATTCTGAAAAATACTCCCGAGACCAACTACTGATGGTTAAGTCCCTTGTTATAAGAGAAGCCTTGTTGTCTGTATTTTTATTGTATTGTTTTTAGTTCAATTCAATTCTAAATCCCACCATGCTTTGGATCTCTGACTGTGTTGTGTTTTTGTGTTGGGGAGGGGAATGTTCAACTGATGTTCACTTTCTCTTGTCAAACTAAAATACCACAGAGAGGAGCAACTACTCACGTTCTGCTGCTCCTGTTGTAGAGGAAATTGTTTGGTTTGATGTCACGGTGAATGATGCCGAACTGGTGGATGTGCTTCAAGGCTTTCAACAGGTGATAGATGTACAGACGGACCTCGTCAAAGCTTAGTGAGCCAATGATGTCCTGATAAAAGCATAGTGATTGGATCAGAAGTTAAATACAGTATATCAAGTAGAAGTGGGCAAGATATATGGTCTAAGATAATGCTTACATGCAATACATGCAGCAGAAGCCCTCCCAGTGAGCATGATTCAGTGTCACATGACCACTAGTGGGTCAATATAATCACATGACCTCTCGCTAGCATCCTCCCTCCCACGCAGGTTACAGCATGTGGTTATGCTAATAGGGAGAATACAAGGAGACACCAGCCCCCGCAACTAAGTTTTTGAAATAAGACTTAGTTGTGGAGCATCTGAATGATTACCTAGAGTTCAATGTTTCTACACTGTAATTCAGTTATAGTAAGTCTCCACATTTTAAATTGAATGCTAAAGTGTAAAGAAAATAAGAGTTATTTAATAAAAATATATTGTTTCAACAACTAGTATTTGACTGACATTGGGGGGGGGGGAGACTGACTCAAGAGCCAGAGCATCATTAAGAAAACCATATACCATATAACTTGCAACAGTGTACATACCACAATAGCTTGATGCTCCATATAGGGCATGACAATCACCACGTGATCCTCCTTCCTGAAGCAGTATGACACCCCCATCACATTTTCTCTGCCTCTGAAAACAGATAAAAAATGCAGAGACAAAAGAACCTATTTCAATGCATCTGCAAGTGATGGAGACCATTGTGGCCAGTCTCTTCTAAAGCAAAAATAGGCTATATAAGAAAATGAACAGAATAAACAATCTTTGAATGTCCTTTATCGCCATGGATGATGCACATTTCTTCTGTTCTTACAAAGGCTGTATGCCAGTTGGGGCAGAGTATTACCTTTTACATCACTTTATAATATCACAGTTGTATATAGACTCACCCAGCAACGTTGAGACACTGAAGCTCAGCAGCAATGCGTGTAGGATGGCTGGTCGGGATGAGATGTTTTAAAGCAAACATTTCCTTCCTTCCGTCTCGCACCTGAGCCTCACCCAGGTACACTGAGCTGAATGTACCTGTATACAGATGAACATCATTTATTCTGCCGCAGTTAATTCAGTGTAAAAGTCTACAGCAGACAGTGTTTGAACTCAGCACATACCTTCTCCGATTTTGTCTATGATGCGGAAAACCTTGGCCAACTGAGGAACGGCTTTGTAGAGGAACTCAATGTCCATCTCCACATCTCCTGGAAGAAAACCCACAAAATACTATTCTTATACATGTACAAGTATTTTTGTTTGTGTACCCTAGTACTTAATGTTTCTCTTCTATGACTGCAGTATGCACAGGTTATGGCCCAATAAATGATTGAGATTTGCTGGTAATCCAGATCCAGATATATATTTTCTTAAAGAACTGTTAATTTTTTTTTGGGTGAAGCAGGAACAACATTATTAGATGTTAACAATGGTTTGGAAAAGAAGTGACTTTCATGGAGGTTTGGAGGAGTGCTTGCCCTTGCTTTATTCCCTACAGTGTGAATTTCAAGTCATTACAATTTAATCATAAAATGTCAGAAGTCACACACTCACTTGTAACAGTCCTCTTCCTGTAACCTCGGTCATGTTTGACATTACAGCCATCTGTACTGATGCTTTCAGTACACATAGGAGACAACGCCATCTGGAAAAAAAGTTACAGTCCCTAAACTTTAAGAACACTTTTTTACGAGAATGGTCATACATTGCATATGAAGTCGATGTTTTCTCTCAAACTGCTTATACACCCATAGGTACAATGAGTCAGAACAGTTAAAACTAAGTAGGCGAGTCCTGTCTATGATGCCATTATAACTTACCTACTAGCATGCTACAGCTACTTTTTAAAAGTAGTTAACAAGGTTTTAGACTCACCGTTGTTGTTGTCCGCAAAGTTAATAGTTGGTCAGAACACCGTGTCGTAAAAGCTCAGCGTAGTCACAAGCTGCAGCTCAATTGGTGAAACAATAAACTCCGTACACAACTGAAGCCAGAAGAAGACTGAAGCTTTCCGCCAACAATCTCCCCGCTAAAAGTGACGTCATACTCTCGCGTTACCTTCGCAAAGATCACGCAGTGTCAAGCGCGACACACTCCGGAAGTAGTTTTATTTTGAAATCCATGTCGACAATAAACGGCGCATTAGGGCTTTTCATCAAAATCAAGCCACGAGGAACTAAAGTAAGATTCAACAATGCAAACATAAAATCATTACAATGTGAAAAGGTAATGTATAGCATTTGCCAAAATATAAGTAATCTCCTAAACTTCCGGTCAGTTGTTACTAAGGTAACAGCACTGCTGTATTCCTGTGCATGGCCTCTGATAAATTCGTTGTCATGTTAAACAACAGTTGGCATCTTTCATGTTTGCATTGCTGAGTCTCTTTTCCTCCTCTTTAAAAAAAAACAAAGATTCAGTGTTTTCCATGGTGAATTAAATGTGTTATTTGACACCATTAACTTGTAATTTTACAGCACTAAAAGAATATGACTCATAAAATAATCCTTTAGTGATTAAAGTCCCTTTCTTTTGACCTGCAATGAATTAAACAGATAGTAGTTTTACTAAGAAAATACATTTAGCTTCGACAGAACTCGTAATGAACATATTTTATTAAACAAGTACTTAAATAAATCAGTTACATTAAGAACAGTTACAACCAAGAAACAACTGGTTTTGTTTATGTTGTGTGAATGTATAGTAGCACAGGTTTAAAACAGCTCTATGACTCACAGTTTATAGAACTATGAACACAAATATAGAGACAACAATGAATTCGTATCAGTGTAAGATGGGCACATCTTCTAAAGTATCCCATCAAATATCCCCAGGAACGCTTCCTCCTCTTTGCTGTTGATGCTGAAGAAGCAGTTATAAAAAAAATAGGGAAATTACATCAATTAGGTTTAATTTAATAAAAGTGTATCCATTCATTCACCGAATAATCATGAAAAACAAACATTTCTATAAATATAAATTATATTTTCGCTACCTTCTGCTGACATGTGAGCTGGTATTGGTTGAGACTCTCATTGTTGAGAAGAAATCAAACCCTCTGGTTGCTGGGGCCGTGCGCTTCTGTGCAGGAGTTTCTGGTGTTTTTATTGTGAGCTCTTCACTGAAGATGTTTGGTCTCTGCACAAGAGGAGAGGTGAGTCCCTTGGTCACTGACAACATTCTAGTTAAAATTAGTGGCACAGGCGCATACACTATATGGACAAATGTATTTGTCCGCTTCACACCAACAGGGACTGTAATTACATATTCAAATACATAAACAGGACTTTAATATGTATAATTTGGAGGTGTTTCTATGTGAATGTGTGCCCATTCATTCTGTAGAGCATTTATGAGCATTCATCCCAAAGGTGCTCGTTGGGGTTGAGGTCTGGTCAGTCAAGTTCTTCCACATCAAACTCGTCAAACCACAACTATATATTCCTAGCTTTGTGTACTGGGGCACAGTCATGTTGAAACAGAAAAGGGCCTCCTCAAACTGTTGCCGCAAAATTGGAAGCAAAGCATTGTCTAAAATGTGTTGGTATACTGAAATGTTAAGATGCCTAGCCCAAAATCTGATTGAAACATGTGAACCAAAAAGTGTGGCCAAATACTTTTGTCCATATAGTGTATCTGTGAATGCACAAACTCACCTTTTTATTACAATCAGGCGTGACTTTATTATGCGGTCTGTTTGTGACCAGGGAGGAAATCACCCTAAAACAATAAAAATGATTTGATATTGGCAACATTTATATGAAAACATAACGTAAATATTCTGTCTGCGATTGCAAAAGAAAAAAACAGTCTAAGGAAAATATGGGCATCATTTTCTGGCCTTACCTCAGTGGTGTCCTGGCAGAGCTTATGGAGGGTTTGACTTGTGAGGAGGTGAGGAAATGTGGTGTTGCTGCAGCGGGAAAGCCTACACATAAAATATACATATCATTATCAAAATGAATATGCAAATGTGATTTTAACATAAAGATAATAACAGAAAATCTGACAAACGAAAAGACAAATCCTCTCTGTCTCCACTTTACCTTGAATGCTGCCAACAGACTTCTGGATTGCAGGGTCAGGATTTTTCAGGCATGTGTCAAACGACGTCTCGCTGGCACTGACCAAGTTCTCATCATCAAAGTCGCCCCACTCGTCCCAGTCATTACCCAGGTCAAAGCTGATTGTCGGTATTTGTGAGGATGAAGCAGTGTCAAGTTGATTGATCTGGTTTGTTACTGCAGGGGACCACTTAGAGTAACTGGAGCTGCTTGCATTGATCTGGTTTAGAGGCTGTTCAGGGTTCTGCCTCCAACCACTCGTTCCGGGCTTCTTCCAGACAAAGGAACCTGAATACAGACGTATTTATCAAAGGATTCAGTCTACTGTGCATGTCTGTGTGTGTGTGTAAGCTGGGCTGTATGTGGATACAAATGTACAAACTCATGAATGCACTGTTCTGTGCTACAAATGTAAATTCCATGACTTGATAGTTAATGATAGTTAATTGAAAATGACTGATAACAGCTCGGAAACCTCTGCCTATATAGTAATAGCATTAGTAGTGCAACCTGCAAAACACTAGTAAACATATCTACTAATAAGTTAAGTTATTTGACAATACTTTGATGGCGTTTGGGCGTTTGGGTCACTTCTTCCATTGCACCGTACATGTCCCCAGAATAGTTGTTATAATCTGATAAAGTGAGAGAGGGAGAAAATGACAGTGAGGCAGGAAAACACAATGTAACTGAACATGTGGTCATTAAATTGCAGTCATTTTCTTTATGTCCCTTACCACGGTCAGAATTGTGCAGATAAACTTGGTCTGCTGGTTGGTCGCAGTCTTGTCCTGTTAGAGTGTCAGAGTGCAGTCTCACTGAAGCCCCATAGTGATTAGTCCCATACCTTCAGATACCACAGAAAATAATATAATCAACAACAGTTTTCAAGAATAAATTGCAGCACTTGTATCGATTCAATGTGTAAAATGTCAGTGTAGTCCTGTGAATACCTGGAAACAGTAGTAAGCCTCTCTTTGGGTTTGTATGCAAACCCATGCATGTTGGCAGACACAGACTCCTCATTCATTTTCATCTGAGGAAATAAAACAGAACATCAACAACACACTTTTTGTGTTTTTGTTTTGCATCTATGTCTTAATTTCTGTATTTTATATCTTTTTGCAGTAATTCAACATCGTCACCTTGAGTCTTTTGACAGGAGTCTGTGCAAGTGTGTCACATCTGCTCCTAAGGTCTCTTAAATAGGAAGGGAAACTAGACTCTTGATTTGCTAACCTCTTCTTTGTCACAGTTACTCCTACTTTACCTTGAGGGAGAGATGACACAGATGCATTCTGATTCACAGACTGGAGGATCATGATAGACAAACGCACAAAAGCACACACAAATTATGACAAGTAAGACTTTTCTCACAGCAGTCGTGGCCACAGAGATCCTTATTCTTGCAGAAGTGGTTGCATTGTCTTTTGTTGCCTGAATCTGCAAAATAATACGTTTGATATCAATCTTCATTTCAAAGTAGTACTATATCTACTGCACATATAGAATTTCATAATTACATCCTCAGTAACAAAGCTACAGTGCTCATGCCTTGGTCTGTGACAGAAGTGGCATTTTCCCACTGAGGCGTTGCCTGATCTGTGGACGGTGGATTCAGTACAGACTGCTGCTGACTCTGTCCAGCACGATCATGTGGTACATTGTAGGGATTGTCAGCACCAAACCTCCTGGCTCCAGAGTAGTATACATTGAAGTTCTGCTGGATGTCCAAGCCCACTTTAAGAGAGGAAGAGACAGTAAGTACAGTAAAAGTGCCTAAACTGCCTAGAGAAACAGTGATAGTCAGTCCAACACAGGATGTGCAAAGACAAGGTGTATACTACAGACATGTAACAGCAACAAAATACATGGTTTGGTTTGATGAATTTGAATGTATTACAAGACTGATGTGAGACTAAACAAATACTGCCCTGCATAAAAAAAGCTGTAGAAAAGATTTTCCATTATACCATATTCTGAACTGATGAGATTGACACTGATCTCCTCTCCTTTTGAGGCCTTTGCCACATCAATTTTCTTTGACCATGTGCCACACTTCATCAGCACCGAGTCCCTGAAAAACAAAGATGGAGGAGGCCTCCTGAAAATGAACTGTAAACTTCTGGTTTCAAATTGTCTTTGTTCTGATTTAGTGACAGATTCAAGGTGAATTAATGTAGACGATGTTAGCCCGGGACACAAATATGTTGTTTTTTTCTCACGTGAGTTTCTGTTGGAAGACCAAATTGTTGTCAGAGTCTCCGATGATCAGTGAGACATAGTGGTTGTCTGGAGCTGTTCTCCTGGAGAGCAGCTGTGTTTGATTTTTGAGGTTCACCTTCACCACAATCTCTGCTGTAGCACAACTGTACCTCGGAAGCTATAAAATACAGCAACAACTTAAGGAAAAACACTGAAGAAAAACACCATCCAGTGACCATCAAATAGAGAAATGTTCTGTTGAATAACATAATAAAATGTACTTTAACCTGTTATAATAACCTTTTGACATGTTTTACCTGCTCCAGTGTAACTTCATACTTTGGGAGACCAATGACAGATTCTTTTATTTGGTTTCCAAAGGGTGGATGTCTGTTGACAATCTGAATCAGAGAAAAATGTGAAAGAAAGAACATCCAAATATTTTACATTTAAACATGTAGTTCAAATGTTTAACTCAAACATTAAGGAGTATATTATATATTATATCAAATATTACACAGACTGACCAGCTCCAGTTCCCTGGCATTGGTTTGCTCTATTTTGCTGAAAGTTGTGAGTCCAGCGTTCACCATCGCCGTTGACAGAGTCTGACCTGAAACACACAGTATGTTTGTTATCAGATCTGTAGAAATGTACATAAACATTAACATTTACCAGAATATCAAACAGATAGAAATCAAATAGAAACATTTGAAAATAATACCATCAGTTTATTCAGCTGGCAAACGTTTTGTCATATGCTAATAGTAGTACCCACCTATCTTTTCCAGCTGCTTGGAAACGTACGGTGAGTTCTCCCACAACTTCGCTCTGAAGCTCTTAGCCAGGATCAGGGAGTTGAGCAGAGCAGAGAAACCTGTGTTGGATCTCTTACTCAGAAACTCGGACAGACCTTATGCAGATCAAAAACAATCAAAGTTTTTTTTTTTTTTTTTTTTTTTAAACTTCTTTTTATTATTTCAAAACAATCAAAGTTTATGAAAACATATAGAATATGTGTAGAATATTATATACATTTTATAAATTTTTCTTGATATACGGTATATGCAACATACATTTGCTGATGCGCAAACCATTCCTGAAGATCTTTGCCGCGTCCTGTGTGAGTCCAAACTCTTGAATCAAGATGGAACCCAGCTGAGCCTGAATCAAGCTAAAGACAAAGCAATGAAAAAATTATTTGAACATGGGACAGTCCACTGTTTCATGAAACAGAATTCCATTTATATTTAATACTGATTATCCACAGGGAAATCTCAGAAAGAATGAACCTACCAGTTCACTTTCATCTCACTGGTTTTGATCTTTCCTTCAATGGGAAACCTAGACACATACATAAAAATCTCCTTTATTACGAACATTGCCTACCTCCATCACTATGTTATTCCCACCATAAAGTTAAATAAAGTTTGTGCACAAAGCTAACACAGATTATGATACTGACCTGATGGTGGTCCTGTTCTTGTCCCTGTTCAAAGTGTTCAAGGGCTTTTTCTCATTCACTCTCAGCTGGATGTCACTGAACTCTCTGCTCTTGGACACCAGCTCGATCTGTTATGTACAAGCATTAAACTGAATACTGTGCTATACAATGCAATGCGTTGCATTAACGTATAGTGAGTTAATTTACAGGAAACCAGTATAACAACACAAAAATTGTGGTTTCAGTTCAACCAAACGTACGAGTCGAGTAGATTCATCAAGAAACCTACCAGGTCAGACAGGTTCTCAGTGCCAGCCACATTGCAGAACTGTTTCATGGTGTCAAAGGCAACACAGTACCTCGCCGTCAACTTGCCGGCCTCTGTTGAGAGCAAAAATAACCTACTTAACAATATTTCATCCACAATATGATGGTCAGTTGTAATAGAACAGCATAGTTAAATGTAGATATGATCCACATCATCAACAAGTAATTTAAAAATAACTCAATAAACATTTTTCAAACTATTTAGACACATTCTCCATTACCTGTTGGTTTGATGTTGATATCTTCATCCATGTTGATCAGACCAATGGACGTCAGAGAGTTGAGGTTCCTTAGACACAGATCTAAAGTGACGATGAGAAAATGTAACTTTCATCTGATTAATTAATTAATTGATTTAATCAATCTAAGAAATGTCCTCCTCTCAATGTGCTTTATAAGTGACCTTCAGAGTTGTAAACACACCTTGTAATTTTCCTTCAATTCCATGTCTGTCTAAGTTGGCAGAGAACCCTGAAATGGGAGGTCAAACACGCTGCACTGACTGATGCTACAACAGTGACATACACATTAATGACAATGAAGCTGGGGAATATTATCTAGACATTTTATACTGAGTTGTTGTTTGAGCGCCCACCATAATGCGCAGGGTTCTTGAGGGCTCTGATGTACAAGAAGGTGGAGCGAATCCAGTCAAGGGCCATGTTGACATCACTGATGGTTTGGAGAACAATCTCGGCATTGAGGTGCTCCACCAGGTGACTGTGTAGACTGAGGGATTGAAGCATACTGTTACTTCTGTCACTTCTACCATACAATATCTCTCCTATATGTAAACTGAAATGAGTAAGAAAAAAGTTCTTACTGTTCACAATACCTGCTCTCAATGATTTCCACTCCATTCATAAGTTTCATATACTTGTCTCTCGTTTGAACTTTGGTCATGATCACTGCAGTTGCTGATGTGTCAAACTAGAGGAAGAAATACAATAATCAAATGCAGAGACTTTATAATAAAGCTAATTTGTATGTTTTAAATCCTATATACATGGTTCTTAAACTATGGTACATATACCACCCATTGTACACAAGCTTCCTCTGGTAGTACTTCAGAAATTTGGTTTTTCATTATCTTATTGAGAATAAATCTGCCTCTGTCTGTAGCTGACTTTGCTCAGCCTATTTACACCACTGCATTTAACACTGGTGATAATGGCGTTACTTTGAGAAATCAATGTTTTCTCAGGTGGTATAAATCATTTGAGAACCACTGGCCTATTTAACGATTTTAAAAAATGTAATTCTCCTGTAACCTGTGGTCTTCCGGCTCGGCCTATCATCTGCAGCAGATCCGCGTCACTGTACTCCTCACAGGAGCCGGCAACATACTGCATCGTGGACTTGATCACCACCAGATGAGCTGGAAGGTTCACCCCCATGGCCAGGGTCCTGGTGGTAACTAGGAAGTAAGACCAAAGTAAGTAAGATTATTAGCATTTGATTTGTTTAATATTTTATGTTTTTTTTTTTTTTTCAATCTGTGTGCTTGAGTTGATGTAAACACTTGATCATGTGGCATAATCGCGTCATCTCATGTGTGTAAGTGAGGAAGTGAGTCTCACAGAGAACAGGAAGGTCTCCCACAGTGAAAGCCTCTTCAATCAGCTTCCTATCAGACAAGGCAACTCCTGCATGGTGGTAACCAACTCCAAACATCACCAGATCTACATTACAAACACAACACAATGTTATGTTACACAGTTTGTAGCAAGAGCAAATACATCAAAAGTACATTCGGAGTTTGTATGCTGCTCATAAGACTCACCTCTAAGTTTGGAATCCATAATAGAGTTTGCATATTTCATCAACCTAAACAGAATTGCATATTAACAAAATAAGTTAGGAAGATTGAGTTTCCAGTTCATTTATGTAAAAAAAATATATTATGCATTATATATGCATGAACATAATAAGCATACCTTTGTTTGTGTTCAATGCTCATGATGAAACGTGCATCCTTGGCCAGAACTGCAGCTGACTGCTGGACTCCTTTCCTGGTCGAACAAAACTACAGAGAAACTGTAATGATTGGACAATGAACAAATCAATAATAAAAGCATGTGATTCCATTATGCTGTTCGAGGGAGTGTGCTTTCAGGGCTTGCCCATCAATTCAACTGTTCTGGATGGCTGTAGCTAAAAAAAAAATTCTAAAATCAGGATGAACTTCAAATCCTTTTACTTTTAACATATCACTAAATGACTATCAAGAAACGAAAATATATTCTAAAGATTCTGCTGGCAGCAAGCAAAAAAGACTAAACACATTGATTACATTGATTGTTACATCTAAACTTAAGGAAGATAATTTTCCGATTCTGTACACCTCCAGAGGGAACTGGGAGAGGATCACTGGAGAAGATGGTACAATTATTTAGCCAATAAATCACATCTTCCATGGTAATGGCATGTGCTATGTTTTATATTTTAATTTGAACATCTTAGGATAGATCATCCCATTATCTTTTTCTGTATAATTAAAAAGCATAAAAAACAAATACATAAACAAACCTACCACCAAAGCTGGCTTCTGGTCAGAGTACGTCTGTATGATGTTGGCCATCTTGTAGTTGAGTGACAGATCAAACTTGAACTCAGTTTGGTTTGGGTTGCAGGGGAATTCCAGCACCACCTTTCTCAGCTTCACAGGGCGATGGCTCTCATCCATCTCCAGATATGTGGCTGGACCGCTCTCATTAGACAGCCAGTCTGCTATCTAATAACAGACAGACAGTTCAAGAAATGGTCACAGGTTGATATTAGAGATTCAGTGCAATCAAATACAAGAGTTAAGTTGTCACAGACTCTCTTTGTCTGGCACTTACATCAGAGATGTTGGGTATGGTGGCTGATACAGCCACAAATCTCATAGAGAGGCCTGTGTCTGGATTCTGTACTGTCCTGTAAGTGTGTACTGCCTTCATTCTGCTCACCACCACCTCCAAGGTGGCACCACGAGTTGCATCTTTCACCACATGCACCTGGGAGAATGAACAGTTTCCTCATACAGTTGAATTCAGAGACTATGAATGAGAAAATGAATTCCTAATTATTGTATTCTATTATTAACATAAGGGAATGCATCTCCTGCACTGCACTCTTGGATGATCATGAAGAATGACGAAAATACCTGATAAATGCACAAACCTCATCAATAAGGAAGAGTCTGACCAGCTGCAGCAGACAGTTGTCTCTCCACTTTCTGGTCATGCTATCCCATTTTTCCTGACAGAACACACACATGCACACAACACACGCACACACACTGCATTCAGATTATACTTTTTTCACACTTTCTATTGCTGGTTTAGGTGAAATGCAGTATAGTGTCACACACAGGTGTGGTCAGGATGATGTGTGAGTCTTGAATCTCAAAGAAGTCGTCGATCTCTGTGTCTCCCGTGAGTTCCTTACAGGTCAGCCCCAGAGGACCAAACTTCTTTGTCCAGTTCTCAAAGCACTGGCTGCACAGAGCTTTGATCGGTGCAACTGGAAAAACATTGACAAGGCCTTACTCAAAAATCAAAACAACAGACAACATAAACATAAAAAGTCAAATGTTTTTCGGGTCTTTTTTATATGATTTCCTTAAATGTAGGTCTGTTGCACAAGTTCTAATAGGTTTAGATTCATGTTATAGTACAACAGCACAAGGTTTGTTTACACTGGCAAAGGGCATTAACAATAAAGCTAATCACATTTTAATTTATTCAAAAAGAGGTGGCAATTTCCACCATGCTAAGTCTAAAAAATTATAACTTTTCAAATACAATGCCTTATATTCAGAGAGTACAAAGAATTATATTAAAGCACGTTTCCCTTGTCCCTTTAATGTAATTGTATTAACAAGTTATACAGGATATTACTGTTGACTCACTATACACAGCTTTGACATCTCTCCAGGGCTCAGATGTCTCCATTAGCAGGCGAATGATGGCCAACTCAAACAGCACTGTTTTACCAGATCCAGTCGGAGCACATGCCACAAAGTTCTTATCTGTGTAAAGAACCTGTAAAAAAAAAAGCAAATTTAAATACACTCCAGGGGACTCTTCCACTTCCACATGGCCGCAGGTTGTAACAAAACAATAAAAATCTGCTGCATACTGTTTATAAAGGGTTTCAAATAATGCTCACGTCATCTAGTGCTTTGGACTGAACGTAGTTGAAAAATGGGAACTCGTTGAAGACAGATCTGAACTTAGATGCTGTAGTTGCATAGTTAAGAGAAATCAAACATCATAAAAACTCCATGTATTTAACAATTTAAAATTGTATGAACCAACACAACAACAGAAAGGATACGGATTTCAGAAACAGGTCGCAAAACTTCACACCCGGAAGAACCTAAAATGTGTACAAGAAATTATATAAATTTTTCATGTAAAGTATAAATTAATCTTCATGTGTAGTCATTTTATTTTTGGTTCAAAATGGCTGTAGACTACAAGGTTACTATAACTGCCTATTGCTTCTATCCTCCACCTAGTGACCAGCATGTTTCATTACACTGGAACGGTCAATGAGGAGAGCTCACCTCATTTTACCTCGTCACACCCTAACACACGGCACATGGCAGCTGCTGCCACAGCTAGGCACAGGCACAATCATTAGCTGCAAGACTTAACATAAGCTGTATGAGTGTTGTTTGGTAGACCAGTGGTAAACTGTGAGCACACGCCTGTCTGAAACTGTGTCAGTGCAAGTGCAGCACCTTGTATGCAGAGCGGCTGAGGGGTCATGGGCGGGACGAAGGCTCTCTTTGTGCCCTTGTCCGGCATCGCTGAGTGTGTCGCCTGCTGTGGGGGTTGGCTACTCGCTGCAAATGAGCCTAGAGGAGGGGGTATAAAGGGGGGCTTTGGAGGGAGAGGGGGATCTGCCTGGCAAACTGTCGTCCATGGCAGCTGAAGAGGAGGAGGCACTGTCACCATGGTAACCTGAGTGAGAAAAGTTTGCGATCTGGACGCTGTCTTGCTGCTGCCACCACCGATGCTGCTGCTGAGGTTGCCTCTGTTTGACGAGTCACCTTCACTGTTCAGCCCCTGAACCTTGAACAAGCTGTTGTGCGGAGAAAAGCAGGATATGGAAGTCAGAGGCATTCTGTCCTCTGGCATTAATTCACGGTGGATGACTTGGCATTTTCTTATTATGAACCACACATTTATTGAAAAATCAAGCCTCCCTATGATTCAGAGTAGTTCCCAGGCATATAATAGATTCCATATTTCATATTCAAAGAAGAATCCAAATGTGAATCAGCATTAGATTACATTTTCGTACAGAAAAGAGTGTGTGCGCAAGTCTTAAAGACTTGCGCACACACTCTTTACACTTTACTTCACAATCATGTGATTATCGTCTTGACACTTGCCTTTTCCGTAAAGGTGGGTCTTTAATGCTCTCCAGAGCCAAACACCTTCTGCTGATGCCCACATGACCAGAGTCCTGCAGGGATTCATCTCCACCTCTGCCACTCTGAATGGCACCCGGAGAGTAATCCCTGAACCCTTCACCTCCCCAAAGGCCATCACATGTGCTGATGCTGCCCCTGCTCTTGGCAGTCTGAGTCTCCTTATCCTCTTTCTTGTCATAGTAAGAATTAGATGGGACTTTGAGGCCATCTGATACTTTAAACTGAGGCAGGGACAGTGTTGTAGATCCAGGTTTATGTGAGAAACCTGTGAGTAATACAGAAAAGGGATAGAGTTTCCTCGAATCGAGTTGTCTGCAGCTGTAATTTAGTTCTTTCAAAAATTATTTGACAGTGATTTGGTAAAATGAAAATCATTTGGAGCAGATATTTAACTATACAAGTTATTCATATGATTAAGAGAACACATCAAACTGTAAGACCCAGATATTGCTTTGTTTTGTCAAAAACAAAGTCAAAAAAGTTCAAATAGGACAGAAACTCAGCAGTTAACTCAAATTTACTCAAATGGAATTAATCTTAATCCAGGGAATAACATACTGGGGACGGTATAGATCGACTCTGCCTCCTCCTGCATATACTGAGTGGCTGGAATCTGAGAAAGGGATGGTGGAAGTTCCAAGTGCCATGGACTTGCCTCCTGGTGCAGTGGCTTTCTATCAAATACAACACAAAGCAAAACATTTGTAAGTTGTTCAGAATAGCAAGTGAAAGGGGAGATGTGCTGTATTTTTCACTCACACTTTGTGGACAATGGGTTTCTCATAAAACAGATTGTCCAGAGGCAAGGAGCAGTCACTGGAGTCCTGCATCTCAATTCAGATTATGTAGTGCAAAAGTGTGGAACCAAAGCGTGGTGATAGATGATAGCGGGGACATCTGTCTTCATCAAGCTTAGTGTGGCAACAAGGCTAAAATGAGAGATCGTTTCAACCAGGTCATACATTCAATACTCACTACCTGCTGCAATACATTGCTTGAGTTGTGTATCTTTAGCTCCAAAACTCAAGTAATGTAGCTAATCTGAATTAAGATTAAAAGTCCAGTGTTTAGTGTATCAGAGAACTACAGAATGAATGACTTTAAACCTATTTGTGTGGTCAGATTTAGTAGCAACAGTGTGGTACAAGAGGGCAGCCCCTGTTAACCAAGGTCCTTGTCTAAATTACATATAAAAATCCTATTCTAATGGTACACAAATCTAACTATTATTTTTTTCAATATTATGTTCAATTTCTGCTGATAAACTCTCCTTAATGTCACACACTGACTGGACCTTTAATTAAGCAGTGTATGGATTTAAGTGATTCAAGACAAAAAACATTCCTCCATGACAGTTTTGGACACCTAAAATAAATAAATATTCAGTTTAACTTGGGTCTATGGTTAGCAATTACACTGCTAATTTGACTTAGGTGTTCTATTCACAATACACAGTAATGAATACTGGTATCCACCTGCTGAACAGCAATAAATAAACTTTGTTTTGTGGTTGAAACTGTTGAGATAACTTGGAATAGCTAGCATTCGTTATATATATAAATCATACACAGCTAGCATCTTAAAAAACAACAAAAAAAACTCTTATCACTTAGCTTTAGCTGCTTAGGCTAACAAGACAGGTCGAGTTGTGTCTTCTTGCCAATCGTTTTTACACACCTGTACAATGAAAAATGTCACTTCCCAGGTATTACCAGGTTTATGTAAGTTAGAGAGAACTCCGTGAACCCGCAGCATCTGGAGTTACAGCGCCTCTTCACAGTGTTTTCACAGACCGCGTCATTCTTCTCTAACAACTTTATTCATTAATGCAGGTTTCATAGTGACTGACAGCACTGTACCTGGACTTAATAAATAAACACAAATATAAGCTGCTGCTGAATTTTAACATGATATTATTTTTAGGAACTTGTAACAGATGGCTATGGTGCACTACATTGCTGTCAAGTGTGTGTTCAAACGCACTGTGAATGCTTTCTCCACACTGAATTGTCGTGGACTTGCTAACTACCGGCTAGGAGAGCAACAAAGACCTCTGACAAGAGAAGACAACCATAGGGGGGATAATGGTAAAATCTCTGTACTGACGGGAAATCCTTATTCGTGCGTCAATGACAAGTTTAATTGGCAAAACCAAACATATTGTTCAAAAAGAACAAACCAAGTATAACTTGTAGTTCTGCTTAATTTCTATAAATAAAGTGGCAATTCACCGGTGTAAAGCTTTCAAAACCTACAACCTCAAAGAAGAAACACTCATTAACTCATTTTTTATGCCTCCTATCTGGAGTCAACCATTACAAACCTTTTGGGGGGGGACATGGCGCCGACTCTTGACATTACATGGCGAAATTATACGAAATAATGACTTGATTAACATTTTAAAAATAACTGCGTTATGTAATCGATCTCACAATCAGATTTAGTTATTAAAATGTGTATTTTTCCTCTTGTCGCTGAATAACAGTATGCATTTACGGTTCCCCCTACAAAACGAGTGATTTGGCCCACACCAGACCACCTCAGAAAATGGCGACTGTGAAATAGATGGAAGACGAAAGTAAGAAATTATCCAATGCAGCGTATAAATTGTTCACTGTCTTCATCCACACAGCTCAGAGGTAACGTCGTTTTGTTTTTCATCATTTTACTCGTATCCGTATAGTGAGCAGCGAATTACGATTACCATTAGCTGTAGCTTAGCCTGAGGAATAGGTTTGATATGGAACAGCCTTAATGGAATGGTCTGCAGATCCTGCAAGCAGCATCCAATATGCCAGCGTGAAATGAACGTCAAATAAATGCAACGATATCTCGTCAAAGTTTAAATAACACAGTTTGCTTTGAAACGTGCTCTGTTGACGCTCTGGGAACGTGCTCCAACTATTGTTAGATGGCATATAAACGAACAACTGAGCTTAAAGTTTTTTAGCTCTGTACAAAATCAACAACCGGCGATTAAAAGCATTTGACGAGGTCCATCCGTTAACAGTTTCGATGTTGTCTTTTAGATGATTTCACACCACTGCCACAGTCAAAGTGTCACTTGGTATGACACTTTTATTGCCCTTCAAATCTGAGGCATTTCACTCCTGACCTTGTGGCATTAAAGATGACCATAATTAATCATCTCACCCAATGTCAAGTATTTTTAGCTTTATTCATTTTGACGTTGGTTTTGATTTAGCTAAGGAGGTAGCTCTGGGGACACTAAAAGCAACTACATTGTACTTTTGTCATCAATCAAGCTAATTTAAAAAGGCTACAGTATTATAGCAAATTTTAAGTCCTAAATGAAGATTAGTATTCAGTATTGGAGTTGTAAACTCTTTCAAATACTGTCAAGACTTAGGGCATTGTTTGATAAAAGTATTAAACAAATGACCCAGTTAGGTAAATATCTCAACATTGGTCGCGTTTACGTGCACAGTTTAATCAAGCTAGGGGCCATAGTCCGAGCAAGACAGGCAATCGTACAACTTGCAGATTCGTGTAGGAGAAAATGTATTTATTTGGCCGTGTACGTCTGACTCCGCCTCCATAGGTGGCGCTGTATCTCTCTATGAGCCAGTGCATATAGAATCAGTTTCCTGTTGAGCTTTACGTCACAGAGAAACAAAAAGCGAGCATTGAGATGGATCGCGTTGTGGTTCTGTATGTTTCGTTCTTGCTGTACATGTTAATCGGGATACAAATGAGATGGAGCATGGTTCTTTTTTTCAAAAACCCAATATAGTGCTGGTCAAAAGAGTTGAACCTGACGTTTGAAAACAGCAGTACACAAACCAGTGGTTGATGTGACAAATGAGTTGCTAATTGGATCATTATACCAAGATGCCATATGCGCCTGTATTTCCTGTTGCATGCCCCTCAACATTTTATCTTGGTACAAGTTGGGTTCGATTGCCTAAGCGGGATTTGTTGTTGGTCAGCACTCTGGCTGCGATTGACACATCTAATGAGCCTTTTCCACTACGGTCCCAGCTCCCCTCAACTCACCATGGCACGGTTTAGGTTGGTTTTCCACTACAAACATAGTCCCTACTCAAAGTGGGCGGAGTCATAAGTGCATGGCTGCGTGAAACTGCCGTGTAGTAGTAGTTTTACACGCGACACACACAAACGAGTGACCGACTTGTAATGCAGTTGTGGTCAGTGTACTGAATTATTAGAATCAGTTAATTAAAACTATTTGTTCAGTACTTCCTCCATGAATGGAAAAGAAGACTCAGTCTGACACAGTCACTGGTCTGAAATACAACGACAGGGTTTGTGATGCAGCTTGCCATTAGCGTGATTAGCAGTGCTGTCGCTACCAGATTCCTCTGTTAAATATTGAGATTTTAGGCATTTCCTTGGTAATTGTTGGCCGTTTTTAGGATTGTTACGCCGTTTGAACTGATCTACAGTTCGGCATTGTGCGGCTTAATTCTTGTGTTGGACCTCTCTTCCTGTGACGGCACGCTGACCGATCAGTGGCTGGCAGTCTAGCGACATCATGCATAGTATCGCTTCAGCTCGCTTGGAACCTTGCAGAGGTTCAGAGCAAGTACTAAAAAAGTACATGGTACCAGGTACTTTGGTAGTGGAAACACAACTTAACCATACCTTGCTAAGGCCAGGTGAGTTGAGTCGAGTCAAGTCAGTGGAAACGCACCATAAGGCTGTACCCAAAAGCGGACCTATTATTACTTCTTTGCTTTTGGGATGCCCCAGTTTTACATTGGACTCTTGCCAATTATCTTACAGGCTTTACTTCTCTTTTCCAGGCCATGGCAGCTGAAATGTCATGTCTGACATGTGTTGATGAAGATGACAAGGGTGCTGATTCTGAGATCAATGCCCTTTCGCTCCTGCAAGTGCCAGTGAGAATGGCTCACGATTCAGCCTCTTCTACTGATTCTTTTAGCAAGTGCTCTCTGAAAGAAAACAATGTCCTCGATGTTCTGTCAAACACTGATGTGTTGTCTTCAGTTGGCTTGGGAAATGGACCTTCTTCACATCAGGCTACACAAGCCAATGAACTCAATAGCATTTCCATGGAGAAGGAGGAAGAAAAGAGCATCACTCCACTAAAAACTGTGCAGGAAATTGATACTGCTGGAATTTGGGGCTTTGATGCAGACTCACCTGAGAACACAATGGATAACGTGGATAGTGCCGAAAACCTTCATTGGGACCCTCACAAAGAGTTTATGCAGTTTCTGTGGGAGAATGGGGATTCTCCTTGTGAGGAGCCAAAAGGGGATAGTCCTACGAACAGCCAAAGGAGAAGGAAGAGGAAAATGGACATGGTTGTCATGGTGGATCCCTCAGAAGACCTTTACCCTGATCTGAGCCACAAGTCATCTGAGGAATTGTCTGATGCTGAAGACCCAGTAGACTCCAGTCCTGGCAAAAAGGTTGAGAACTCAAGGAACGTCCCTAATTCACAGTTGTCGCCAACAGAGAAGATTTCCAAGTATCCCAATGGCACTGTAAAGGCAATCAAGGAAATTCTTGACAGTGCCCCAACAAAAAATTCACACTTCAACAATATGAGTCAAGAGCTTTCACCATTGAAGGGGAAGTTCACAATAAATCCACATTCTGGAGAGAAGTCGTCAAGTTACCCTTGCTCAAAATGCAAGCTTGTTTTCAAGAAGGAGTATCATTTGCATAGTCATATGAAGTCTCATGGTGAACCAAAGCCTTTTATATGCTGTGAATGTGGACAGTCATTCAGACAAAGTGATTCACTTTTAGAGCATATGTCCATCCACCAGAATAAGAGAACAAGAGTCAGTGAAGAAATCAAAGACAAGAAAAATAAGGCAAAAGAGTATAAAAACAGGAAGCTTTTCTGCCCTCAGTGCTCATTTGGAACAACTTGCTCAAACGCATTTGTTCAGCATGCAAAATCACATGAGAAAGACAAGAGAAAGTTAAAATGTCTCAAATGTAGTTTCGTGTCGATGAGTGAGAGTGAGCTTCGGAGACATTACATTATGGGGCACACGGTTATTACGGATAGGACCCGGATCAAGAATGGTGATTCTGGTACATTTTCATGTAACATTTGTTCTTATAAAGTTTTTAGCAAAACTGTTTTCAGGAATCACCTTCTGCTACGTCATCAGCTAACAGTCGAGGAATATGAAGCGAAACAACTTTCTGAGAAAAATACGACGATCCAGAATGATCACTCTGAACCCTTCTCTTGTTACATTTGTTCTTACAGATGTTTTAGCAAAAGTGTTATGAAGTATCACGTACTGCGACGGCATCGACAAAATTATGAAGACTATGAAGCTGCACAGGCTACTCAGAAAAAGGCACAGCCATCTAAGGAGCAGCATGTACCCACCTGTAAAAGTCCTGTTGAAAATGCACAATTTACTTCTAAGATCTCGTTTAGAGAGCAGACCCCTTCTAAAATAGCTTGTTCTCCTCCTGAGTCCAGTGACCTTTCAGACTTATTCAAAAATAGCAAGATTAAGAGAGGTTTCAAGTCTCAGCTAACAGAATCGAAGCTTGACAAATCCATCAATGTTCTCTTGTCCAGACAACAACATGGAAAAAAGACTTCTGAACAAAAGGAGCAAAGCAATAATTGCAGAACTTCTGCTCATGATTCCAAAAGTGAAGACGATGGTTCTTGTCAGTTTCCAGAATCACTGACTGTCAAGGTTGAAGATTTCAGTTCATCCCCAAATGGCCATTCCATGACCTCTGGGGCAGCTGAAACATATCTCAATAATAGAAGTGAACGCAAGGTAAATGTAAATCAGTCAAGTGTGAAAAAGTCACCATCTAAGCGGAAGATGTCAACCCCATATCACAACACATCCGATCAAGACTCAAGCATTATCTTATCAAACCCCTTTCCAAGTCCCAAGAAAATAAACCAAGAACAAGTGGAAGACTTTGATATTCTCCAGTTTAAAGATGCAGATCCCAATGCCAACTGTTATGACAATGATCTCGAGAAACAAAAACAAAATGTCATCTATACGTATAGCAGAAGGATGTCCATGAGGGGGGCTCTGCAGGCGTCTAAAAGGCTATTTGAGAAAATAAAGACTGAGGAGCATGAACAGTCTGACCCTGAAATCAAAGATGAATGCATCGAAACCGAAATATCTGAAGAACCATTTGACTCCCACCAAATACCACTGGAGGATTCCTTCGATGATTTATCAGAGCTGGATTCGGACCACAAGAACTGTCCATACTGCCCTGCGGTCTTTGAGTCAGGAGTAGGATTGTCCAATCATATCAGAGGACATCTTCATAGGGTTGGACTAAATTACAATGCACGCCATGTAGTTTCTCCTGAGCAGGTGGCTTACCAAGACAGGAGGCCAAGAATTAGACGAAAGATTTCCGCATTACGGAGATTGAAGAAAGGTAATTCACTATTTATTACATGTATACGTATTGAAGATGAACATTGTTTTAAAATAATTTAGCTTTTGTATTTGCAGCGTAATTCATTATTATTGAGCCACGAGTTTGCCGAGGTCTTTTGATGCCCCTGCTAAAAACATCACTTAACCTGTTTTCAAATCCACTTACTCTGCAGTTTCCGCTCATACTTAGCATAGCTGTATGCATTTTTTGGGGGGGTAAACCCAAACCCAAAGTGTTGTAAACCCTACATTTAAACTGCAGTTTTCCCTTGCTATCAACATACTTTGAATGTTGGAATCGTACCACTCTGTACTATTTTTCTAAAAATCTATATTTTGTCCTCTCAGCTTTACAGATGGAGTCAGATACTGAGACTGTGACAAGTATTCACTCCTGTCCATTATGTGGAGATTCATTTGATAACAGGACTGGGCAGTCCAACCACATCCGAGGCCACCTGAAAAAGCTCGGTAAAAGCATGGCAGCAAAGAAGAAATCCCCATTAGTTGTACTCCGTGAATTGATGCGTGACAAGAAGGAGTTCCAGCGGGCTCTTCAAATTATTGGAAAGAGACGGAGCCATTTCCAATATGGCGCTTCACCAAAGCTGTCCGATGCCGATCGGTTCTCTCCACCCCCCATTGGAATCCCAAAAAACAATTCTATTACAAGCATTTGCACTGATGCCAAAACACTGTCTACGTTTTCTTTAGAAGATATGAAATCTGAAAGAATGCAAGAAGAGACCAAGCTGGATGTCTCTTCAACTGCCTTGATAGGAATTCTCAAGAGAAGAAAATGTCAGGAAGACACAAGACTAAAGGGATCCCAGATCTCTAAAAACATGTTAACGGTTTCTTCAAACTGTGAGCACACATTAGAATCAGGAGTTTCAGCGTCATTCATATCCGGTACGTACGTTTCAGTTTGTATTGTGTTTGGACCAATTAGTATTACCTAGAATGCAAATCTGTGAACATATGTTCTTTTAAAAATTAAAAATACAATTTTTGCACAGTTATAAAACAGTTAATAAAATGAGGACAGGTGAAAATCCACTGTTTACGCCGGTTGGCACATAGGGCAGCAACAAAGTATACACCTGATTGCAAGCAGCTAAAAGAAGCAGAATAAACAAAATAAATAAATGAAATAAAACGGTATATTTATGTACCTCAAATTTAAAAAAAAAATCAACATATAAACATCACATTTTGATGTACTAATGAAACTTCAAAGTATAGGCACATCGTAGTCATCAGAGCTGTAGTTTTGAAAGTCTTCATGCAGAATTTGACTGATTTGTTTTGCTTGCCACCACCAGTGAGAATGTGTTAATTAATAATGGGTCATTTGTAATGCGCTTTGGGTGTCTAGAAAAGCACTCTAGAAATGTAATGAATAATAATAATATTAATAAATGTCAGATGAAAATTGATACTAATGTAATTTAAAGGATTTTCTATTTGAAAAAGTGACATCCTCGCTAAAGGTTTTAGGTAAAAATAATAATTTCACAAAAAACACAAATTAACTTCCAATTATGTCGGTTGTTTGTTTTTTGTTTGTTTGTTTTCTTCTTCCAGAGAAAGGCGAATTCAACAGGAAAGTGTGTGTCCATTGCAATGCATCTTTTCACAGTGGAGTTAGTTTGTCTAATCACCTCCGGGCTTATGCAAAAAGAAAAAGGACAGCCTTACTTGACGGAACCAGTAAGTAACATCAATGCAAGTAAAACAAATAAGTAAACTGTGTGTATTCATTCTCCTACAAGCAGTGTTTTTTATTTGTTGTAGCAAAAAGCAAAAAAGCAAAAAACTGGTTCTGTTTACTGACACTCTGTTGCAGCTTTTCTTTATAATTATTATGCTGCGGGCCTTCGTCCACAATGCAGAATGTGATGACGCCAAATCAGTTATTAGTTATCATATTGATTTTTGCCATCGTGATAAGTTTCTCCTTGCCGTCAAAAAGTAAGAAGTTGCAAAGATTTTAATTGGGGGGGATATGTGGGAGAAGGAATCCCCGTGGGCACAGATCATGAGTTCACAGATTGAAGTTATATCTTGGTAATTACCATGTTTTACATAGGGTTCACCTTTTGAAATTTCCATTAATAATATATATTTAAATAAGCCTCAGTGCTCAACTAAATGCCAGATCTGCAGAATGAAGCTCTGCGTCTGCCAGGCAGAAACTGTTTCCTAGTAAAAGCCTTGTTGGAGAAAAATTAATGGATTCAGAGAATCAAAACGCTCGTGCTGTTATCTGTAGCATATGCCTTGCCTTACAGAACTAATGGTAGTTGCCCAATACTTCTGTCCATTGAAGTGTTATATTGCCAGGGCTGTGAAGCTTCTGTAAATAAACTACGTGAATTCTGCCTTTCAGCATTTGACTGTAAAGCGAGGAGGCAGCGCTCGAGACCTGGCTCTAAGAAGAAGACACTGCCGTTACTACAAACCCCGGAGGAAATGTACAGGCTCACCTGCAGGTACAGTGGTGGTGTTTTTGGTTTTTTTGTTTGTTCTGTTTTGAACCGTTCTTATAGGGGATACAGGTAAAACATAAGCAATAAGGTTACATGGTAACTGCAATCTCAATTGAAAACATCTTTGAGCGAAAGTTACCAAAGTTTCAGGAACAAGGAAACGCAGAGCTGCACTTATTTTACACTGCACTCAAGTATAAACTCATGCATAACTGACCCACTGTCTGTTTTATCTTTTATAAACATTTGAAACCAATTACATCTATTTGGTCAGTCATCGTATGTCGGTAATAGGTGGAGATTTAAAGTGACTCGTAACAGCGTCACAAATGAGGGGAGATGACAAGGCGGCAATAACAGGCTGTAAAAGCATTATCCGTGTTACATATCGCAGAATGGATTTATGACGAGTCAAAGCAGCTTTCACATCAGCAACATGGCTTTTGTTTTTTTCAGAGGTTGATGCTAGAGCAAATATTTGGCATTTATGCTCGACACTGTGATTAATTTTAAATGCACTTCTGGAAGGATCAGAAGCTTGACTACTGTATATGATACACCCCCAAGTTCTGTTTTTTACAAAAGTGCTGTAGACACAAATGCAGAAATTGAAAGGGGGATAAAACTTAAGTGTCTCTTTCTCTTCACAGGTTCTGTGACCTGGTCTTCCAAGGTCCGTTGTCAGTCCAGGAGGACTGGATTAAACATTTACAGAGACACATTATGAACACTAGTGTCCCTCACACTGGGCTGGGCATGGTAGAGGTCGCTTCACTGCCCATGGACCCCCAAGCCCTCAAAAGTGATCAAGACAGCTCTCCGACACCCACACATGCTGCCTCGTGAAGCCAATGGGGATCCTTTTTATTTCACTAGACTCTGTGTATGTACATTGGATGTTCTTTCACTTTTTTTTAAATGATGATTAAAATACTGGCCAAAAGTACAAGATTACTCAGTGATTGAGGTATTGTACATGTACTGGACACTTGGACAGATGAAAATTAATTATTTTGGATAATGTTACCTTTTTCTGGTTTAACAGTCCATTTTTGGGAATACAATTCCAAATGGACAGAGTGTTTTCTTGTTTATGCAGTAATGTAGTGTGGAATCCATTTTTAATGAAAACAACTTTTACCTCAGATTTTTCATGGTTTGAGTCTGTTTTTGTCATGGTTTGGGAGCACCTTTTTTTTGTTTTATATCAAAATATTCACATTCGTAAGATACATATAATCATTTCTTTTATACTGCATCATGTTTAAATCAGACCCCACAATCTGTTTCTAGGTCACAGAGTTACTGAGATGATCACTTCAACTGAAAAGCGATAGCATCTGAACGCTTGTGACAAAGTGAAGTTCAGAAAAATAGAAATGTCTGCGAACATGTTATGCATAGAAAGTGTTATTTAGTATTAGTAACTGCAATGTTCCTAATACAAGTTCAAAATCAAAACTGAAGGTGGTGCAGAAAGAGACTTCACATGGACAAGCTGTGCTCATGCTGCCCTTCATACATCTCACTTCTATTTAATGTTAAAATATACTGTGTTGAAATAATTTAATTTCAAATGTACAATATCTCACAGATACGATGCTTAAAAACATTTGTGTTGTTCAAAATAAAAAAATGCAAAAGGAAAATGCAAAGAAACAAGTTGACCTTTTTTTCTTGAAATGTTAAACATGGATTTGCAAGTATATAAAAAAAAATATTACACGCCTAGACGAACTGAAAACGCACAAACACTTCAATAAGAAAACTTCATACTGTGCAAACAGACCTGCACTCAACAGTCTCTTCATTTATTCTGTAAAATCCTGAATGGCACATAAAAGTGTGCTCTCTGGTCTACTGTAAGGTACAACTGATACAACATTTAGGTGGTTCTGGTTCAAAGAGTGCTTCTGAAGTCCATTATGATCAACAGCATCTCTGTTAAGCCAATGACTCTCATTCATTTCCATCATTCAAACGGTCTGTCCCCCTGAAAAATGAGAACAACCATTTTAGTATTCTGATAATGCCATTTGGAAACATTGGTTTTATGTGACATATTTCTTTTGTAATTTGTAACTTCTAATTAATTCCTTCAAATCAGTCATTTGTCACAGAATAAAACTAAACAGACCTTTTTCTAAATTACAAGACACTGAATGAAGGAGGTCGAAGAGAAAAGTATTGATTTATGTTATGTTACAAATGCAGGTTGACACTAGATTAAAGGTAATGAAAGTAAATTAAACGACTGCGACAATGCTATTAATTTAACAACAAACCACTAATTGGAACAGTGCGTACCTAATAATGAGAACTGGCTATTCTCAGTATAGTAGGCTAATTAATTAAATTGAAGTATTGCATAATAGAGTAATTTTACAACAGTGCTCAGTGCTGCCAAATACCTTCATGAAGATTTCAAACTGAGGTTTCAGCTCCATCATTATGGTTCCTGCTTTGTCGATGCAAATCTGTCTCTGCCGCACTCCAAAATCCTTCACAAAAGCACCAATGTTAAATTCACGTAATGTAATGGAGACAGATAGTACTCATGTTAAAGTATGTTACTTTACAGCAGCCTCTATTTACCCTTGCGTTGACGAGGTGGTCCTGAGAGGTGATGTGGGTCTCAACCAACAATGCGGAGGTGGATACAAAAACGTCGCAAGCTTCACAGTGGAACACTTCCACCTTTGTCATGTGGTCGTTTTCCTGCAGAGCTGAAAATGCAACATTCACACAGTATTAAGTCTTTGTTTATTTTCTTCACACATGAACTGTAACCAGTTGTACTGAACAATTTTCTCACCACAGCTCACACTCATTTACCTGGAAGTGCGCTGTCCTCTATGGCTTGGCTGCAGTGACGACTTTTATACGTCATTACATCCTGGAGTAAATGTTGATGGTATTAATCATTAATTGTTCAATCAATAGGACGTATTGATCCATTTGATGTATTTACCTACCTGCAGGAAAGCTATCGCCAGGTCATCATAGTTCTTTTTCTGCTGAATGTACTCCAGTGTCACCCAATGGTTTTTACTGTCCAAGTGATCCTCCAGCTCCTGCCCATTGGCCAGCTCAACATCGCAAAGGTCACAGGTGACAGGGCTCCTTATTAAAAAAAAAAAAAAAAGCATATATATATATATATATATAAAGTATGTAATAATATAAAGTTAAATAGCAGACCTTTTAATAGCCTGGGATCTTCAATTTGTGTTTTAAATGAACAACAGTAATTATCTAAGTAAATGGTAAACAGACAGTTGGATGATATTAGAATTGTAGAATTTCCTCTGTGAAAACATGCAGTCAGGTTTAGAGAGGATCATCTCTCTAAATGAGTTCATCCTACAAAATGGACCCCGAGAACGGCAGCCATTTTGTCATGTTTAAGCAGACCAGGTGTTACTGATCTAATTAAGGATGGACACGGACTAACCCTCTAACCATAACCTGTGGTTTTCCTGCTGTAACTTGTCAAAATGACAACTGTAGAAAGACTAAGTGCATCTTTAATACTACACTCTCAAATGTAATATGACTGTGATGGAACGGTGTACAGCAGCCATTCTGACGGGTAACGGTCAATCAAATGAATGCTTCTTCAGTTTAAGGATGAGTGCCGTTTCAGTGTTACACTCCTCTGACTTGCATGAACTGAACAGATACATATTTAATATCATCAGTAACACCCATGCTTTTCCTGCTAAATCTTGACAAGATGGCTGCTGTGCAAAGGGCCAATAGAGAGCGTCAGTGCAAGAGGTGCTTACTCGTCCATAATTATAGTTTTGATTCTGTTTCTCGTCACTTCTGTAGCAGGTGTGACTGGATCCTGACCTGCAGAACATAATGCACAGAATAACTTGTTGGTAACTGCCAACACAAACATGGTAAAGACACTGCATTGGTCCTTAAAATACATTTCGTAGTTGATATTTACATTTTCAGACTATGTTCTCTAGTGTATAGTGCATTCAGTCATGTTCTCCTATATTTAATTTAAAATTGGGGTTTATAATGTGTATATAGCAAGTTCTGTTCCCCAAGTGACATTTACAAATCGTGTTGTACCTACCTGTAGGTGGAGATAATCTGACCTTGGTCATCTATAGAGGAGACACCGGTTACATCATTGCATATAAAGAAAGAAACAATGTATTTTCTATAAACAGGACCATGTATTGCTTTAGACTACAGAACTAACGTGACGATTAATCCAGAACTAGATTTCTTTCCTTTGAGTCTTGATTTAAATAAAAACTGTTCATCACACTCGTATCAATGATACCTCTATTCTGTGTTCTCGGACTCTTATCCTCTCCTCTCCATTAGCCTTTTGTCCTCCATAAGATGTAAGACACTCTTGGCTGGAGGAGCTGTGTATAATCATGTCAGGGCTGATAATCCTGTGGTCCACATCTCCAAACATTGGTCGATCAAGTGTTTCAGCGGGAGGGCTATAAGCTTGTCGTTCAGGCAGCCTTTGACCTGAACTATGACCTTGAGTCTCGGTGGGTCTGGGTTCAGGGTTAAAGTCATGTCTGACAAAGCGTCGGCTCCCTGGCTCTGAGAAGGTGGAGTCCCACCAGTGGTTGTCACGGCAGCTTATTCCTGGAGACAAGCGCTGACGTTCCAGCTTGTGATCCTGATTCTGTTCAGATGAACAGCGGTTGTGCCGTGCCAATTCAGTTTCAGACTCGGAACCGGGATCATATGGGTCATAAAGCTCAACCCTGAGGGAGAGGTCAAGCAAAAGGAAGTAGAGTCATCACAGAAAGGCAGAGATTATTATAAGGATTTACAGAATGTTGAAATGGATGGATGGACTAATAGGAGTTTTAGTTTAATTATTAAGGCCCCTGGCTTACTTTTCTAAACTGCTTGTGCTTTGGTCATTTGAGGCAGCAGCAGCAGCAGCATCAGCATCAGCATCATCATCATCACCATCGTCATCACCATCACCACTATTATCATCATCATCATCTTTTTCTTCATCTCCCAGTGGTTTGAATGAAGACCTCCATTTATTAGCAGGTGACTGTGCTGTAAAACACACACGGTAAAGACTTTTAGTTTATTTTAACTGACTTGATGCATTTTCCTATCACCTATGGTGATGGTTGTGTGGACAGCTCTTTATTGGAGTGTATCCACATGCCAAAAAAAGTCAGCAAAATCTGTTGTTAACTTTTAGAGGTATGCTGCTCACAGACAAAAAAACCTCCAATAATGGTAAATTACTGCTGCCACAAGTTCAACAGCAGTATGCTAGGATGTAAAACTATTTACCCTAAATAGGTATTTGCCCACGTTCTAAAATTACCTCATATAATACGACACATTGTATTAGTAGAACTAATGTATTATAAGTGAAGTCAGTAAATTATGGGTGTAACTAATGATTATTTTCAAGATCAATTATTTCCCAATCTGTCAATTATTTTGAGTAATTGTTTGGTCCATAAAATGTCAGAAAATGTTGATCGCCGTTTCCCAAACCTGGAAATGACGATGTTTCAAATGTCTAGTTTTGTGCACAAACCACAAAAAAATATAACATTTTAATGATTTCTTTGCTATATCACAGTTTCTTTATCCCTAGAACACCATAGCCTGATGGTTTTCACCCGAGCAAATACATTTATGTGATTTTCATGATGCTGCGTTCAGATGAGCGTCATGGGTCTCTGGGTAGCTTCAGCATTGTCTTGGACATCTTTGATGGCATGGGTGTTTTCCTAATCCAAAACACACTTTTTTAGACATGACACCGTTTAAAATAAAAGAATACTACTCAAATTTGTCATGTTTTGATATATTTTGGTGACAAGTACTTTTTATTGGGTGTATTATCTCGGGTAAAAATCACCTGGCGTTAGTGATGGTGTTTTAAATTTGAGCGATGGTGTTCTAGGGTTAATAGTACCTAAGGGTAAAATCATTATGCAGACAGGAGATACAGCAGTCCAAATATTGCACATTCCACACACACACACACACACACACACACACACACACACACACACACACACACACACACACACATATATATATATATAAAACACACTCACAGATTAAAAAACAAAACAAAACATTACAACATGGCTTCACAGGACAGCAAACCAATAATTCTCAGTGATCGTCAATGAAAGTGCAATGGAGCACTGTGGAGCAAAGAAACCAAAACATATTCACATTTGAGAAACTGAAAAATCATGAAACTCGTTTTTATTCTTTAAAATCGCTTAAACTGATTAAATGATTATCAAGGTAGAGTAATTGTTTCAGCCTTAGAGTGAATGTCTGGTTAAAGCTTGGTCAGAGGAGAAGACTCTAAACACATTTGATATTCAACAACAGCAGAAAACCACACTGGTCATTTTATTAGGTACACAATATCCGAAGAGGTGACAGTTGAGACAGCAATCGTTATATATGTGTATGGATACACTGACATTTAAAAGTGTATTAGTAGGTTGAGTAACCTGTACCTTTCTTGGTCTTTGGTCGTGTTTTGACAGTAGGGCCAGGAGTACTGATGTTTAAGTCGTCTGCTGCCTTTGATGGGATTCGCTTCATAGCCGTAATAAACTCCTGAGGTACCCTGTTCGTCACAAACACAGATTAGAGCACTGCTATGAAGCGTGTCAGCGCCAAAATAACAAGTCAACAGAAAAGTGACTGTGCTAACGCCTGCAGAACAGGACAGTAAACTCGGCTAGCTTACCAATACTGTGCTATTAGCTTTGGCTACTTTGCTAGCTAACAAAAGATACACGATAAAGATAGCGTGCAGCATTTATTTACCTTTTGGGAAACTGTTTGTATACAGGAGCAACTCCTTTAGGCATCGCCGAATGCGTGAATGGAACATTATTTTGACGTTGCATTGTTTAGTGGCGTTATAGGAGCGCAGATAAGTTAGCATGTGTGTAAAGTGAAGCTTGTCCACCTTCCGAAGCGAATACTCACACGCGCCGACAGGTGGCAGCATTCTGCAACACATAGTACCCGCAGCTGCATCTGTGAGATTGTAGACAGACACACCTGCATAAATGTCACAATCAAGGGTCAGGTTTATACATGTCATTTAAGAGCCACCATTAGGGGGCTCTCCATTATGATGTTCATTCTCAAACTCTAATATGTTTTGTGTAGCCAGATTATTATTATCCATAATTATAAAGGGGGCGTTGAGGACACTGAGCTCATGTCCTAAGCATTACATTTACGGGGACTGTGGGGGAAATAGTGGCATTACTGTTTACTAGAAATAATATAATGTGACTGGAATTATGGGGAAAATAAACACCACTTGTTTTTACTGAGTTGTTTTGACAATGTTTATTTCAAGGCCTGAAGACGGCTTCTCGATCAACGCCTTATCTTATCAACTTGTTTTGATCTTGATTTATTCCTGGAGCAATGAGTCCAGAGAAACCTTTGGAAACCACAACAAACGATGTGGATCGAGTGTTAGTTAGTGTTAGTTCACAAAGTTAGACAGAATAAGTTGTGGAATGTAGAGATGGCCGTGGAGCCAGGACAAGGATCTTTCAAGGTCGTCCACCACATGATGTGAATTCTCAGGACAGTTCAGTTTTTCTGAGTATTTCTGTGAGACCGTCAGTTGAACTGCGTTGATCAGAGATTAACCTCGATGACCTTGTCAATCTACAGACACAATAAGGCCATTTTTCCTGCTAAGCAGGGACTCACTCGCACAATCTGCTGCTTTGCAGAGAATCATCATGAGTTACCTTTCAAACTTGGAAGATTATATTACGGGTGGATGAAGACAAGTCTTTGTCATTTTAATGCAATACATATGGTGCAAAAAGATTATGGATCATATGGGTTCAGCTTCTCATATCAGGAAGACAACGACTTGTCTCGAATACCAGAAAACTGGACACACCTTGTACTGTAACTTGAGAGAAAAAAAAACCTCAATGTTGTAGGGCCCAGGGGTGTCTAACTCATTTTCACTGAGGCCGACATCAGAATAATGGTTACCCTTAAATGGCCAGCTATAACTGTCATAAAGAATAAATGTAACTAATATAATGTAAAATAAAGGTAACTCCTACGTAACATATTGCTAAATAACTTTCTGTATTTATTACTTATTCAATTTCACTCGTCGCATGATGCATATACAATGATACACTGCGATCTAGTGGCAGGATGCCATCACTTTGCGGGTAACACAATAGCAATGCATTGTGGGAAATGTAGTTTATGGTCAACACACACCTTAAAGCAGCATAGACCTATTTTAACACAGATTTTTAAGACCAATTAGTCACTCGTGGGCCACATTAAATGACGTGGCAGACCACATCTGGCCCCCGGGCCTTGAGTTTGACACGTGTTGTAGGCAGTAAAAAGGAACGTTTGGGACAATAGAGAAAAGTGTGTCAAACACAAAAGTAACAATTAACTGCATTCAACTGCTGAATTGTGATAATTGTTGACAGCACCAGTGTTAATGTTATTAATTCCTCCTTCGCTATTACAGTCATAACGGCCTGCTGTGTACAAGGCCTGTGAATCTGATTACTTTGAGAACAATAATAAAAGAAATAGCTATAGTTCCTTTTGATTAGTCAGAAAAAGTAATGATCAGCTGAAGGTTGGAGTTCTGCTTCAGTTTTCTGACTGCAGTCGGGTTCGTTCAGTGCATATGAAGTGGAACAATAATGATGAGACATTCATCTAAAATCTTGTTTTATTGTGCCATAAAGTTGTGAACTTTGAGCCAGGGATCATCACCAAGATGGTACATCAGCTCAGAGAAACACATACATACAGTAGGCTTGCACAGAAATACAGTGAGAGAAAAAAAAAAAATGAAGTCAGACATTCTTGTTGTCTAAACGTGACTCTGACATGCAGGACAATCAGGACAGGAATACCTGTGAGCAGTTTCATCACACGGTTCCAATTCTAAAGCATGATTTTTAAAAAGGCAGTCAACAGATTTCCCTTTTATCTGCTCACACTGGTCTTTGACCATGTTATCACAAAGATTATTCACTGGTCTTCAAATAATTGTGTTCTCATTGTGCAAATGAATCGCTATAGGCCTTGGTATGCAATCTCTACAATGGTAAGGTAAAGGGTCATGTCTGGTGCTTAGTCTCCACCTGAGTTTTACAACTTTGATCTCATTCTGTTAGTTATAAAACATTGAGGAAAATTAGAACGTATCAAACATTAAATAATACCCAAAAAAAGGAGGAGCATCACCGTGTCTGGTTCCACACCATACAGATGGATATGTTTAAAAAAGAAAAAACTGACATGGAAAAAATTAAATATATCTATTTGGCCTGAAGTTTGTGAAAGCCTTCTTCGTAAAAATAGCAGCAGTTAAGGCAAAAGATTGTTCCCCATGGTAACAATTACACCTGAGTACCTAAAACCATGAAATCTCTACATACTGTGTCACCGGAGCAAACAGTTTTGGTCTATAGAGGAACTAGGTTTCTAAAGTCTTATTTTTAATTCTATGAAAAAAGCTAAATGCCAAAACAAATTGCTAAATTAGATCATTACTCAAGAAAACAAATATAAAAAAAAAAAAAATCGATGTTGGTTTATACATACACGTGAATAAAACCCATTAAAACAATCAAGACAATTCATTCATTTTTGTTATAATGATCAAACATATTTTCCATCCATTATACAAGCCTGTTGTAAACCAGCAGAGCTGCGGGCCCGTGTGTGTGTGTGTTTTTTTTGTGCTACAAGCCACTTGTAAAGGACACGTTGGTCTCTCGGCTGATGCTCTCCTTCACTTCCACAGGCAGCGCGTCAAAGAGGTGATCCTCCACGACCAGGCCCTGCTTTCGCAGCAGGCGGCAGTTTCCGAGCAGGGACGGCAGTCTGTCGAGACAGTTTCCTCTGAGCTCCAGGTGAGTGAGCTGCACCAGCTGACCCACACTCTCTGGGAGCACGGTGAGTGCGTTGTGTCCCAGACACAGCACCTTCAGCTTGGTGCATCTGAAGAGAGGCTTGGGCAGCGCCTCCAGCTTGTTGGAGTTGATGGCTAAGTGCTGGAGGTTTTGGAGGAGGCCAACATCAGGGGGGAGCACTGTGATGGAGTTGTGGCCAACATCCAAGTGCCGCAGTTTAGGTAGAGTGAACAAAGCTGGAGGCAGGGTCTCCAGTTTATTGTGCGAGAGGTGGAGAGACTCCAGAGACCTGACCTGGCCGATGGAGGATGGAATGGAGATTATTTTGTTGTGCCACAGTTTGAGGCACGTCAGCCTCTTGAGGTGCTGGAAGCTGATGATCTCCTCTATGGTTCGAATGTTGTTCGATTTCAGGTCAAGCTCCTGCAAGTTGATCAGGCTGAAAATAGCATGGGGAATCCTCTCCAGTTCACAGCTGTGCAGCTCCAGTTCAATTATACTCGTCATCTTTTTCAGACTATTTAGCACCATCAGTTTTGTGCCATCGTTGTGTACTACTAGTTTTATCAAATGTGGTGAAAGCTCTGTGATGTTTGTGGGCATCTTAGACAGGTTGCTCTTCAGGCACAGTGTCTTTAAGTGCCGCAAATCACGCATGGACTCAAGACCGATCATTTTGTTATTGTCGGAGCTCAAGTTGCCAATTAGGTTGAGCTCCCTCAAACTCCTTAGCATGTACACCCAAGCCGGGATCTCGGCAACATCAGTAAACTTCACATGAAGACATCGCAGATGGTCGCGGAGGAAAGCAAAACCCGTCTGTTCTACTTTGGCAGGACAGTGGCAGAGGTGCAGCTCCTGCAGGCTGGTCATTTGGGAGACTTTCGCCGAGAACCTCACCTCAGGAATGAGCTCCAGTTTCAGCACTTCTAAGTCCGTGAGGTCAAACACTGCATTCGGGAGTCCAGAGAGCATGAAGAGGTGAAGCTCCAGTTGGTCCTGTGAATTACGGGTCACCAGCTGCCGGAGCTTTTCAAAGGTCCACTCATGATTGAGGCTGATCTCCCTCAGCTTGTTTTCACTGACCTCAGACAAGAAGACGCCAAAGCGCTTGGAGTAGAGTTGGTCATACTGGTCAACCATGTGTAAAAGGAATGCAAAGTCATTTTTGACATCAGGAATGTCACTAAAGCTGCTCTCCTCCCTCACCTTCTCAAATGAGTACTCTTTCAGAGGTCGCCGAAACACCCAGAACAGAGAGTACAAGCACGCCATCCCATAGATCAGAATCAAAGCCATGTAGCTAATAAGCAGCTTGTTGAGCATGAAAGCCATGTTGTGCGTGCAGAAAAACTGTTTGTATCCCGTTAGCTGTTTAATATCAGGCTCACAGCTATGCCTAAAGTTAATCTTAGCCATAAAGGTTGAGGTGTAAGATAATATCAAGATAAACTTGACTGTTTTGACGACAGTCTGTGCGACATAAAGCTTGTAGATGAAATCACTGTCCTCCACGTGAGCTCGGAATTTTCTCACTTTCTCAAACAAGGCTTTCGCCTGCTCCCCGTCTTTCTTGTCCAGGATTGTCATGCTACTCGGGGCCTCTGCGATGGGTTTATCTGCAGAGAACTTCACCCCAAGCATGGGAGTGGACGAGTTGACGCCCGCGCTTTCATCCTTCCCCTCCGAAGACACATGTTTAGGTGCTGAGGTGCTGCTGGTCAGCCTCTGCTTGTTCTCCTCCGAGTCCTCACAAGCCGTTTCAGACAAAGCCTTAGTAGTCCACGGAGACTCAAAACATCGTCCCAGAATAGAAACAAAATGCTCAATCTTTGAGCTCGTTTTGGGGTATTTGAACCAGAAGTTGCTACTGACCATGAGGACAAGTGTGTGGATGAGAGTCAGGTACGGAAAGTACTTGGAGTACCAGGGCAAGGCAACATGGTAACACATTTGGTTGACAAAGATATACTGTTGATAGTCCAGATTGGTCCTGACTCCCGTCGGCTGAGGTTGATTGGCATACTTCTCTGCCACCACTGCAGTGTGTTGGTGTGTGATGTGGATCTCGCGAACAGCCTCGTCCGGTAAATCCTTGCTGATTTGTGGGATTGTGGTTAACACCGGAGCCCCGGTGGCTGCAGATGTGGCTGCTTGGTGTGTGGGCTGCTGGGGGATGGAGTGAGGTCCAGGTCCCGAAGCCTCGTCGTGCTCCTCCAAACACGGAAGGCATGCCACCTGGTCCTTGGTGATCTGCATGGTCATGGCGAATATGGACAGCATCAGCATGACCAGCCCCAAGTAGTCCATGAAGACATCCCACCATGGCTTTAGGATGCGGTACGTCGGCTGAATGTCATTCAAAGACGCGACCTCGGTGAGTGTGAACATCGCTGCAACACACGGAGAATCAGTTAATGTCATGCACTGCTGTGTTAGGACATGATTACACGCAAAGTACTGAATCAATTCATTATTTAAATCATTTTCAAACAAAAAAAGGCAAAAAAAATTGTATTTACAACAATTATTTTGCCATGTATTTAGTTAATTTGGTGACGCCATTTTTTAAATGAAACGGTGAGTTCAAGATACTGTAGATTTCAAATGTGACGCAGCATTACCACACTGTCAAAACTATTACTACTATACTATAAGAGTCAAATTTAAATAATACAAATACATTTTCCCCACGTCACATTTAGCCTGCAGCTCTACAAGGTGTGAATGTGTGAGTGTGAAAGGAAGGCACTGATGTTTATTTTTGTCCACTCTCAGTTCCCCCTCAGTTTTCTGTCTAGTTTCATTCAGTAATGCTTTAAAAACACTTAAACGGTGCTAAATAAAGGCTTACTACGTACAACCTGTTGTTACTGGGACAGAGTTAAAGTCCACCAACTGTTCTGACTCATTCTGGCACAAACGTGTTTCACTGAGTTAAACTTATTTCCCATAACTCAAGTCATTTCAGCTGTTATTAATAATGCCTGTAATCTTCCTTCTTCACAGACAGAAGTGGTTAGATTTGATTACTTTGATTATCTGGATTATTCTGGATGTTGCCGGGCAGGCGGTGAGAGGGAGTGCCTCACAGCAGGTCAGTTTTCAGTTTGTTTCCCTGTTCCTGAGTCATTGTATTGAATAATGAAAAACGGAGCAGTGGCGCAGAACATCAAACATCCCAGTGGAGACAACTTTTAACCTTCTGCATATAAAAGTGTGCAGATTCTGGATAAAGGCCCAAAACGTGGGACTTTTTGACCGCGACGCATTCCAAAAGGAAATGTCGGGCCGTGTCAAGAGCATTTCTCAAATACGGCATTTACGAGAGTGGGACAAAGGAAGACGCCTGCTGCCTACAGCTGTCTGGGATTGGAGGGGATAAAAAGCTTTGTGGTGGGTGGGGGGAGGGGCCTCCAGGAGAGGGTGGAGCCTGGTGCCAAGGAGGCCGGACCTGGCAGCAGAGTCATAGGAGTCCATTTCCTCACTTTAAGATGAACTTCTCCAGATGATGAATACAAGCCAGTGTACTTTGTTTATGTTACATACATGGAAATGTAGGTTTAGAAGGTTTGTGTGAACAGACATAAACATGTGCTGCAGAGCGGCCACGTGTAGGAAGGAGCTGTGTTAGTAGGCAGACAGTAAATGACACATTTATGTAGGCAAATGATTAGATTAGAAATATGACTCATTTCATCTGTGTGTGTATTTCACTGTTGTGTATGTGTATTTGATATGACTTTATAGTTTGTTTTCTATTGATGTAAGGTGTTTTTGAGCATTTTCTTAAAGACACTATAAATAATAGTACTATTGTTATTTAAATTAAGTTATTATTATTATTATTATAATTATAGGTTGACAAACACAGGTTATTCTACAGCTGATGCCCCGTTATTAGAAGTCAGGGTGGCGAAATGTGAAGCAATTTTGTTCATCTTCTACCTGATAAAAAAAACAAACTATTTAATAACAACAAAATATATACTGAATTGTTTTATTTGTTGTCTGTCTCACTGATCGTGTGCATTGTATATACTTTAAAATAATAATAATAATAATAATAATAAAAACTACTTATACATACAAAATAGATAAAAGTGGTTATCAAAAAATAAACCTAAAACTAAACCAAATCAAATAATATTTTTTGGATGAAAAAGTATTAGCAACTACTGCCAACTACTAAGTTTGTAAGAGTGTAATAATTTGACTGAGGAATAGTAAATAGGTCAGGCCCTGCTGGTTTGTTTTCACAGTGAGTTTGTGGACAGTGTGAGTTGGTGCACCACTGGTTCAGGTCAGGTGACCTGTTGAAACATTAGAAAACTGAGAATCATGCTGTTAAACATTCACACCAGGTGACCAGTAACTGGACCGCTATCATGCGGGAACAAACCGGTCAAGTTACGGGTGGTCCGTTTTCCTGTGACCGCTTATTTAAAAACAGACACAAAGAGAAGAAAAAACATACTCACTGCCTCAGTGGGTTTATCTCAATCCACTTATGTCTTCCTCTGGTCGCATGCCACACTTCTTGCCCCCGCTCTTCAGGTGCGCCTCAACTCCAGCCTAATTCCTCCGCCCGGTGACAAACTGGGAGGATGGCGCTGGTTTGGAGAGCATGTTTTTGTGTCGCTCACATCCCGCACACCTGACGCCGCAGAGCAGAGTGGAGCCAACGGCGTTAGCGGCATATGCGCAGAAGGAGACCTCCAGTGCGAGTGTGGAAGAGAGCAGTATCCAATATGGAGCCGCACGGACGGACCCGCTGCTGCTGCTGCTGCTGCTGCTCCTGCTGCTGTGGCTGCGACCGACGCTTCTCATTGGAGGATGACACGACGGCCAGTTCTCAAAGACACCGCCTGCCAGTTTATCTGATGCTGCCTTCACGGCCTGTTGGGAAAAAAACACACACACGCACAAGCCAGGAAACTCACACAGTCTGATGAAGTTTTTACCTTTAGTCAACATTAACACTTAACAGCATGAGTTTTTAAAAACAACCAAAATAGCCCCCCCCAAAAAAAGAAACATAAAAATACTATAAATATCGAGCCCATACTGTATACATTCTGGTAATGTGGCTCTCTGTAGCTTTGCAAAAATTAAGTTTATCTTTATTTTCTTTCATTGTTTCTTTCAAAGTGAACACTTTTAATATTTCTTCCACTAAAATTTGCATCAAATGCGTTATTGAAAAGGAGACATTCCCAGCACTTAAAGGTGCCATATGTACGAATGTGGCCAAAAATGGTTATTACATTCAAATTCAAAATACCGAGGTCTTTAAGGTTTCATTTTCTGACCTAACTGGCAACCCATGGTTGCTCAGCAGCTGAGACTCTACTGACTGCAATGATTGGTAGACGGCGGTAGGTGGCGCCACATGCCAAAACATGATTTCAAAACATAAACATGAATTGCAGTCTGCAAAATATATTTTTTTATAGTGAATATTTTGTCTGTACTGTTGTTGTTGGTGAGTTCAGTTTGTTATATGAACATTATTCCTGAGTCTGTGTGACATATTAGGAGGATTTTATGGCCAGTTGCTTTAGATTTTTTACATAATGCACCTTTAAATGAGGACATTTGTACATGAAGATGTACACATTAAGCAGGTTTTCTCAATCATGAACCATATAAAATTCAAATCATTTTTCAATATTTATTTCAAAGAGATAAAAACAGTCAACAGTTTTTTTTCCTTCTTTTTAGATTACTACTCCATTTATTTGGGTGGATAAAGGACACAAATGGCTCTTTTAATACTAAAGGTTGCAGAACACTGGTCTACAATGTAGATTATATTTTAACTTTTTATAGTTGTATTGTTGTACTTTCACATTCATATGTGGAAATGCATGTTTATTATTTATTCTTTATCTTTACCGTCTTTGCTACTGTGACCATGTAAATTACTAATAAACGATTGTCTTAGCTTATCTTAAACATCAATGTCAACTTAAGAATGGGGAAAAACCTTATACAATATGAAAATGGCTCATACCAACACATACACAATAATACACTCAAACAGTTAATCAAGCATTTCAAAACTTCCTTGTGTGTTCTAGTGTGTGAAATAACTTATTTTTGCTAAATCAGGCCTTTTAACCACTGGTTAAGTCTCCACTGAGATCTTTCTTCTGCCATGTTTCAACCTCTAAAAAAAGCATGTTTTAATCTTTTATTAGACAAATCTCAGTGATTTAAAGGTCCGTTTGTAACATTGAGCTGCATTTACTGGCAGAAATTGAACACGCTATCTGTATCTGGAGTCTTCACGACACTGCAACAAACACGACCAATCATGTGATTTGAAGTAATTGATTCACTGGTGTTCCTGTCACCAATGACCTGCTTACGTGTACTATTCAATGTGATAGATAGATAGATAGATAGATAGATAGATAGATAGATAGATAGATAGATAGATAGATAGATAGATAGATAGATAGATAGATAGATAGATAGATAGATAGATAGATAGATAGATAGATAGATAGATAGATAGATAGATAGATAGATCTCTGTCAATAAAATATAACACATTCAGCACACTCAAGACACTTTCAAACTCACAAGGTAAAAACAGTAAAATAGGAAACACGGTTGAAAGAACAACATCAACACATAAAATCATTCCAGACATGAGAAGGGTTTTCCACATCTGATGTCATAAACATGGCTGACTTTTGTCAGAGTCACTTTGACATGAATCTATAAATAAAAGCCAAAGAAAACAAAACAATAATGTCTACATTCCACTGAACTGCTTCATTTTCTGTATGCGGTTGTGCATGTTATGGCCGATTTAGCTGTAACTACACTCTTAGAAATAAAACTGCTAAGTAGAACCATATAAGGTTCTTCGGCTTGTCCTCATAGGAGAACCTGTTTGGGCTCCTGGTAGAACCTTTTGGAGGGTTCCACCAATAACCCTTTTAAAACAATTTATTCAGGAATGAGGTTTTAAAGGGTTCTCTGGATCAAAATGGTTCTTACTGGAACCATTAGTGTTATTTAGAACCCTTAAAAAACCCTTTCTGCGGGAAAGGGTTTTTCAAAAGCAAATGGTTCCAGGTAGAACCTCAGCCCTTGTAGAAGAACCCTTTTGGAGCCCTTATTTCTAAGAGTGTAGATTAGATTAAGACAGCTAAATAAAGCCAACAAAGTGTTGCCTGTAATAAATGCTGTGACCTTCTAACAAAAGAATAGCAAATTAATCGTATACAGACCTAAAAAAATTAAATAAAAAAGTTTTCTTATCTACTTGTATTTATTATTTAAAATAGAAGTAGATAAGATTAAATGTAAACTTGTATCTTTCCAACGCGCCTTGAACGCAGCACCAGCTTCCCCCTCTTTGTTTCAGGGTCAAGACACCGCAAACTGTCTCTCGTGTTTGTTGAAATAACTTTGCTGACTTTGCTGCTAAAGACTTCTCAAGTGTGCCTCTTTGTCCACAAAGCAAATATCTGCCACAGCGTAAACCACAGTGTTCCATTTAGTCCAAACTATAAAGAACACAAACCCCCCCATTAAGGCAACATTGTTTGTACTTTGTCCCACTGTTTATACGTACTTTTATTCTCTCAGTGTGAGTGACTGCTATTGACAAACTCAACAGTCAATAGGACCCTGTGTGCTGAGCTCGTGCATCACTGTGCGCTCTTATGATGCACTGGGTGGAGGAAGTGTCTCTTCACTTGCAACTGCATACAGGTTTCAACCGGTCCTGGGCTGCTGGCTGCTGGCTGCTGGTGCTGGCAGCCTGCTCTCACTCAGGCTGCTCATGTACTTTGAATGTAAGGAAGAAAAAAGGGAACGACAGACACACACACACACACAAAGCCACTGGGGCGTGATAGTGTAATACTGTCTGCAAGGTTATACGAGATCAAATGTGGACGTAACACATGCAGACATGACCAGTTACTGTAAGTTCTAATCTAGGGTCTGGGTAAAACAGTGTTATTTATATAATAAACATATGAGGAATTTGCTTTGGTGTTTTGGTGCCTGAGACGACATAAAGACAAAATAAATATTTAGATTACAATCAGTACATCAAGTTTCTCGTGTCCGCCATGGAACCAAAGGCTTGAACAAATTCTAACAAGGACATTTTTTGTGCCCATTAAGTGTTTAAATGGTGTAAAGGTGTGCATTGACCTCTAATGAACCCTAACTATGAACCACACCATCATGCCTGTGTTGCACTGTTCCGACTGTGGTTACGGTTGTTGTTGTTGTGGTGCAGGTGAGGAAACAGGATATGACGTGGGCTGATGTTGCTGTCGCTGCTGTTGTTGTTGTCATAGTGGTGGACGGTAGGGACAGCGGTTCAAAAGTATTGGGTTTCCTGAATGTGTTAATGGTTATGGGGCAGACAGCTGAGGGGCCCCTGGCTTCCCCCTGGCAACCAGCTCAGTATGTGGAGAAATAGCCCAGTCAGGTATACATTATTTAATATGGAGCATGTGGTTTAAAGCAGCTGTCAGTGAAACATCTATATAAAATAGGTAATAAGGTAGTAGCTTCTGTTTGTAAATATAAATATATACTGTATATATGTAATATATATATATGAGTATCCTCCCATAATGTCCAGTTAAATACAATATATTAATAACAACTGTTACTATTATGAAGCCGCAGTTGTAGCTCCAATGATCGGTTTAACTGTGACTACTGTCGGGATTTGAGTTATAGTATGAAGTGTATCCTACTCCGCTTTTAGCTGAGTTAGCTCTGTTTTCTTTATTAATGTATTAGATGGGTTGTGATCCAACCCACAAAACAACAACAAACCCACACAACATTTTTTTTTCATAGTAATTAATTACCTTATAAAACTAAATTAAAGTGGGGGCATACCAATATAGATCCGTTGAGAATCAACAGACAGACCTTGAGTTGTTCTATAAAATCTAATCTGTGTTGTCATCCTTCCTGAAGCAGTAAGTGTTGCTGCCAGACAAATGAAACTCAAATGTTTTTCAAACCCTGTCCTCGCTCTTATCTAGCTCCACCTGCTGTTGTTTTGATGCACTTGACGTCATGATGTTGTATTGTAAGTACATTAACTTCCAAAGGGCGTGATGTGTTTTTACTAAACATAGTCACATTGGGTGTCTCTGTGTTTTTCCTCTAACAGGCCTGGACAGTGTGATGTGGAGGAGCAACACTGTCACAGACTGGTACAGAGTCACACAAAGGCTGAGGCTGTCAGACAGCACTGTCATCGGTCAGCTGTTACAGTGTAAATTGGTTTAATGCCACATATGCTATTGCATTATAAATGTTGTCACTATTTATATATAAATATATATATATTACAAAAAGTGCTCCAAGTGTAAATAATACGGACTATTTATATAATAATTATCTCATGAAAACTTTTCATTTAGTCTAACAATTCAAGCAGGTTCAAGTTAACTGATCATAATTACTAATGTAACCAACAGAACATGACAAAATATGAACAGTTTTACTGACTCACATACAATTGCACAATCATACATACAACAATTTAAATATATAATAATGAATATTAATAATAGGAAATGAGTATTGATTTGAGTTGGGTGTACATGCTTATCTTTTTTGGTAAAGTACATTTTCTCAATTATGATCTCGAAAGGACTGATTAAACAAATTAAAGACACGTCCTACGTCGTATGTAAATGGCAACTGGTTATTTTTCTTTGTTCGTCTTTTGTCTTGGGTGCAGCCTGATGTTCAGAGCAACACAAAATCATCATTATATATTTGAACACCCATGGGACAATATATTAACTGCCAAATAATGTTCTGTTTTAAAAAACAAACAAAAAAACAATTACCCTGATCTGGTGCACAACAAAGTACTTTTTTCATTGGACATGGAGACTTTTTTTTATTTTTAATAAATATATAATTTTTCTGAATATTATTATGGTTATTTCAAATACCCCATCCCACCCCATCCCCCATCCACACTCACAACACACCCAAACACAAAAAAATGAGTAATGTCTATGAATGTTCTTTGTTCTTAATGAATATAATTCACAACTGTTCTACATGTAATAAAACTATGGAGATAATAATAATAATAACAATAATAATACAATTGGAATAATATTAATAACAACATTATTAATAAATAAAAAATATAATTAATAAATGGACACGAAACAAAGGGTTTATTTTAGGGAGAATCGCATTTGGTCTAGTTTGGGCTCTTTGACTGTCCGTACTCCAGGAGACACGTGACCACAAAGGTTATAAATATGGGTGCTGCGATCATTTGTTTCTTTGACAAACGGGTACAGTGCGAAGAGTGACATGGCGTCGACGAGCCGGTGAGTAGCAACTTTTTTTCCTTCACGTAAAATCTATTTTTGTGCGTGTGTAGTTCTCGCGACACTGTTGATTTCAAACGACATGTTTAAATGTGGACGTGGTGGCACCGTTTTGCCACCAAACCCTGCGCTCGTATTCGTACACTCACGCGAACAACGTATTGTGCCGTTATTAAGCTAGTTAGCCGGGTAGATGTTGCCAGAAGTGGACGTCAACAGCTGCGTCAACCCCCGGCGCACAATCGCTACAGCTCGTGATCGTTTTTACGGCGACGACGTCGTATTGTGTACTTGTTTTGCTTTGTCTCGCTAATGGAATTTGAAGCGGAAACGTATGCTAACAGAAACTCAACTCCGGATGGACGCTCTACGTTCAGCCTTTTTCCTCAACACTTGTCAATTGGTTAAACGCTGACTTTAACACGGGGCATAAAATAAAATAATTGTGTTTAATTGTCACTTGGTTCATGGTTGGTCTGTGCTTGTTTGCTGTTATGCTTTCATTAAGCGATCATGACGTCTTGGTTACGATGGATTGAGCCCAGGATTTAAACTGTTCCATTATACGAGACAATGAGTTTATACATTTATCCATTAGCCTATAACAGTTTAATTATTATTATTATTATTATTTTTTTTAAATAAAAAGTTGTTGTGTGACACTAGAAACAGTAGAGTTGTGGAGCTGATAGACTTAAAAGGCACTGCTAACGGTACCACAATGCGCAAAACATGGTCCACACTACCAATAAAAGCACGATACAACGATTCTGTGATGATACATATTATTGCAGGACAATCATGCCGATATACATCACGATATCTAACTGAAGAAAACAAAATGAAAAGTGCAGGATTTCTCTATTGAAATGGAGAACAAAGTGCATAGTAAAATCTGTGTATTGAACTTTGATGGAGCATCTCTTAACGTAGCTTTCTCAATTTCCCATTATCCTGGTGTAAACTGCCGGCAAGTGAAATTGGCAGGGACTACTTACTTTACCATAACTTATTCATTAAAATATCCTATTTCTACTAAGTGTAGACGAGTAGGCAACTAAAGGCAGATTTCAAGTCACGAGTATTCTCACCTAAACTATTGCGATTCACATTATTATTGCAATAAATGTTATATATAATGCCTTTAACTCGTAAAATGACTTTAAATCACACTGAAATTTCCTAACATTATAGTGGCAGAAACCATTAAATATTTAAATACGGGTACACTTCTTTGCCCTATGTCAGCTGGGATTGGCACCAGCGACCCTCGTGTGGACGATAAAGCGGTAGAAGATAAATGAAAGCGATGACATCTGTCCAACAATTCATACATGCATATTTTCCTGCCATAGGAAATGAATTGATAGGGCAGGTAGATCGAAGGCAGATCAAAGGCAACGGCATCATACTCACACTGAATATCAGGATTTAACCGCAGCATTCACAACTCTGTGTTCTAGTTTCCCCATCGTATCTCATCATTGTCTGCAATTGTCGCTGTTCCATCATTGAAGAAATGTTTTCCTCCTCTAGTGGAGATGCTTTGGCTCTTCCCAGAGTTCAATGTCCCAACCACCCTGAAGCCATTCTGGTGGAGGACTACAGAGCGGGGGACATGATCTGCCCTGAGTGCGGCCTTGTAGTTGGTGAGTGTGAATACAAAAAACCCAGAGAGCTTTCAGCAGACGCACAATAAGTACAACCTTTCCATTTCGGTTTTCCTGTACTTGTGTCGAGATCATTATCGTAGCTATTAAAGCATAGTAAACTTAAGAGTAGTGTTTTAGAAACAACCTCTAAAAGTATTTATTTGCAATATAGTGATTTGGCTCTAGTCCGATATATGAATGTGTATTATAATCAATATGTTCCTTATCGCTAAGGCACGTACGTGTGTGACTGGGGCAGGTGGAATAATCTCTTTTTTAAAATGTGAGGTAGACAGTATTCTCCTCTAATGAGCCCCCAGAGGGTAAGACACACACACCGGGTCAGACATGGACTCGGGAGACGCCAGTTACTTTCTGATGCAAGAAGCCTCGCCTGTTTCTGCTGCCATCGCTTCAGCACAGCTCTAAAGAAAAATATCAAAAATCCTATCCTTAATTCTGCCACTTATTTCCACGATAAGTGGAAGAAGAAATAACCACTCTTGTCTTTGTCACACCCAGTCACTCACATTTGTTTGCTTATGTGTTCTTGCTTCACTGCTCACAGAGAGATGATGTGGAAGAAGAGCAGGGAGAGGGTGACGTGTTGAATGATAGTGCCACATTTAGACCTGAGGAAACAAAAAACAAATTATTCCACAGGGATGTAATGCAGTCACACTAAAGTGCAGGGTTAAATTGTATTGTTTGGTATAAGCCTTTAATATTAATGAACCCAAAAGTCAAATACTAATGTGTAAATGTTCTTAGTTTAACTTAAAGCGTGAGGTTGTTGGATATTATTATTCTCTCAGATTAATTTACATTGGTATTATTCATGCAGCAAATCTGCCAGTTAAAGTTTGTAACAAAGAAATCCATCACCACCTTTTAGTTCTCTTCAGTTTCTTATTTGCCCACACCATTTTTCCCTCAGGTGACCGTGTGATCGATGTGGGCTCAGAGTGGAGGACGTTTTCAAATGAGAAAGCCCTGAAAGACCCATCCAGAGTAGGAGACGCCCAGAATCCACTGCTGAATGGAGGAGACCTGACCACCATGATCAGCAAGGTCAGAGACAGTGACTTCACATGTATTTTGTTTTACAGCACTTCCAGGTTTCTTTTGTTAATAGCTCATTGGGGACAAAGCAATTTGAATATGAATTGTACTAATAATTGTAATAAATCATCTTTTATGTTTTTCACCACAGGGAACTGGTGCAGCTAGTTTTGACGAGTTTGGAAACTCCAAGTACCAGAACCGACGGACCATGAGCAGCTCCGACCGGGCCATGCTCAACGCTTTCAAAGAGATCAGCACAATGGCAGATCGCATCAACCTGCCGAGGAACATCATTGTAAGTTAATAATGTCTGTCATTCTCTCTACCTGGTCCAGTTTAGACGACGTCCGGTATTTGCGGTCAAGACTGACGGACTAGACGATGGATGTTAAATGTCTGCTGACTGAATCGAGAGAACTGAAAACCACCCACACATCGTCTTTCAGAGAATTGAAAGCAAAGCTTGTGGTCATTTTGTAATTCTGTGCAAATCTGCACAAAAAACTGTGTGTGCTGGAGCACAGGGCTGAAAGATGTAGGAAAAATATACATAAAATACATGAAAAATAATACATATACTATATTTTTTATATTGGCATATTACAATCAAAAATGGAGCCATTCAATTGCAGCCTTTAGTTTTCATGTGTGTTGCCAAATAGTACGACTTCATTTCCTCATGTTACAGAGATTTTCAACAATTATTTTGGTTCAGGACAGACTTGAACAATTCATGTGAATTCAGGAAGGTTGTTAACCTGTAATTTGTTTGCTTTAAAAAAATATTCTTACCCTTCAGGACAGAACAAACAACTTATTCAAGCAGGTTTACGAACAGAAGAGCCTGAAGGGACGAGCCAACGATGCCATTGCTTCAGCCTGTCTCTACATTGCCTGCAGACAAGAAGGTGTACCAAGAACCTTTAAAGGTCAGAACTCACTACTACATTTCCTCTAAGAGTTTTGATAGCTCAGATAATGTTGTTATTATATACTGTATTTATATTGTGCTTTTCTGGTCTTGATAACCACTCAAAGCTGCTTTACACTAGTTTTACCATTCACACTCCTTCATACAGCACATTTACGTGCAACTCATCTTTCATACCCATTCACACACTGCCAGCTCAGCCGTCAGGAGCAATATTGGGGTTAAGTGTCTTAAGTGATACCCAAAACTATCTATCGCTCCTGATTTTGCTCCTTTCATCCACAGAGATTTGCGCCGTCTCCAGAATCTCCAAGAAGGAAATCGGTAGATGTTTCAAGTTGATCCTGAAGGCACTGGAGACCAGCGTGGACCTCATCACCACGGGAGACTTCATGTCCCGCTTCTGCTCAAACCTCGGGCTGCCCAAACAGGTGCAGATGGCGGCCACCTACATCGCCAGGAAGGCCGTGGAGCTGGACCTGGTGCCGGGCAGGAGCCCCATCTCTGTGGCTGCAGCAGCCATTTACATGGCGTCCCAGGCATCTGCAGAGAAAAAGACCCAGAAAGGTGAGTGAGGAAATTGGCGCTGCTGCACACCTTTAGTGCTAAATTGAGAAAAATGTGCATGTTTCCTTGACGATGAATGAATGAATGTTTTATGACTGATTTCAAGTGTGGTAAACCTGCCAAAACCTAATAGTGATGGAATTTTGCCGAGCAACATTTCAGCTTTTTCTTTTGATGACTTACCAAACAAAAAACTCACTGTTGACATTAAAAGTATTAACTAAAGTAAAAAATACTTTAAAAATAGGAATACATGCCAGGTATTTGCGTCCTCCTAGCTTCAATACTGAATGTTTTCAGCTCAGACATTACACCCCGTTGTCTTTCTGACTTCTACAGAAATCGGAGATATTGCTGGAGTCGCAGACGTCACAATCAGACAGTCGTACCGACTCATCTACCCGCGCGCTGCGGAACTGTTCCCTCCAGACTTCAAGTTTGACACGCCGGTCGACAAACTGCCCCAGCTGTGAAGCAGACGCCGTCTACACTCTTATTTTTTTTCTCTGCTGTACCTAGAGGATCGTGCTCTTTTTTTTTTATCCAATTCTTTTTGTTGAACTTTGGAAGATTTTTTGTCTCTTCTAAGGACTTTAAAAGCCTTTTTATGAAGGTGCTTTGACAGGAAGAAATCAGACATACATTCCAGTGCTTAAAGAAACAAGCTTAGACTGTGCTTACAGTATTTCGTTTGAGTGTGTATACTGTACCATGTAAAAAGGGCTGCAAGTAATGATTACTTTCATTACAGTTTAATCTGTCAATTTATTGTCTTGTACATTAAATGCAGAAAATGTAAACGTTTTTCCCCAAACATCAAAATAACAATGTTCTTAAATGTTTTTCTCCCCCAAACCAAAGATCTTCAGGTTACAGTCAGAGGGAAAATGACATTTAAGAAGCAGAATTTATAAAGCCTTACTCGATTAATTTAGTATTTCGATTAATTGTTGCAGCCCCCTACATGTATATGTGTCCACGTGAGAAAGTGTAATTGATGCTTGTAGATTTTAGGCTGGTTTCATACTGTATTCATAATTTGTCTGTAGAAAAAAACTTTGTTTCAAGTAATTTAAAAAACAAAACAATTTTCATTAAAGCATTGTATGATCTGCTCGTGTGTTTTTAAGAATACAATCTTTCGCTTACATACTTTATGGGGTCAAACTTGAGGATGTGTTCAATGTCAGAGCTACAAATACACAAAAAAACTCACTATTACAAATGTTTAATCTGTGCATTCATGGTAGGCAACAAACATTGACTTAAAAAAAAAAAAAAAAAGCCTTGTTTTTAAACCGGGGTCATTGAGTGTTTGTGTACCATCCATAAAGATCTGTTCTGGCAACGACATGCACAAGCGAAGAATACAAAAACAAAAAAAACTGTACAACTTATTTATCGTTAAGAAACGTGGATAATTAAAACTGTTGATAAAATTAGTGCTTTCAGCTTAACTGTGTACATACAGTATGTATATATAATATACCCTGCCCTCCACTGTAGTGATTTATATCAACAGGTCTGCAACGATAACAGACACAATTTAGCTTTAACATGCAAACGGACAACAAGTCATCTGCTGTGTTAAGAATAACGGGGGAATCATTTCATTGGGCATCGTGACAGAAACTTAGTGTTAATTTTTTAAGTGCCCTCCCCAAAACAAAAGTAACTGGATTCACTTTCAAACAATTAAAAGAGCTTTCTGATCATTTCAAATGGGGAAAAAGATGAATTTGATTGTGTAGCAGAAACAACGCGACTCGTGTTTTTTTTTTGTCCGTTATCACTGAGGTAAAGATGGAGCACGTCCACCGACGACTGAACATCAACAAACACGTACAGAACTTATTTTGTAATAACAGTCCATGAGGCCCAACTGAACTCGGCTCTGACGCAAATTATTTATATCAAGTTTTGATTTGTGTTCTTCAAAAGTATTCAGCACTTCAGAACCGAGTTCAGCTGAATATGAACCTGAAGCTGCAGCGCCACTAGAGGGCACCAGGTACTTACTTTTACATTAGCTTTTACATGACTTATTCTGGTATTTGTAACGATTTTTTCCGATATGAAGCCATGTTACTGTCAATTGTTTAACAGCATTAGGTTACATGTGCAGTACTGAGCTGGCTGCTACTTAACGTGAATATTATGGGTTATTTTGAGTGGAAATGGGAGTTGTGGACACGGACTGAGCTCCATCACACGAGGAAATGTAGCGCGAGGACTCTCACTTGGTTTTCAAGTCAAGAAGCAGCAGTAGTAGTCGAGGATGTTTGTTGCAGTTCAGCGGAAATGCTCCGAGCGCTTTAAAGTCAACGCCAGACTCATACACGATGGAGGCAGAAATGTCAGCGAGAGGAAAAGAACGTCCGTCTATAAAGCTATGGCGAGGGTTGAGCAAAGAAAGAAACAAAAGGACATGACAATAAAATAAATGACTGAATATAATCTGTACACACCAAAGAAAAATAAACTGAAGACAGTGACACTGAATAACATGATTGTGATGTGTTGCCCGTCTTCGCAGAGTTCATATGAAAGACATTCTCAGTGGTCAGACAACGGACACAGCGACGTGTGCAGGAGGACAGAGCATCCCTCCTCCTTCAATCTCCAACAATAGTTTCTTTTGTTCCTTTTTTTTTTTATTTAAAAAAACAAAAAAAAAGTTCTTCATGTGTATTAAAAATGAGTCAGGGTCCTCCGGAGGCATCTCAACTTTCTTCTCAATGGCACAAAGTTTTTGCCCAAAAGGCTGGAGGAGCCATGTCCGCTGCTGCTCCTGCTTTTGGGCAGAGGAAGAGTTTTTAAAAAAACATATGAGCTACAGTCTCTGCTCTGATGTTGGTTTGTTGTTTCACAGTGTGTGAGTGTGTGTGTGTGAACGTGTGTGTGTGTAGATGGAGATTGGAGTCACGTGAAGCTAACACCAGTCAGCAATGTAATCAAAGTCAGAGAACATGTTCTGCTCGTCAGAGCTCAGCACTCGCGGCTCTCTGGGCGGAGTTAAGATCGGAGCCTCTGAGGTAAATTCATCGTCAAAGTTGCTGACGTCGTTGGTGCCCTGGATGGTCGGCACGAACGGCGGCTTCACCTTTTTCGCCAGCAGTCCGTTCCAATCGATGTGCTGCAAAGAGAGGGAGATGGTGACATGAGCAATAGTCGAGCTAAGATCAGAGCTAGGAGTGATGTCACCTCTGAGTTAACCACATTCTAATTGAGAGGTCAGAAAAACATTTATATAAATGTAGAAACATCACTTGATAACAATGCTCTACATAGTATTTTGCTTCTTACCCTGAAGAACAGATGTTTCTTAACCTCCTCCGCGTCCCTTTCTCCTGCTCCAAGGCGTCGTTCTGGACTCCTCCTCAAAAGCTGAGAACAAAAAAGAAGAAAACAAACAAACAAGATCAAGTCCCAGGAACAAACACACATGTGAACCCTGAATTCTCAGTCCATCTACACACCCTCCTCATGATGGAGATGGCCTCTGTGGACAGAAATCGCGGGTAACGCACTTCATCGTTCACAATGCTGTCAAAAACCTCCTCCTCATCGTCACCGGGGAAGGGCGACTGAACAGGACGGATGAAAGATAAGGCACAAACAGCACCAGTCAATCTACAGCTACTACAAATTTGTACAGAGAATTCTACATTTGAACACAAGTGCAGACTCACCTCTCCAACTAACATCTCAAAGATGAGGACGCCCAGTCCCCACCAGTCCACAGCGCGAGTGTACGACGTTTCAGTCAAAACTTCGGGAGCTAAAAACTCGGGGGTTCCACAGAAAGTGCTGGTGCGATCCTTGAAACCCATTCCTGAAAACAAAACAGAGGCAGTTTAATAAAAACTCAAAAACCAATCTCTACTGTTCTTTAGAATGTTAAGAACTATTTTCATTATCGATTCATCCATCAATACAATTTTCAAATAATAGACGAGTTGTTTGGTCCATAAAATTCCTAACCTGGAAATGAAGATGTTCTTAAATGTTTTGTTTTGTCCACAAACCACAATTATACAGTTTTTAATGATTTATTTCTTATATGGAGCAAAGAAACCAGAAAATATTCAAATTCAAGAAGCTGAAACAACACTCAAACCGATAAATCAATTATCAAAATAGTAGGCAATAAAAAAAATTGCCTTCAGGCTGATTTCTTTCAAAAGTCGTGATTCAAAAGAAGCTTTTAGGTTAATGTGATTTACCTTCTTTGCAAAGTCCAAAGTCAGCAATCTTTACATAGCCCTCTGTGTCCAGGAGCAGATTATCCAGCTTTAAATCTCTGCAAAAAAAAAAAATCAATAAATCACAACATAAATAATAATTATAAATGACTTCTGAAATTCCAAATGTTTCTCAGGGATTTAGAATAATGCAAAGTGTTCACCTGTACACAATCTTATGGTCATGTAAAAACTGTAATCCCAATACAACGCAGGCTGCATAAAATCTGCAAAGTTACAAAACAGTCACTGAATTAGTTCACAGGGAATTCACACACACACACACACACACACACACAACACAGGTGTTTTTTTTGGATATTTTTTCTGCCACTAGGGGTCTCTAAATCAATACAATAACAGAAAACCTAATTTGAGGATGTTGAGAAGCAGCATGGGACCATGACAATAGTTGTCCAGGGAGAACTTTGGCGGCAGAACGTGCAACGAAACGGTCATAATATGGTACATTACTGACATATATATACACACATAAAAAAATGCAAAAACAATAGCAACACACACCAAAGCCAATGATTTACAGGGAAATTAAGAGTTAATCAGTGCAGAGTCAAGGTCACTCACACGGCCCTGGGCTCAGAGAAAACATCAGCGTGGATGTGCATCATCAGGTCGCCTCCCGCCGCGTACTCCATGACGAAACAAACGTGTTCCTGTGTCTGGAAACACGCAAACAGGTTGACCAGGAATGGGTGGCGGACGCTGTTGACGGTTTCGAAAATCCTTTTCTCACACATCAGGCTGCAGCAGAATAAAAAGATAAGGTGAGTCACGGCGGCGCTGCTGACTGACACGCACTGCAGGTATGTCACGGTGACACAAAATAAACTAAGGAAATGCATGTTGCAGAAAACAGGACATTAAAAAATTGTCATTTAAGCACTTGCCCACAGCTGGGGGCGAAAAGCACTTACGATAAGCACATTTAAATGGTCTGTATGAAATGATTTGATTTGTGATTCTTTTCACTTTAATAAATGAGTATCCTCTCTGTGAAAGAAACAAATGTACGGTAAAGTGATTTCAGTGTTTTACCGACATATTAAGATGACCACAGCATTATGGTGAATCTCCAAGGATTTGGTCAGGATAATTGTGAAAGTAAATGTTCATATTGCCTCAGCAACAGCAGCACAGCAGAGGATATTCCACCACACTACACTACGTGACGCACTGATGGTGTGAGTCAATAAAATTCAATATTTACCTGTCCACCTCATCACGGGCCACAATGTCTCCTTTCTTCAGAGCTTTGATGGCAAACATCTCGCCTGTGCTTTTATATTCTGACAGCAACACCTGCAGGTGAAGGAAATGTCACCCCTCAATAGTTTCCACTTATAACTTTAAAAAACATGAGTATTTGATGGTTTTCCTTGTGATAATAAACATAGCATAGCAATTTGGATTTAAAGATGAGGTTTCTCCTTAAAATATTGGCTCCAATAAATGAACAATACAGATCTGTCAGTACTATAAGATAATTTTAATTATGTAGGACGATGAAATATATTATACCTTTCCAAAGTGACCACGTCCGAGCACTGCCACACATTTAAAGTCTTGGAGACTGAAGCGGAACTGCTCTTCCTCCCTGGACAGAGATGATCGGCGTTTAAGTGACAATTACATTTTTTAAATGTCAACTGAGCTGAACAAACGGTTGTGCTTTGACTGATGCATTTAAATCAAAGCTACATACACAACATCATTTTATAACATTTCCTCCTGATTTCCATTCCAATTAAACCATTATAAAATGAACTTGCAGCTTTTAAAGTAACACAGACAAGAAGCACGCAGCTCTCTCTCTCTCTCTACCTAATGTCTCCATCTTTCTGGATGGCCGTGAGCTCCAGGTCCGAGTGCTGGTTCTCCTGCTCATCTTCACCCAGGTCCGGTCTCACTGCTATACTGTTTCTCTTGTTCAAGAAGTCGAATGAGGCCAGGGCGTCCTGGAGAAGAAACACAAACCAGGAGGACAGAAGGAAACGCCATAATAGACTTAATGAATCACACATTTAATGAGAAAATAATGAGGATGGATAATTACTTATACATTGCCGAGTGTTATTAGTTACTTATGATTTACATCTATTGTTTCTAATAATAAACAATTATTCTTTGATGAAAACAAGAGCAGCAAGTAATTATACATAATTATTATAATTAATAAATATGGCAAATAATCAACTAAATAACTACTAATTCATAAATTCCACACTAAAGTAGACATCCTGCAAGATTACCTTAACCTATATTCTCAGAAAATTCCCAAATGCATCCTATCATTTTTTTTTATTATTATAATTATGCTGCTAATTAATTATACAGACACACCTCCTTGGCAGAGGCAATGACATATTTATTTAGCAATTGAATATATTAAACAAAGCAAGCTTCTTCACTTACAAACAGCCTTACAAAGATAGAATGAATGAAATGAAGGACGGAACATGCTTTTCTAACCAAGACTCCCTCACAACATAACCCTCACTTCTCAGGCTTCCTCTTCCTCAACTCAGGATCTTCTCGTCTGCCTGGTTGTGGTCAGATGCAGGAGACAACACACTGGATGTTCACTTTCACATTCAACACTCACACGAGCTCTGCTGCTGCTCTGTTGTCTTCCATCTGTGATTCAAATCTGTTCATTACAGTCTTATCAACACTTGTTGTGATTCCTGGAACACTTTCATACCTGTACTTCCTCCCCGTCGGGCATCTTGTCCTGCACCAGTGGTTCTCGAAGGTCATCAGGTACTGGGTAGTGTTTAGGTCCTGGGGTGGGTTCTTTGTCAAAGTCCAGTTTGGTCACCAGAGGGTCGCTGTATATAGACAGAGACACAGCACTGACTAAACTAGACACAGGACACAAACACTATTGTTAACGTGTCATCTTGAGAGAAAAAGAAAACTGTGTGTGTGTGTGGTGAAGTACCTGGTCGGTGTGGGTGAACCAGGCAGACTGCTGTGTCCAGTCTCAGCAGCCTGCGGGCTAAAGGAGTTGGTGCTGACAGTTGGTATGGCTCTTCTCACCAGGCGACCCCAGGTGGCAATGTTGATGTTCATCTGAGGAGCTCGCAGAAAGGTTTTACCTGATGACGACCAAGTGAGACACAAAGGAGAAGTCAAGGCCCATTTGAATTGATAAAGTAGTCGGCCGCAAATGTATGTATTTATATCATAAATCAGTTTAAATGGACTACTGTCCTTGTCCCAGCATACAAGCATGAGCAGGGAATGGATTTATTGAATGCGTGTCCAACTCTGTTATTCTAGCTGGCCGTTCATCCCCTGTCATTGTTAGTATCAGGTGGTATCTGATTCCAAGTCTTCCTACCATCCATTGCTAGCGGAGAATACACATGTTTTCTTCTTCTTGGCTTCTTGTATCATTTCCAGGCCAAAGTCATGAGCATGCATAGACCACATAGGCTACTTTGAGTCCAACAGAACCTATGCATGTGTTGAGCTGACAGCGACAGCTTACCTTGCTGCTTTGAGAAAATCTTCTTTTGTCTTTGCAACTTTGGTCGTCTTTCAATGACAGGATTGAAAAATGTAACCTGAGCAAGAGAAAAATCGGGGGAGATATTTTTAGTTAAGAATCTGCACAAATTTAATACTACAGGGCTAATGTTGTGCATCAATGAAATGTCCTCACAAAGATAGAAAGGAGCGCAAAGTCTTGAACAATCACCGACTAGGCGGTGCCGCATGACAATGTTTTCAACACTGGACATGGATTGACAACACTTGCAGCAACATGCCCAGCTAAATCTGTTTATCTTTACTCTGCTTTATCAAAAGATCAATGAGGACAAAAATCAATATATATTCATCATGTGTGTTTTCAAATGTAGTCACTGAACTTGAAAATATCTCCCACTACAGGCTGTACATTTCAGTTTTCCTTTATTACCCACATATGGTGGTGAAACACCAAATTGCTCACTACCCTTTTATGGCCTTACACAACCAGGTGTGTGTGTGTGTGTGTGTGTGTGTGTGTGTACCTCAGCAAATAGCATTCCCTGTGGCTCTAGGTACAGACACATGCCGTGACGCTGGTTGTCCAGGAAGTCTTCCAGCCGCAGGAACTTGACAGCACAGAGCGAACGCCAGTCACGCCAGTACACTGAGATCTCCAACTCACGAGACTGCAGAACAGAACACACAATCAACATCAAGCAGATATTAGAAACAAGACTGTGTTGCAAAAGCACAACAGCATCCACAGCATAATATGTAGGTCAGGAGCAGGAATGTGTGTGTGTGCATTACCCGGTCTAGCTCTAATGTAAACTTCTGGTCCCAGGCCTGGTTGCTGACCGGCCTCCAGCTTGTCTGACCAACTACTGTGTTGTCCAGTTTCAACACTGCACTGATCTCAGCTACACAGCAAATACAAAAAACATTTGTTAAGGATATGTTCACTAACAATGTTCTGATTTAGATAATGTTCAATTGGATTCACAGACGAGGATGTTCTACAGTTTGAAACTACATGAAATCACAATCATTTTTCTTCTCAGACAGTATGGAGTCAGGCCGACTTACTGGAGAGCTCCTCGCTCTTTGTCAGGTTCCTTGAGCTCACGCCACGGTTTCTATTTGCCCTGCTGATGAAGGAGGAGCGTGTCTCACTGGGGCTCCAGCCGGGCAGCGGTACAGATGCAGCTTTGGAACGACCTGGGACATTTTCCAAAAGGTCCTGACAGCCCATGAGCCTGACGTCTAATGTGCCTGTAGGTAAGGTAAAAAGATACAGATTCCCATTATCACACAATGTGCCTTGCTGCAGGTCGTTCACTTATCCCATTCTGCACAGTGTGAGTGGCATCCAAATATACATTTATATGTTATTAGAGAAAGCTTTTAACTTAAAATCAAAAATCAGTCTTTCATTATCAGACATTTAATTCGATTGGCTAAAATCCCAGCCACTGAATGGGGGGGAAAAAAAAGAGCACATAATTTCATATAGGGACCAAATATGTCCTTAGTCCAGTTACCTGTGAGCGCAGCGGGTTTGGTGACGGTGCTGTACTGGTTCTGTGTGGAGATAATGCTGGATCTGGGACTGAGGACCGGAGAAGACAGCAGGGACAACTCTTCTATGATGCTGCTGCTGTGAGGATGATTCTTAGGCAACTCATTAAGGCGTTGCTCCAAGGAATATCGCAGGAGGTCGAGTTTTTGATTGGACTCGTTAAAACGAGCCTGGGCCTAAAGAGGGGGAAGGAACGGGAGTGTGATTTAAATCTATTTATTTAAAATCAGGGTTGTGAAAAGACAGAGAGGTTTGTTTTCTGAGATGAACACAATATCTTACCTCTGAATGTGCCTTTTTTTCCGTGACTTTCCCCGTGCCCAGGAGTTTCATGACATTCTTGGCTCCCTCTGCTACAGCAGACTCTATCCTGGCATGGTGACATAGCTCCTCCACCCGCAGGTCTAATGGGCTAATGATGGGTTTGTCTGGGAGTGAAGGGAGGATGTTATTTTTCATTTTGATGCATCGATGTTTATAAGACTTTGAGATGGGACTGGTGTGCTTTGTGTCATTCTCTATTAATATGCATGAGCCATTTATCTACAGAAACCCTGCTGACTCATTCTAATCCATCACTGAGTACAAGCAAAGACTCACCCATCACATCACTGTTCTCAAAGCTCAGCTCACTGGTCTGGGTGGCTTTGAGGATCTGCATCCTGATGAACTCTATCTTCATCTTGCTGTCCTGAAGCATCTGCTGAGCTGTTGCTAGCAACTTACGATCCTGTAAGTGAAAGGGAATAATGTCTATTGTTGGGGAAATGTTGCTACGTAAATACATGCCGACAAACATGCTTTGTCTTTCTTCGGTCAAATAACTTTCCATATCAGGACAAATGACCCCTAACAAAGTCTCGTCATCCATCGTCACTCATTGTGTTTTGTTGTTGTGAGCACGTCACACAAACAGCCAGGATGCCAGCTCGTGACCTAAATCAGTGCACGTACGGGTGGTCACATGGAAAATCTTATTCACAAAAAAGAATAATACGCACAAACGCACAGTAGAGTTAGCAAACTCCACCCAGAATTCCTCTGAAGTGTATAATCCCGGTTGTTGATGGCGGCGCGCACAGGAAAGACCTCTGTCCAGCAGGCATTTCCTCTGTGACATCACGACAAGACTATTTCCAACTGGAGGTGCCACTGTTTGCCTGTCTGACCATGGAAGGTCACTCACAGAACACTGAGCTCCCCCTGTCAGACAGACGGTCAGGGCCATGTGACAATTTTATGAACCAGTTACAGACTGAGGCTTTGCAAGCACCCATTGTTTCCATACTCACTTGCACACAAAATACAACAAACAAATACCTCATGTTTCTGGCTGGGTAAAATTCAAGGACTCCCATTCAATTGTTTTTTTTGTTTTGGTGACAATTCAGCTCAACTTACAACTTTTAGCCAACAAACACATTTCCTAATTAATCAGTTTTAGAGGTGGTTTTTATTTTAATAAGCCAGGCTCTTTGCTTCCACTCTTGATGCTAAGCTAAACTAACCAGCACCAGCTATAAGCGTGTTTTTTAAATTGTAGAACTCATCCGTTAAAGCAGAAACTTTAAGGAAGTGACAAATTTAATGAATTCCTGCAACAATAAACTACACCGACCTATTAATTATATCAAGACCGGGTAATCCTGGGAAATACAATCAGGACCTTTTAAAGATTGCAGAGAAATTTAATGATGGGAAATGAGAAAAAAACTAGCCCTTTATTAGTAAATATTAAGCATGTATTAACACCTTATGTAGGAAAAATATTAATTCATGTCGTAGTAGAGGTAGAATAAGGTTAGGTGCTTAATGATTACCAATAAAGGGCTAGTATGCTACTTATATATGTTAGTAAGCACCAAGTTAATGGTGAATATGTGTGCCTTAATCTTAAGTGTTACAAAAAGCTCGTCTTAATTCTTGTGATTAACAGCCATGAACATGAAACACTGGATGTCCTATATTGTCACCCTAAGTTCACTGTGTTCCGTTCTTCTTCATGGAATTGATTGGCAGACTTCATTGTGTCGCACTGTTATGACATCACACTACTTACATAGTGCACAGATTTCACCATCCGGACAACACCCCCGCAGTGAGGCGCAACAGTTCTGGGTGTAACGATTCAAACCACACTCAGGCGAGCGGAGCTGCACTGTGCCACTATACAGAATGTCATGGCCGGCTGCCACTTGCTACTACAAAGTAGATTCAATTACTACTGATGGAAAAGCTGAGATGAGAGGCTCCCAGTACTGAAGCTGTTATTAGTTCACCATTACTGTGGGGGACACTCACTGACATAATGCATTCCCTGGCCGTTAAACTTTGCAACAGAATTGTTAACTCTAACAAACCTAATCCTAACCTTAAGGCAAGATGATTAATTAGAATGAACAAAGAACACAGCATCGTACCTGAAGAATCCCACAGTGAACCAGGAGTTTCTATTTACCTCCCCCACACATTTGTTCACAAATGCACTGTGTATGACACACATTATGTGTCAGCACCTTCTCAAGTTTCCTCCTCCCCTACAGTGAGACTGTAAAAGCAAACCTGCCATGCATCATTCAACCATCTAGAGAGTACAGGCTGATTCTCAAACTGGCAATGACTATGACCATGGCAACTTAAGGGAACACAACCATGATTTTGGAAATAAAAACAACCCTTTTATTTAAAAAAACATACCTGGTTCTCCTAAGTTATAAAACAAATCACTTCTGGTAATTATGAGTCTGGAAATCCTTCAAAAGTCTGTGGAACATAACACAACTCTCCTCAATACACCCTCCTCATGTTAATAGTAAGCCTTGGAAAAAGTGGCACAAGTTAAGAAGTAGGATTTGCATGATGAAGAAACAAGTATTTCCTGTGTTAGTAGCCAAGGGGGTAAATTCAGTCAGAATGGTGCTGCTGTGGGGAAGCAACTGGAAGGTCAGAGCAAGCTGTTAAAATAAATCTAGTGTGTCATGTAATACACTTAAAAAGGATTAGAATATCAATGGTAAAGAAATAAATAAAACGTGCAGTGTTCTTGGTGCTTTCTCAGACTGCGGACTGAAAAATATATCATTATAGATAATTCTGGTTTATTCCATCACAAGTCCTATTTTTGAAGTTTTGGCAATAACCTCTATGGGTTATGGAAAACCAATATCGCTACAATAGGGTCCACAGGGGGGAAGGCACACAAGGACTCAGTGTTTGTAATGATAGGGTACATCTAAGGGACAGCTAATGATTAACATGGCAAAAAAGAGAAAAATGTAAACATTTATGTTACACAAATTTATGTTTGTTTTGTTTGGATTTCCCATTAAGAGGCAAGCAGACATGTCTAATTTCAAGGAGTCACAACTCAAAATGTTTGGCAACAGTGATCTTAGAATCTTAAGCGAGCACTGTTGAAATGGTGCCAATATTCCCTTATTGTGCAGAAATGCATGCATGCACACAACTATTGCAAGTATGAAAGATCAAAGTTAAACCAGGAAGTTCATTTGTGAATAGTTCACCAAAAAAACAGATCTGAGCAGTCAAAGAGAACATTATGGAGATGTCATAACCTTGCCACATGTGTTGGTTAAGGGTAATATTATTATAAATAAATGAGAACTAAATGTAGAATAACACGTCTCTGCTTTGAATACATTTGGCAGCCTGACACAAACCAGTAATATCCTGAATGTCAGGTGAACCCGCCCCCTGTTCTTGAGTCCTACCTTGGAAGGTCCATTCGAGTACATCTGAATCATGTTCTCTGCGCCCTGTTTGACCTTGAGCTCGATGTCATTTTGTCGTTTCAAGGCTGCGAGGCGGCTACTACTCGTGCACATTCTGGCCTCACTGTTAGGGGTATCTGGGGTCAGAGGGCATTCTGGATAGGGTAAGAAAAAAAGTGTAAGAGTTAGCATCCAAAACTCTTAGGTAACAACCACACATACAGGAATACATGCTGCTGGGGTCTGTCACAAATATACACTGACTGTAAATAGTAAGTCACATGCACGTGCTATATTTGGCTGCCATCCATTTTGAAGTTAGCTAAACAGTCCTGCACTTCTACACAGAGACCAATAACTCTGCCAAGTAAAAACACATCAAGCAACAACTTCAGTTGTCACAGACTGTATCCAGAGAGAGAGATGCTGTTTAAAGTCTCATGAGGTTTGTTAACACAAGACCCTGTTCGAGTCATCTCTCAACACAACTACACAAGTCAACAACAAAAAGAGCATGAATGTCAGATCAATAAATGGAGGAGCAGGGTGTAAATGGTCTTTGCTCATTCATGATGATATCATTTAGTTATATTATATATAAATACACTGGATATGTACACACATACACTACAAAAAAAGTGAAATTGAAAACAAGAATCTTCTATTAACAGTTCTGGGATATGAGCTCACAGCTTTGTTGCGCGTGTTTTTTTTTTGTCATGTCTGGACTTGAAAGGTGCAAAGAAAACCCCTCCCCAGAGTGATCACTGCAGCGTAAAACAAAACATTCTCACACAGAGAAAAGGTGGGCAAAAAACCTGCCTGACTTCTCCTCGACTTGACTTGCAAGTTCTGTCTCAGAGTCTATGGTGTCGTAAAGGAGCTCCTTTTAGAAATGGCACTACACTGTATATAAATACAGAACAAATACTCAAAATGTGCCTCTGGTCCATTTATGTGGCTTGGACTGGCAACTGCAGTGGGGTTTTTTCCCCAAATAACAATAACCCTGCAGGCACTATTGTGATTCATTCACTCTAAACGTTTCACCGAAACAAGTCTAAATGAGTCATCGATGGACTCTTAATAAACTGAGAAAGCATTGCTGCAGAGGTTTCTGTTGAGGAGCAGGAGGGAGGGACATAAGCCTGTCTTCTTAAACCCTCTCATACACAGAGTAAAAGAACACACAGGAGGTCAAGACAGGCATGAAAAACTGAGTGGGCACTTGTAGAGTGTCATACAAACGGCATGTCTGCAGAAAAGCTTCTGGAGCAAGGTGACAATGTAACTGAAACTTGGAGGGTCTGAAGTGTCATGTGAAAGTAGTTAGAGAAAATGACAAAAGCAAGTTTAAAAAACACAAGCACACAAGTGCCGAGTATTTCATTAAACCTCCAGTTTGGGCTTTCCTCCCCATGTATGTGCGAGCCAATAATTTAAAGACTCTCATAGCCCATCACTGCTTCTGAGCATGTTGCAGCCCACGCTGGGCACAAGGACAAGACGGTGAGCTACTGAATAGCTATGGGGCTGATGTCACTGTTGGACAGCTGACAAGGGGAACCCTCCCTCAGATTAACCCCATCTGTACTGACAGGAAATGATGCTCTCTAAACAATTAGATCATGATTAGGAGAACTTGAATTCAAAATGTCTTTAAATATAGCTGACACTTTAGGCCTTATTCACATGGAATTGGAACGAAACGTAAACAATCTTTATTTTTTGTCATTTTGAAAAGGTTCTCAGTAAACATGGCTTCGTCTCAGGAAATGTCTTCATCAAATGCCCAAAATTAATCTGTGTAGTACACAGACTAGGCCTGTACGTGGCGCTGTTAAAAAAAATCTAGTTTTTTTCGAACACAGAAACAGAGACAGAATGAAACAAGCCAGGGGGAAAGGAAGGAAATAAAGGAAAGAAAAGTTATGATAAACCAAACAGACCAAACAATCTCCAAACACAAGAGGAGGATAACGACAATGATAGTGTCGACAGTGAATTCCAGCGCAAGACAGAAGTGGGACTATGATATCACTGCTTTCCCAAAGTGGCATATTGATCGTCTACACAAAAAAACAAGGGTGGCATTTTGAGATTTTCCCACTATGGGACCTATTTACAATAAATACCGTTTCCGGGCTATCAAAATGCTGTTTCTGATAAAAAAGACAGATTCACCTAGACTTGTTGTCGTGCGCACAGCCACTTAGATGTAATATGATGACTGAAAGAAACTCTGATGGAGTAAAGTGCTAATCTTAAAAGCCTCTTTGACACTGAAATTAGAGGGTATACGCAGGACTTTTGAACCCCAGTAAAGCTACGAATTGTGCTGTCACTGTTGTGCCAGAAAGAAAACAAGTCAGAAGAGGAAAACACCACCATCATGGGATTTGGGTATAAGAAGAGAATGAGTTCATATAGCATGTGACAGAAAGACCTGTATGGTGACCAGGCTGTCAATAACTACTCACAGACAGAAAATCAATGTGAGCTGGTCCATTTCTAGCCTTAGCTGAGTGGCAGAGAACAGCCAGGTCTGCCTTAACTTACTCCTGGAAGAAAAACACAATCTGGCAGCTTGCAGAGGTAGAACAAGTTCTTCTTACTAACTCAAGTAACAAGTACCGTCACTTGCAGATTCAAGAGCTGAACATACAAGGTGTCTCATGACTGTGGAGCTGTGCTGTGCTCAGTCCCTCTCCATCATTTTGTGATTGCCAGCAACATTCCGCTGGCGTCACATCCCTAAGAAAGAACAAACTCGTTCATCAGATACAGGGTTGTTGAATCAGGCTAAATTTGCTACTACTTAAGATAACCATTAACCAAGACAGCCTCCATTCCCTCCCCCAACGAGCACATGCATACACCTCCTCATCTACTTCCTAATGTCAATTGTACCAGGAGATGTGATGGTAGCAGGCAGAAAAATGGCATTCCATCTCTTCCTGAATTCACCCACACACTGGCCACCAACTAAAGAACTCTATAAGACAACTAGTACATAAAAAACCATGCTGAACGCACACCACTGTTGTAGTTAACTCTGCAAATTACACTCTTGTAGCCAAACACACAGGAGCAGGCTTGGAGGGAAACAATCGACAGCTCATTGTAACTGTCGCTGGAATGTGGAATGCAACAATGTCAGCCTCTGGAGAATGAGTCACCTACAAACCCTCAATGCGCTCAGTGTGTTGTGTATGTGCGTGCACATAGGTGGTGTTCTAACACAACGCTGCCAAAATTATTTACTCTGTGATACTTTGCAGTGGTGATAAACGGGTCCATTTTAGAGATAGCCAAAGACAGGAAAAGATGCACAAGAGTTAGAAATTATGCCTAAACAAAATCCCAAAACTGTCAATGAATAAGTCTTTAGAAATAATGCAATCACATAGTAATGGCTTCATACAAACCTGCCAAATCAAGACTGGACTGCAATTGAGAGTGAAATTAACTAGAAACTGGCCTTTGAGACTTAAGACTACACAATGAAGAAATTATTAAGATTTTATCCAGACACTGTACACGTGCCTGCGTTGCCATTTTAAAAATCACACTTTTAGTCAAAAATAATTTGGAAGGACAGGCTTCTATTATAGCTACAATGTATGTAGATATCTCATATATTCAAGTATTTGTTTGATAGGCACAACATTTAAAAATAAAGCAAATTCGTATTACCATGAAGCTATTAAATGATTGGTAATTTGCCAAACAAATGACAATAATTGATTTTTCAACTTCAATCATTAATACAGGTGCATGAGTGACAAAAGCAGTATACAGTGATTCAGTGCTCCCAAAACACATCGCACATGTGGATAAAACACCAAAACAACTTAATCACATTCACATAGACTCTATTTAGTGTGTAGTTAATACTTTGTGTGTGTTTTACGGCAGTGCATCTGCTGTTACCTAGCAGTTCCTCAGGATCTTTGACCACGATATGGGCGTTAAGCTCCTGTAGCTCTTGGTGAAGCTCTTCAACCTTCTTATTCGATTTTTTCAACATGTTATCAACATAAGCCAGGCTCTTCTTGTCTGTTGTGACCTGAGGAGAGAAGATGTTAAGTGTTAATTGTTTTAAAGCTGTGAATGGTGAGCCAACATGGCCAGGTCTCACTTGTAAAAGTAGTTTCTATATAGATGGACTTTTTAAATGAAATAAAAGTTAAATGAATAAAAAGGAAACAGCAAAATACTAAACCACTTCTTTGAAGCTCCAGTGTGTAACATTCAGAATTAGAATTTATTGGTAGAAACTGAAGATAGTACACAATGTAAATGTTTAATGTGTATCATCGCTTCAAAATAAAAAATTGTTTTGTTTTTGTAGCCTTCCAACAAGCCTTTCATAAGTACTTTAGGGAAGGTTTCTGCTTTATGGAGGCTGCCATCTGGCACTGTCATATAACAGCAGCCTGAACAGACAACCCAGTCAGAGCAGAACAACATCCTTTCCTTTATGCAAAGGCTAGCAGAGTCCTCTGTTTATTATAATGTGCTGTCTGACTTTTAAGGGTCCGTAATTCTTACACAGTGGAATTTTAATAGAATGATCGCTGTCTAGAAAACAAAACCTGTGATATTACCTTGCGCAGGTTCTCTGCACCTTCTTTGATCTTCAGCTCCTTGCGGATCTCGCGGCGGATCTGCTCCTTAATCTCGTCCAGCTTTTGTTGGACCATGGTGTCGGACAGGTCCAGGTTATGCCCCAGACCCAGCCGCTCTGCCACTAACTGGCCCCGAGTATCCCCCTGGAAGACAGGAGAGGAGGGTGAGGGAGAAAAAAAATGAGATAGGAGGAAGACGGAGATTGCAATTCAGGGGTCAGTGAGGGAGGGAAGGGAGGAAGAGGAAATTGGGATGCCAGAGAAATAGGAGGAGAGGACAAACAGAGGTCAGTGGACCTTTTTTGTTCAATTACATTTTTTGAATAATTATTAATGCAAACTGTAAAGGTGAAAACAAAACCCCTACACCGACTTGCCCAAAACAGCTATAGCTATGGTTTCATTGAATGCCTGTATTACCAATGTCATGATTGTTAATAAGTGATAACAGGGAAAGAGCTACAGACGGAGTTCTAACAAGAAAATGTTGTGTACGACTTGTGTGATCTGATGAATTACAATTTTCTACTCTAAGTTTTTCAAGGTACGCATGTCAAAAGAACAACTAAAAGCCTTACTGACTGAATGTTTCAGAGAATGAAATCCCAAGGTTCAGAGTTTTAAAGCTGGCTGCCCTACCTTGACCCCGAGACCAACCCAGTGAGTGTGTTTTTCACTTGAGGTGGCATCTGTATGTGCCATTTTCACTGCTGTTGACATGCATCCTTTAAATAGTCGCCTCACCTAAAGTGGGATTAGAAGTCACTTCCTAAATGGCTTCAGCTTTAAAGATTAGCATGAATATACTGATGCTCTGGCTAAGTTCTGCTAAGTGAACATAAAATACTTTAGTTTCTATCTGAGGACCGTAAATAATCAGTTTATTCCACAACATTACACAACACATCAACTTAGTTGTAGTTCAGGTTATTTAGCATGTGGTTGTATGAGCTAGTGACACATAGTCAACACTGATATCATCATGTTCACCCGCTGCGTTCCTCAGGTGTTGGAACCAGAGAGACACATGAACGCTTGCAGAAGGTTGTGTTGCTTTATAAACGGCCCTCTCCTGACACCAAAGGAAGTCAGGGATTTTACATCACAGCACATATAAGTTATAGACCCACTGCTGACTTCATCGATAAGTTCAAATGTGTTATATTGTGACACGGCTATTTAAAATACTACGAGTAACAACAATTTTCTATATGAATTCAGGGTAGAAAAGTGGGTGCTTTCCGTTTCAGCAACATGACATGTCCCTTCCATGATTTTCTATGAAATGCCAGCTCTTCCATCTCTAACTCCTTTACAAGTCAAATATAAAACCAAAAATTAAATCACATAGACTACAAGATCTCAATGCAATGCTTCATTTAATGTTAAAACCACTTCCAACGATGAACCAACTCGACTAGAAAACATACAATGATTTTTAAATCCTGCCTTACCGTAATTTCGTCTGTTTCAGCCAACTCCATCTCTAAATTGGCATCGGAATAAACCAGCCCATGCATGTTCTTCTGACCAGCTAAACAACCAGCATAGGAACTTCAGTGTTCTGTTGTCCAGAAGGAGCCATGATAACCTCCGTCACAAAGCTAAGCCACAACATAGCTGACAGTGGTTCATCCACTCTGCTTGTATCTGATTTTCTCCAGCTCACTAATTGAATGCTTCTTTCTTACACAAACCATTGACATCAACAAGGAAGATAAACTGTCTGAGTAGTGACAGCCAAATCCCTCTTAGCTTCTCACTCTGTGAGGTCAGAGCAGCCCAGAACAGGATCTAATCTGACTCCAGGAAGAGTGGTGTGTCTAAAATTAACTCCAGTCAAAAACATAATGCAGGCTATCCACTGTGGTCTCCCTCCTGGAAAGCAGCTAGTGGGGTGAAAACAAGGAGAAGCTCTGAAACGCCACCCGTACAGTGAGAAAACAGTTTAAGTCCAAAACTTGAAAGTACAGCATGTAAGGTACTGTTGTGGAAATAAGCCAGTGTTGGAGTCACAGAGCCTGATTGACCCATGTGTGACAGGTAAAGCCAGCATGGCACAACAGACAACAGATGATGTTAAAATGCTAACTACTACTATTACAACACAGGATAAGGGGAACCTTTTAACAGCACTATGGAGAAATCGTTGTATAAAGATGGAAACGCATAATTTGATAGTGAAAAGAACATAATTCATCCAACAAGGTATAAAACACAAGCCAGTAGAGCTACAATAGCTAAATAAAATTATACACAAGCTACATTTTCACAGAACATCTACATTCTCTATGAAAAGATGCCATATTGCAGAAGAAAAAAAAAAAAAAAGAGTATTTACTTTGGATGTTATGTTTTTATTGATCATGAGGAGTTGCATCCAAATCTGTGTGAATACAACCTCAGCTTAACCGCTACCTGAGGGAAAACCCTACAATGAGCTCATCTACAATTTATTTATTTTGTGAAATTACGTCATATTCAGTATAAGGGATTTCCATGTGTTCAGTCATGCCTTCACTAACCCTCGTAAAAACCCTCCCTCTCCTCTCTATAGGTGATCACTTCAGAGGAAACTATAGTTTGCACATATCCTGGTCCAGAGCCCCTTCAATGACTCACAGGTAAAGTGGAGGTCACAACTCCTGGAAGTGGCAGAGCAATGTGCGTACTATTCTTTAACTCACACCCCTAGGCAAAACTTGTTTGCATTATAACTCTGTTTACCCAGTGTGGACAACATGAGGACACCCAAAAGGACCTATTTCACTGCTCAACAATGCAAGGAAATCCACGAAAAGGCCAATCAGATAAGATGGAAATAAATCAGCTAGTAGACCTTCAAGACCTGCGGTTAAATTTGAGATCAAACAGAGAAACTAAACTCGAATAAAAGAGCAGGTGGTCATTTGCAGGATTGGATTCAACTCTGGTTTCTCGAACACTTCCATAAGTTGTTCTTTTTTACATTTAAAGCCTTCAAATTTCTTGCTGCTTGTATGCATTACCAAGTCAGGGGAATGACGCCAATCCAGAGACTTAAGACTTATAAGGTTCAAAGACAAGTAAAGCAGGAATTGTAAGCAAATGTTTCCACTCACAGTACAATGCATACAGTTTATGATGGATGGAGGGAACTTGTACTGGTCTCTGAGGCTCTGCTCGCTGTTCTGTGCAATATCCAAGGCTCACAATGTAATGAAAAGGCAATCTGAAACATTTTATCTACACATGCTGTTTAATATTAAAAAGAAAATCAAAGGCGCTACATAATTTATTAAAATGATTGAATAAAGAAAACACTAGTGTTTTAGTTGAGTGAGGTAGACACAAACATCTATGACTTGTATCTTATTCTCACAAAGGGAAGACAGTTATTATCTACACATGCGTTTTACAGCACTCTTTTAGTGCCTAGGACATGAAAGGAAACTGTTAGGTAAAAGCAAACATTAGGTCTGAACCTCAAGTGTAAGCAGGTTAACGTGATCTTTCAGCTTGAAAGCTTCAAGTCCAACAACAAGAGCACAATTCAGACAATTGGACAATGGAAAAGTTGAGGCCACTTTGCAGATTTGCCTTTAGGAAAAAGAAGGAAAAAAGAAACAACCCCATGTCATCTCAGCGTACAATCTAACACCCAGCAGTCTTAACCCACAGCTTGTGCTGGTGAGTATTGGCCATAGAACAACAGAGTCTAAAAAAAACCCCACTCAAAGTAATGTAACTCATAAATATAGACATATTTGTTAATAGTGAAAGCATATCTTTAAGATGCAGTTTGGTACTTTTTGAGTCATAATTAAAATATTCAAGCTGCATAACGGCCTTTAGAAACACAGTACAGGCCCGAGCTTGTGTTATTGTTTGTGTTGTGCAATGTATCACCTGTCAGTGACAAACATAATCCTCACAGTCCAAACACACTCAGAGTTTTCTGCTCATTATTTCAAAAGCACTGAGGGTGTGAACAGTTTAACCTAACGGACGCGCGTTTACTACACATGTACGTTTTTAAATCATTCAACAAATTCCTGTAAAACGACAAGTACAGTAGATTAGTTCAGAAGTGAAGTAGTATTTGTCCATTTAGTAAATTTGCTGTTCATAATTAAGAATTTAAGAACATTTCTTTTAGACTTGGATACTGTTCATGTGACGGTGTCCTGTAAATGTGATTAGGACTAAATTAATGTTGTATCAGTATTTGTTCCTCTTCGTATGTTCTTGCTAATTAATATGTGATTGATCATCAATCTGTTAATTATTTCTTCAAATGTCTATCATTCAAACCAGAGATTACCAATTAGTGTGGGGGGGTTTCAGAATTTGACAACTGTAATGTTGCATTATTTAATTGTTTAGCATACAGGTGCACAGAACATCACTTTGATCATTCTAAATGGAATTTAGTTTTGCACCCATTTACCTCAATTTGATATTTTTGTCAAAGTTCATCTGTCCGCAGGTTATGGCCCAAGGAAGAAAGGATTACATTTTAGTGGTGAGCCAGGTGCAGAAAGCGGGGTGGTCCTGGGTTTTTTCTCTCGTTTATCAGCCAGATTAAATCACATCTCCCACTCAGACTAAAGCGTTATCCTTATCACGTGTGTAATGAGCTTCCAATAAGAGAACATCTTCTCTTCACCCATTAATAATACTCGGGAGGAGACAGGTGGTCTAGATTGAATTGCAGCATATGCAATTTCTACTACTAGGGGTCCTTCAATCAAAAACAATTTAAAAAAGGGTATTAGTAGTTTGATGACAACAGGAAGCAGCGTAGGATCATGGGGGCAAATGACAATGAGCACTCATAATTAATTAATAACAAATATCACACAATTAAAAAAGAAAGACAATACACTGGCTAATAAGTGGTACTAAAGTGTGGAGAAGTGGTCTTTTACCCTGAAGAGAAATATTGATTGCTTTGGATTTAAAATGTGTTGGAAATGTTTGTGGCTGATTTTACGCTACTCAACAACAGTCTATTTGGTTTTTTTGACATTTCAGTGCAGAAACATTACATATAATATGTTTCACCATGCTGGGTCCTCTATACAGGTCACACACATGAAGCAATAGAGCTGTAAATAAATAAATAAATAAATAAATGTTAACATTAGGCAAGATAAGCCATTTTCTTAGTAATCTGATTCAGCTGCAGCATCACAGGTCATCACCACCTGTAGATTCAGTGATCAGTTCCAGTCTGCACCAGTCCTGGCAGACACATTAATTAAATACCAAAACACAGGTGTCAGCTTTGTTATCTGCTGTATGACAACTCCTCTGAAACACACACACTCCAACTCCCATGCTCTAAAGATGAGTAATAGTCAGATTAATCAGACTGGTCTTTGCTTTAACTTTTATATTCGATAAATCACTGCTTGACCACAACTGCACTGATTAAGTTCTGGATGAGCTGAAACACTTTCACAGTATTTTCAGTCACAAAGATGAAGTTCCAAGTCTGATGTCACTCCAATGAAACCACATTATTCAATGAGTCATGACTGCTCATGGACTAAATGAGACTTGACTGTGATGCACACTTTAACTTACTCCCGTTTTTAAAAAGGTATAAAAAAGGTGCATTTGCTTGTCACAAATGACATTTTATGATCCTCGTTCCTCATGTAGCTGACATGTTTTGGGCTCACCCGGGCTGTAACGTGTAAAACTTTACGTCAAGCAAATTAGTAAACTTACTCTACACAAAAAAACACTTGTATTTCTTTTTAGTTAATAAATACACACAAGCTAACTGCTAAATTATTCCGGGTGTAACTACACGGAAGACAGTGTTTATGTTGCAGCAAAAGCAAAATCACTGGTATTAACCTCAAAGTTCAACCTTTTTCTTGACAAGAACGACATCAACGTTAATGTTAAACATGTTCCCAGTCGTGGCCGCTGACTTAACTCACACAACAAACTTTGCACAACACGAAATCGCCGGTTTTAAAAGTGGGACATGTCAGGATAGGTTGATTTTGGATAATTGTTTCCCAGGCCTCGATCCATGGATATATCCCAGACAGACTTCTGGGATCCAGCAGAAGCTTCCCGCTTAAATAAAACATCACAAACTCGCCCCAACTAAACTTCCATGGAATAAAAGTGTTCGCTGACTCATAACTACAGCTTTGGAGCAACTTTGCGCACTTTTCACAACCGTTGTCAACTTTTCCTACCTGCACGGAATCGGCGGCCATCTTGCTTTTCGCCTTTGAATCAAATCCTACGGGGAGAGAGAGGAGGGGAGGTGGAAGTCCAAAAACAAGCCTTGTTTTAACTTTCCCTCTCCAGTGACAAAAAGACGGGGCTATTTGGACCAAACCGTCGGTCGTCTCGGGCACACGGGACTTCCCATGTCGTCTTGACGCTTTTTTCCGCGCTCACACCGTTCCGGAGGGGTCCTGGAGGGCGGACTGATGGTCATAAACACAAAAAAGCTGAGGCATAAATCTGTCCGAGTGCCGTTGGAGAAAGAGGCGGTGGTTAGGGTGGAAGAGACCGCCCCCGCGGAGCTGCTGCACCGATCCTCCTGCTCCTGCTGCTGCTCTCTGTCCGGACAGATAGAACACATGTGACCCAAAACTTCACACACACAGTCTGGCATTACCTCATGCTAATAACCCGCCGTCATCCACCTCCAGTAAACACAAACACGGAGAACATTAATCAGAGGTCAGCTGTGCCTCACACTGACTGAACAGTAGATTACCTACATGGAATTACAACATTGTTTACTATGCAGCCACATGAAAGAAGATGTACTGTGTTTACACTGACATCAACCACTTTAAAAAGTGAGACACTGTAATGCAGGAGCGTTTCAAGGGACTTTGGGGGCCCCCGGGAAACAGACACCTGGGCCCTCACCTGGGGATGAAAGAGTGATATTGGTCATATATCATATTTATCGCATGCCGAGTTTGTGATATCGGTATCAAACAGAAAAAAAGTGGTATCATCCCATCTGTACCCTCACCCAAAAACAAGGGGTGCAATTCATGTTTTGGGGTATAAGGGGTCATAACTTTTCCACATATGCGTAAATGCCCACACTTACGTTCAAACCAAAACAAGCACCTGAGTAAGGCCAGAGATCCACGTATGCATTCTGGGTCTCACATTCCATTTTTATAAGTGGCGATTTCATACCAGGAGTTTGCCTTCTCCTTTTTTAAGTCCTTGTATTCTTTGACCTCAGAGTTGTATATATGTGGGTTCCAGCACACTTCCTCATATAACCTTAAGCGTGTTTCCACGGTTACTGTCCTCTTCATTGTCTCTTTTGACCAAAACAAGAGCATGCCACAAAGTGGACTGGAAAGTGTTGTGTTACTGGGAGCATGGGGTCTGTGTGGTCTCAGAACTGGAGGTGTTTTTGTGGTGGTCCATGCTGAGCATAAGCAGATCACCATGGAAATGGGTATATTACAAAATTGACATGGCCATACAGTGCATGTACTGTAGTCCATTGTCAACACAACTTAACAAGTCTTCCTAGTAAGAAATGTCCATTAATCAGGGCAATTTTGTCACGGTGCAGGGTTGAAGTAGTGACATCTAATGGTGAGACAGCAGATTGTGCCAAAGAGAGGACTCCATAGCTGTGCTACTTTTTCTTCATTTTGATAAAGGATAATGACGTTGTTGAGATGGCAAAAAAAAACATTATTTCTTTTTTTTTTTTTTTTTTTTTTTTAAATTAACAAGATAATAATATAAATAAGTTGTGGAGTAAAAAGTACAATATGTCCCTCTTGGATATGCTGTATAGTGGAAGTATCACACCATAAATTGCAAATTGCACAAATGTTTTTCAGTCCAGTCCTTGTGGAAATATATCCATCACTCCCTTTCTGAGGTGCATGAGTAGGCTATGTAAACACAATTTAAAGGGCACTGAAAGCTTTTCAGCTGGAAACAAAACAATAAAAGGAGTGCAGGCCAACATAGAAAGAGTTCTTAGAATATACACTTCCCATAATCTACCTACTAGTTGTTCAGCAGGTCAACACCCACACTTTATAATCCAGACTTCTCATCATACATTTATAGTCTTGTACTTTAATAAGGAATAGCACGGTTGATAGTATTGATGACATTAATGATGGCTCTGGTCAGTCCATGTAAGTCCGGACGATGTGACAGTGAACTGAGGCAGCAAACTGTTTATACCTGTGCTTTTATAACTTACTGTTTTTATGGGATAAATACTAATCACCATCACTACTTAAACGACTATAATGTGTCAGATCTGTGAACATTCCCCTTCTCCATTGCTCCCCGGGCGCTGCCCAGGCGCTGCCTGCTGCTCCTAATTCTAGGAAGGTTTCTCGGAGAGGATGGGTTAAATGCAGAGAAAGAATTCCCCAAGGGGATTAATAAAGTACAAAATACGAAAGAATAAACGTTGACCCCATTCTGTGTTTTATACTGGTAAGTAACTAAAGCTAAGTAATACATGAAGTCAAGTAAAAAGTACAACATAAGCACATAATGTCAAAAAAGTACAAGTGCCTTGAAACCTGCCTCAGGATCATGTTTAACAATTTAGCGCTGATCATCAAACTGAATGAGAATTTCGTTCACATCAAGAAGATCGTGCTGTACAAACCAGAGCTGCAAAAGCAAACATTAGCTGTCACTCTGGATAAATGTCAGAGTCTACTCTTTTCAGTTGCCAGTCCAGATAAATCAGGAGGAGCAGATGTGAAGAGACAACCAAGGCAAACGCGAGACATGTCACACCTCATCCTGAAGACTTACTGCTGCATTACATAACCCACAAGGACAATGTCTCAACTATCTATTGTGAAGGTGTGGACAAAAACACAACACAGCACAGAAGCATTGTCCATACAAGAGTTGAAGAAACCTGGTTGAGACGATTTGTGGAAAATGTATGAAGAGACCTACGTTGTCTCGCTCTGTCTCCACAGTGACAGGTGCTGACTGAGTGTGATGACCTTTGACCCCTGCTGTAATTATTTGTGTAATTAGAAAACATACTCACCCTATCATACTCTTATTGCTTTGCTCTGTAACAGCAAGATAGTCACACCAGGAGAAAGAGTTTTAATATATGTATATATACAGTTCTGTGTATATAGACAACATTAAATAGGTTTCTACATGCACACATATATATACATATACTGTATGTATACATATATATACACAAGGAGAGGGCAAGAGTATGGAAAACCTAGTGTGGTTTTATTCAAGGTGCCATATGTAAGAATGTGGCCAAAAACGGTTACTACATTCAAATTCAAAATACAGAGGTCTTTTAGGTTTCGGGTTTTGACGTAACTGGCAACCAGTGGTTGCTCGGCAGCTGAGACTCTACTGACTGCAATGATTGGTAGACAGCGGTAGGTGGCGCCACATGCCAAAACATGATTTCCAAGCATAAACATGATTTGCAGTCTGCAAAATATTTTTTTTAATACAAATATTTTGGCTGTACTGTTGTTATTATTCCTGAGTCTCTGTGACATATTAGGAGGATTTTATGACCAGTTGCTTTAGATTTATTACATAATGCACCTTTAAGAGCTTTAAAAACATAAATAAGGTTTATGGCACTAACAACAGTATCTCAGTGCATCACTATATCTAATACGGAAAATATAGTGTGGAGAGGTCTGGAGAGGAAAGGGCATAAAGAGGCAAGAGCAGCTCTTTATCTTCCTCCGCACGATGCCAGCTTTGTAATAATCCAGATTTAATTTCCACTGAAGGAGCTTCATCTGTTTTAGCAGCTTTCACCTGCCCCTCGTACCTGGTGGTGATGATGAGGATGGCGAGCAAACATTTGCATCGGGAGTTAAGAAACACACGAGCACCTGTGGTAGATTTTGTTTTTCAGCGTTCTGTATATTTGTTTGGCAATCAAAAGACGAAAACAACCACGGCAGCCATGTCTTATTTTTTTTTTACTGTTCCAAATGACAAAATAAGCAGAACTGGGCGTAGAGAAGGCACACAGAGACTGGGAGGTAAACTGCAGAATGTCCTTTGTCAGTGAAAAGACTTGAAAATGGTGTGAACGTATATCCACGATCCAAGATTAAACATGGCTGTTCCAGATTACTTTGCCTTCACACATTCAACATGAGACTCAGCCCATTGTCATTAATTTATCATGATGGGAAACAAGCAATTTGACCGATCAAACAAAAGGATAAAGATACCAAGAAATACACCAAACCTTCAGGAAAAAAATAGAGATGAAAAGCTTGCAAGCAAATGAGCAAAGTTACTGCCAACTTCCCCATCAATGTTTATATGTGGACAAATACTGAAACAAAACACATTTAAAGATTTAAAAGAATAGTTTGACATTTGGGAAAATAGATGGATACCCTCTCTCTTTCATCATAAACAGCAAAACAAAAACATGCCGCAGTTAGTTTACCCTTTTTCTTATCTTTGACTCTTACTCATTCTTGGTAAGAAAGTGAATAAATTCCCAATTGGTTACCCATATATCGTGGGCAAACTTGTATTACAATGGAAAAAAACAACAAAACAAAGCTGTGAATGTGTTAACAGAATAAAATGGTTAATGTTAATATTTACAGCAGCAGCATCTTCACATTAGTGTTCTGACACAGTTTGACAACGTGTGCAAAAGCGCCCTACATTCGCCTTGAAAAGGCCCAGGGCAAAGCTGCACATGAACAAGTGTCATCTAACAAAACCCATCAAATACAATACAAAACATACACACTTGCCCCAGTAAGTAGCCCATGGTCACACAGGACTTTTTATTTCATAAAAACCTCGAAATGTCAAATTCCAAGTCCAACAAGACAGCACAGTAGTCAGTTTCTTACACTTAGAATGTCAAAAGTTAGTAGTGGTAGTGGTGGTGGTGGTGAGGGGATGTTTGCGTTGAAAATGTCACTGTCTTTACAAAACCATATGCAAGAGTTAAAATACAACCAAACACAACCAAACAGTACAGAGCCAATGAAAATGTCTTATCAGGATCACAGAATACTGAAGCCAAACAGAGTCACATCTGATCAGCTTTTAGGGGTTGGACGTCACTGACCACTTGCCAGCAGAGGGACTGGAGCTCCGGGAAGCTTCTTCGAATACAGTCTACTGATCCAGTTTGCTGGCACGAACGTGAGCCGGTCTGACCGTTGCGTCACAGGCAGCTCGACATTATGTTCTCCAGCCACGGAGTCAATGCTGATCTATTTCACCTTCCTCCTCCTCCTTCTTTCAGTCTCAGACCGTTCATCTAAGCTTGTACAAAGTGTCCGCCTTCATCTGAAACACTCTCCTCAAACTCCTCCATTGACATGTGTCTCCTTAGTTTTTGGGGTAGATTTTTTCATAGAAGAAGTTTTGTGCCAGCACGTAGAGTTCCCCGTCCTTTTCTCTGACAGCATGAGCCCTGACAAATTGGAACTGCTCCAGTGCAAACTCATAGAAGTCGTTCTCCATCTTCCAGATGGACGATTGCTGCAGCTTGGCGATCGACTCCTTTGTGGGCGGCTTTTTCTCACTGGTCTTCCTCAGGTGGGATTTCTTTCCTGTGATGATGAAAAAAATATGCAATTACATACATATAAGTACACTACTGTTAAAGGGTTTGGGGTCACCTATACAATTTTTTGGTGTCACACTTTTATTCATGAAAAGAGTTGCAAAATGAATAGAAAAATAAATAGTCAAGATTAGCTAACCAGCAAAACTGTTTTCAGCTGTGCTGCTAACCAGAGCCGGACAGTAGTCAAGTACAATTTTGAGGGATCTGTACTTCACTTGAGTATCATTCACTGGTGCCAACATCATTACACAAGGGTTTTCAAGGGTTTTCTAATCATCCAATAGTCTTCTAACGTGATTAGCAAACACAATGTACCATTAGAACACTGGAGAGATGGTTGCTGGAAATGGGCCTCTATACACCTATGTACATATTCCATTAAAAAGCAGACGTTTGCAGCTAGAATAGTCGTTTACCACATTAACAATGTATAGAGTGTGTTTCTGATTCATTTGATGTTATATTCATTGGGAAAAAAGTGCCTTTCCTTCAAAATAAGGACATTTCTTAGTGACCCCAAACTTTTGAATGGTAGTGTATATAGTCTGTAAATGTCTAAGTCAGACCACCATAACATTTGTTGTTTTAGCAATGCTATAATGACCATAGAGTGCACTTTGTCTCCATCATTTTCGTAAAAAACATATCCAGAAAAAAAGGGAAATATATATGCAGTTTTAAAATAACAAATATTTCACAAAAAAAAGCTTCTACAGGTTAATATGTCAAAAAAGTAGTGTGACCTACCCTTAAACTTACACTTGAACATATCACGACCCTGGCTCTCTTAAAACTGGAGTGGAACCCTAATTAATGTTATGTGTTCGTTAGAAAATCATTGTAATAACTGTAATCGTTTACTTTGATCAATTTACAAAATGCAGAGTGACCTATAAAAATATAGGTCAAATTATTTTGGTGTTATTGCCTTCAAAACAGCATCAATTCTTCTCGTCACTGCACGCACTGTATCTTAATCAGTGAGAGGAATGGATGCATATTGATCACACTTAATATGGCACGGTTCAGCCTCATTAGGACCAGGTTTTGGTCTCCATGAGTACCACTGGTCATACAATCCAACCACAACAGACCACTATTTATCAGACACGGCACCTGTTTTGTACAACTCTGTGGCTCCTCTGAAGAATCGTGGCAGTGCAGCTTCCAGCATCATGACAAAGTCCTCCAGCTCCTCTGTCACACCGACCAGCATGTACTCATTCACCAGGTTGTACTTGGCCTGCTCCAGAGCCCACTGGCTGCCCACATTCCTGCAACAACAACACCACCACGCTCATTACTGCACGTGGTTATGTTTCTGCTTCAAATGTGGCTGTTCTGCTGGATCTTAAATTTCCACATTACTTGGCTGGAGAAGAAGTGGAGGGAAGGGGGCAGTGTTAGACATAACAGAGGAACAGCAAGGCACAAAAACAGAGATAATATTGGATAAACAAGAATGGAAAGGTAAGGGGGGAGTCAACAGAAGTGAACAGAAGCAGGAAGATTAAAAATCTAAGTTGATGGCAGGTGTTGGCATGATCAGGAAATTGAATAAGAAGAGAGGAAGGAGATTGTGTAAACATATTTTTTTGGCAAAGCATTAAAGGATTATTTGCAACTTATCCTTGCCTCTTCAGTTCCACAGCTGTTAGTGTAAAATAAAACCTTCACACACACACACACACACGTGTCAGTACACCAGTACTTCAGGTAGTCAAAAGATGGAGGGCAGAGTCAAGGAGACATTAAGCAGGGTGAAGGGGATGAGTGAAGACAGAGTGACAAAAATCCATAGAGGGAACAGATCGTGGTTAAGAGCTAGAGGATGGAACAGAAAATTAATGCGATTTAATGTGGGGGATAAAGCTTGAAGTACCTGAGGTGAAGAAGGGATAAGTCCAACAACAATAAACTATTACATAATATGATGATATATAGGGTTTCCCAAACGTTTTATGAGGGGGACTTTAATTATATATTTGTGCCTAATAAACCCCTTTTGACTGTTTTGACCATTTACACACTTAATATCTATAAAGCAAGTTGCTTCTGTGTGTTTGTCTATGACGGGCATATCTCGCTGACCATCGCCCTAAGACTTTGGATATGGGTTGAGCACGGCCCAATGGTGATTGTCAAATTTTTTGGAGGAATTTTAATTTTCGGCAATTTATCACGCTGCACTTTCTCTGATTTATCACGCGACACCAGGCAGTAGGCAGTGGCTCATCAGCAGCAGCTGCGCTGTCTGGAGCGGGGAGGTGGGAGTGAAGAGGCTGTCCTCACGGTGGGTGAGACATTTTAACATGGTTCACCGCAGAACATGGAAACGAAGGTGTCCATTCACCAATACGCGAGCACATGTTTATTTTTACATTAGCATGCTACTACTTTGCCGCTCACTTGGCAAACCTGTTTCCAAAGGTAAGCTAGCGAGGCTACGATTAGCATTAGCGTAGGGCTAACATAATACAAACACTGTGCAACCTCATTAGGCACAATGCAAATGTTTTAATTTTCAATTAGCATTAGCGTTGTGCCTAATGAGGTTGCACAGTGTTTGTATTATGTTAGCCTTTACGTTCCTTATCATGCATTACCATAACTGAAAAATCTTCTTCAGCTCCCACTATAGGAACACATACTTCCTACGGCCATTGCACTAGTTTAAACAAATCACAAAGAGAACAGGTGGTGTGATAATTTTTTGGTTACCAAAACTATCTTTAAAAACATGACAAGACAAAACATAAATAAAGTAGAGCTGATTGACATTAGTGCAAGGGTTTAATGGACAAACGTGATACAGTGTCAGGTACTTCAGTACGTACCAACATTCAGAATAGTGACCACAGAAAAAGGGAATCTGGAGCCAAAGCTTCTCAGGAGCACAGTCGGAGCCACCAGCTGATACACATTCGTCAAATGTCTGAAACACAAATGCAGCGCATGAGCATGAGCATGAGGAAAAAACCCAAACACTAGGTCTTAATAATTAAAAGGTGAAGGTTTGAGATTATTTTGAGGATCTTAACCTTCTTGTCTCCTTGTTTCCTACGTCTCAGGCCGGGTCGGTAGTCATCCCCAAATCGTAAAAAGTAATAATAGGACACCAGCCTTTCTATAGGATCCCGGATCACATTTATGTAGATGGGTTTCCTCTTCACCCCAAACCTGAGAGAAATGACAGTCATATTTTACATGGACAGCAATATTCCTATATTTAACTGAATTAGACGATCATTTAATGGACAAACATATTCTTTGTACCTAAAGCTAAATGAGGTCATACTTAAATGAATCAATAAGTATGACATCTGGCTCTTCAGATATTAGTCACATAGTCAGATTATTGGTGCCCATGTAAACAGTCGATTGGTTGAGATAACTTGACAGGATTTTAATCTGAGATGGAATATCCATTTTAAAACTACATTCAGATAACAGTAACTAGAGCTGCAACGCATGATTTTTTTCATAATCGCTCAAACCAATGAGCCGATCATCAAACTAGCTGGCGATTATTAGACAATTAATCAATATTACCATCATGGCCCTAATAGCATGTTGTTATTTACATAGAAAGACTGACTTTCTGCATCATCGACATGACCTTTTCCCACACACTGATCATCCCCCATTAGACTGTGCAAGTTAAGAGCATTAAATGACCACAAGGTGGAGTCAACTCACAAGAACACAGTTTTATTTGGGTTTTATTAATAAATATCTATTTACCTGGTGAATTCCAGGAAGGAGACATGTCCATGGTAGAAGGCTGGCTTCATTTCCCTCCACTCAGTCACATTCTTAACAAACCGCACCTGAACAAGTCAAAAATAATAATCATTATTACTATGGCTGACAATAATGGAGAGCAAATAAACAGGTGAACAACTCAAAAATGCTTTGAAATCAACTTCTCTTCATGTATACCAGCAAACTGGTGTATAATAATTCCCCCACACAGATTTTCACCTTCATATTTAAAGGAGGAAAAGTGTTAACACCAGCAGCCATCTTGCCACGGGGGCTGATAGCTGAAAAAAACACAGCTAGAAGTACCTAAAAAGTAACTATTTCCCACAATAAAACAGTTTTAAAAATGGTTCTATTCCGTCTTTTTTTGCATAATCTGCTTCTATTAATAGAATAAGGATTGGGATAAGATCATATGTTCCTGGTCTTTGCATGGTTACGCAGAGATCTAGAGAGAGGCCTACAAGGTGCAGCAGTGTCTCACCAATCTGGTGGTTCTCTCTCATAATGTCCCTCTACTCCTGAAAGGTTTTTCTACCAGAACAATGCGTCGTTCCGCACATATCTGATGGAGAACCAGCAGATAAAAAAACCCCGCCATGACCAGCCCCATCTCCTGCGCATGGCAAGACATAAAAGCCTCTTTAAAATCAGGCTCATTCCACCAAAATATGAATACCTAAACTCTTCCAAACTCCAAACTGTTGGCATTTTTCCCAACAGTTTATCAGCAGTTATGATCTAAAGCTCAAAAACGAGCTGCTGTGAAAGTGAAAACAGACGCAGACCGAGGTTCGGTGGCAACGAGGAGGACGTCACGTCTTCTCCTGCCGCAGTTTTGTGACGCACAAAGAAGCTGAGGCACAAATCTGCACAAGTCAGGTCTACGATGATTTGGAGGAAACCATTTGTTGATGCTTCCTGGTGCTTTCAGCCAAAGGAGTTGGGCAGTGACATTAGACTTTTGCCACTCCCGAGGTGATTCTGCAGATCTTTCTGAAAATACATCCCCTACGTGCCAAAATTCCTACTTGAACCTTTGGTGAAATGTCCCAAATATAACCCACACCTATTATTAGCAAAAGCAGAGAAACTGAAAACTCTGCAGTGGTCTTTTAATGTTAACCAGAACTGTATCAAAGCCTTTGATTGTCCCTCTGACCTGGTCCTGAATGGACATGACCGGGTTGTTCTTCGTGGTGTTTATGTGCAGCACGTGGTAGTGGTTCTTCCCGCACAGGTCGTAGGCGATGTTGGTGAAAGACGTGCTGGCCGTCTTGGGCACGCGGTTGTAGATGATGACCAAGTCGTCTTCGTTGTCAGACGGCGATGACGCCGACCAGTCGCGCTCTCGCAGGCTGTCCTGCGTGTGCCGCTGCTCGATCTCTCGTACCTCGTGTCTGGCGATGGCTCGTTCTGAGGGGACATGGGGGAAATGAGACACAGGTCAGATAAGGACACATTGCAACACATTTGTGTGTTTCTATACCATAATTTTTGATTATCATTCAGCTCCAGGAGTTGCTGCTTTGAAACCAATCTAGACTTTTGGAAAGAACGTGAATAGAAAACTGCTGTGACACATTACAAGCTGCAGCAGGACAGCAGGAAAGTCAAACTCCAGTTTCTTTTCACCCTTTTCCTATTCACTGCACAATGTTTAACATGTCTATTAACTGTGCCCAAATTGCATTCAGCTGATGCATATTCTAAAACCCTCCTTCAAGTTAAGACCTAAATCAAAAACTGATTCACGCATAACTGGAGTCTTGTTATCTTCTCCGTGTCAGAAGGAGAAGACTCAACAGTAACTTTATTAAAAATCTATTTCAATTCAATCTCTTTTGGAGAGCTACAGTGCCTTTCTTACCTCACACCAAGGAGCAGGAATAATGTCAAAAGGAATATTAGTTAATCTTTTTTTTTTTGTGAGCAGTCCATTTCACACTGCGGTACCACATCTCCTCTCTCGCCATCCGTCAAAAACCTTTATTCTGACTCTCCTTATTGAAGTGTGGGTTTGGCTTTAAATTCAACAAATGGACCACGCTACAGTCAGATACAGTTAATCTTACTCCTCAGTCTCCAGATACTGTGGAATATATATGATGGATGTGTCATAGGTGAAAGGGTGAAGAGCAAGAGGTGAAGGGCTAAGTGTTAGGGGTTGGTAGACGGTACAGAAACACTTATTAGATACTGTAACTCATGGGCCATTTACTGTATAACTGAGGAGGGTGCAGGGTGGTGAGGGTGGTATCTCAATCCAAATGCTGCATGTGAAGCCAGACCTCAGCACCTCAGTGTGAATAGACTGAGCACAAAGAAGCCCCAGCCTTTGTCGCCCTCTGGCTTTTCTTCGCCTGAATTTGCCTCAGATTGACTGGTGTTGACAAAGCGTCAGAGTGCTCTGAAGGAAGAATGGACTGAAGGAGAAGGGTGTGTGTTTGTGTGTGTCTGTGCTTCCAACACCGGAAGCACCTAATACCCGTGGGACTTTCAATGAAGCCAGCAGGCTCCTAAAACTCTGCCGAAAGACACTGTTACAGCCTGGTCCGGCCTGGTCTAACTGGACCTAATGCCTTGTCTTTCATTTGTGCAAAAATACAAACACAAACTACACTCTCATTGCCCCCACCCCCCTCCATCTCTTTGACCCCCCCTTGAGCAGCTGTTTACGTCCCGCTCATCAACGGCAGGTCTGGTTACAGACCCGACCAAATGCCGCTTCCGCATGCTCACAACTGCCATTTCAGAGCTGACGGTGTGGGGTTGTAGTGCCATGTGGTTGTAACGGGCGAAGGCTGTCAGTGTGGAGAACAACTGTGATGGAGACATTCCTTTCTCATGTCCCTCCAGAGCAGGCGTCAGCCAGCAACAACAACGGCAGTAACAGCTGCTGTGCCGGAACTTTATCGCCTGGGCTCAAATATCCTTTTAGGATTATTTTTACAATGACGTCTACAGTGGCAGGGGAAAGTGAAAGGCTGCCATACATATTTTGGGTGCATTTTGATTATATGCAGTTCCAGGTGTGTGTAGAAGACAGCTTTAAGGAAGTTTTCCTTAAAGCACTTCTAGTTGATACTCATGGCACTGACCTTCACTGACCTCCGTTTGTTGATGTGTGCCTGTGTCGATCGTGGCTTTGTGAGATTATAACTTGTCCAAGCTGTAAATGAATTGCCCTCTTGAGATGAATAAAGTCTGAATCTGTACACAGATGTTTCCCTTAAAAATTGCAAGTAGAACAGCGTGAAAAACAGATCTACAGTAATCAAGTGGCAATGACCTCCTATTATGATGTTCGCTGTTAGTTTTCTCCAGCAGATTTTTTAATTAAACCTCTGTGAATTACAGTTAAAGGCAGGATTAAAGGAGAAAAGAACTCATACAAAGATTATTAATATATTCACATTGTAGGGAATTGTGGTTCTTTTTCACCTCAGCAACTCTCATCACTAGATAAGCTTACTTCTGCCGATATTAAACACATTATATTATAATTTTTTTGCATTATTTTCTGATTTTATTTAGTCTTTGTTAGGTTTTTAGAGTTTTTTTTAGGCACCAGCATGGACATGCATGCAGAGTAGATGTGGTCTGCTCTCTCTCTACTGTCCTGTGATTGGTCACATCCTCCTGCGATGCTACAGTGATGTAGTTGTGAGGTTGTAAATGGCGTCCAGAGGAGGTGTAGAACTGTAATTATCTCTCAGATCAAAACAGCAGAATGCAACAAATGCCGGAATCCTTTTTTCATGGCCGTTACAGAACTACGGTGGCCTTTGCGTACCAGAAAGGATGTAAACAATCCTCCCCCACTGAACCGTCTACACTGCTCCACTTGCATCCATTTCCTACGATGCATTTTTTGGTTTATACCTTTTTTGGTTTGTTGTTTTTTTGCTGGTCGTGCAAGATGGCGGCTTACGGAAAGCAAGGCCCTTGTCAAAAGTACATATGAAACCAAACTCTTTTTTTAAAATGTATTTTAAAGTGACATGTCCTGCACCGTGTCCTTCATTGAAACACTTTCAGAGGAGCGAACAGAGGAACATTAATTATCGCTGAAGCTTTTTCTTTGTGCTTTACTGCGGCATAAACATAATAATGTTCTCTTTTGTGGGTAACAGCTTTCAAGAAAGACGGGCAGTCATTCAGTTCTTTCAAAGAGGTGGAAGAGAGAAAGAGCAGAGCGGGTTCTACCGTGTCCTGAACTACAATGTCCTGAACTATGTATGCAAAGAGGCCTGGAAACCTCTCGTTAAAGACATGGCGCTATGTGCCAAATTTCCAACAACCAACCAAAGCGGGCACAGCGAGGGCTTCTTAGGCTTTTGTTGAAGACGCCCTATTCATTGCAAGACTGAACACACTTGGCACAAACGTCCATATCAGAGGGCGCCACACACAAAAACTTAAGCTAGTGCTCCCTGATGAGGTCATTTAATTAGAGAACAAAAGCCTGAATTACTATGGCCACACAGCAAGCCTCTTTTCATTCCACATTTCTGTCACTTTCCTTCCCACTAGCCGTCTCTGTGCATTAAAAGCTAATTATGAACCGTGAAGCCAACACGGGTCTTAAACACAGTGACAACTACAAGCCTATTACAGCGGGTTTTATTCAAAGTGAGAGACAGGAGGAAGACTGAGCACTGGTAGTTGCATACATATATTCACTGTGAGGCAATTTCTTGGCTGATTAGACGCGAGCATTCGAAATCATCATTCATAGTCACTGCTGGATGTGCAAGCAATATGAGACCGGCCGTCATGTATTACTGCCACCACATCAGATCTGATGGGATAATAAAAGTGAGGGGAAAGAGGCCGTTCATATCTATAAGCAGCTCATCAATTCATTATCGCTCCAAATCCACCAGAAGGAGCCCTTTCCCACTCTCGGCTTCCCCAGAGAGGAGAGGGTTAGGCCCTCGAACCGAAGCCTCGAGCTATAGGTGGGAAACAGAGATTGGCTTTCAGCAGCTGACTGAGGTGTACGGCTTTGTATGGTTCTGCGTGGATGCCACTGGATTGCAAAATCAATGAAGGATGACAGGGAGGAGATCTAGGTTGCTGCTGTATAAAAATCTGAGTTGGTCTGCTGCTGCAGCTGCTGCTGTTTCTCTATTTTCCCCTCGATATAGACATGGATGTACTGTACACTGCCGTTTTGCAGTGCCAACTTACTCGAGGAGCAGTTATGTCACCACTGCACCACACGCAGACATTTGGATAAACTGCACAATGCCGATTTCATATTGAGTCTTTCAGGAGTTGTTAGCCGAGAGTGGATTATCAGCGGAAGCCAGAACAGTTGTGCTGATGGAAAGACTCAGGTCTGACTAAACAGAGCAGAACTTACATGAACGTTGTTATTTCAGTGATGACAATGTATATAAAACATCCTGTGAGAAGGAGTCCATTTAGCGGCTTTTCAGCACTGCTGGCTGCATGAGGGAACCAAAGAAGGAGGCAGATAAAGGAGAGCACTTTTCTTAAATGACAGAGAAGGTGTTAGGTTTGAGTAAGACTCTTCTAAAGCTTTCAAACATGCTCACTATCTTAGAATCCAGGTCTTGCAGGTATCACACAGTGTAGAAAGATGGAAACATATTGGTTCCGGTGTTTGTTTGTTTTGTTTTTTTCAAGTAATTGCTAAAGCGGACGCATTTTTCCCACTGGCTTTGACATACAAGTGCGACATTGACATTCAATGAAAGGTCTCATTCACTGGGTCGTCCTCAACAGCTGGGAGAGAGGGGAGGAGTGGGGGGGGGGGGGGTGAGAGGAAGAGAAAGGGACAAGGAAGAGGACAACATTAACAAACAAGTGGTTGGATTAGAAAACATTATCCTGTTAAGAGACCACGGGTAAAGGTTATACATTACCGATGAAAAGTTTGGGGTCACCTATACATTTTTTTGTTGCGTTTTCCATTAAAAGTCACACTTTTATTCATCAAAAGAGTTGCAAAATGAATAGAAAATAAAGACATTGACATGATTAGAAATAATGATTTTTCTTGCCCTTCAAACTATTTTCAGCTGTGCTAACATCATTGCACAAGGGTTTTCTAATCATACAATAGTCTTCTAACGCGATTAGCAAACACAATGTACCATTAGAACACTGGAGAGACGGTTGCTGGAAATGTGCCTCTATACACCTATGTACATATTCCATTAAAAACCAAACGTTTTTAGCTAGAATAGTCATTTAACACATTAACAATGTATAGTGTGTATTTATGATTCACTTAATGTTATATTCATTGAAAAAAGATACAAAGTTTTATTTATTATTTTTGATGACTTCTTTCATGTATTCAAAATGTAGTTACTTCCATTACATCGTTTTATTTAAAAGATAAAAGTTAGACTTTAAAGTGTTGTTCGGTAAATGTTTTGGTTTTTTTCCAGTTCAGCAATTTTGTCTCTATATTTGTTATTATCAAACACTTATATTTTATCAGATGGAGGAATAAAAACAAACACACTCACGCTAAAGCAAGTCTTATTTTGTTTTGTGCCAATACAGATTTAATCAGCATAAAGAAATGAAAAAGTGAATATCTTAAAATTATCTTTTTGACACATGGTTCTGTTTCTTATTACTTTAAACTATCACATTTGCAGATATCACAAAGGCATTTTTGTTTTTGTTTTTTTTAATAAACATCATAGTTCATCCACAGGAAGATGTGAAAATGACTCTTTGTTTTGTCTTTTGTTTATCATAAAAGGAGGAGAAACTGTTAGATAATACTAGAAATGGTGTCGGCAACATAAGCAACAAAGCCTATTAAGATTCAGATCATCAGGTTCCCTCTGTGAGGTGAATTAGTGAAAGTAAAATGTCTGGCTGCAATGCAGAGCCTAATAAATAAGGTGTTGCAGGGTGATGTGATATTTCTTGTCCCGGATTTGGCACCGCTGCTCTGCGAGGCTCCATAAATACAGACGGAAAAGATTTGCAGTCGTGGCTTTGCATTTTCTACAAAAGGTGCAGAGAGAGGAGGAAGAGGAGGAAGAAAGGTGAGGCGGGGGGAATATAGGTGATGGAGGTGGCACACAGTGAAGGTCATGAGCTGGATTTGCACCAACATCCTCCAGAGAGAGATGCAATCCATACAGATGATGCATCCAGAAAAAGCCTCAAAATACATCTTTTTCCCCCCTCTCCATGACAGAGAAACATCTTGAAAACAAGTGTGTTTTTGTCGGAGAAAACCGACAAAGCATTCCTCAATTACGAGGAGACAAAACTTGCCTGTCAGTGCCGACAAAGACATCACAGTGCAGACGGTTAAAAGTGGTTAAGGGGTTTGGAGTTTGGGTCTCGAGACAATAATTACTCCATTGAGTGCCATTGACGAGGAAGATATTACCACGAGAAACACCAGGAATGACTGTGACAGTGTCAGTCACAGCTGCAGCTGTAAAATTTATTATTATTTTTAACAAACCATAAATGAAATGCACACACTCACTGGTACGCCCCACACAAAATCCAGCCACATGAGCTTCATTTATAATTCCTCGTCTAAATGCAAGCCACGTTTCTCCACTAATGATAACAATCTGGGACAGATGATAATCATCATGGTTCAATCTGCCACTTTCTCTCCTAATTTCTCTTTTGTGCGAGCGAAGCGGCTTGTGCTGTCTGACAAGAGAGCCAATAATGTCTGACAAAAGCGGGAAGAGTCAAAAGGAGCCACATTTTGTCTGCTTCATCAGAAACAGCCAGTCAGAGGAGATTATGGAGCAATTTACACAGATGGCAGATCCCATCATTCCCCTGCCTTTTTATGTAGAGGTGGGTCTGACAGGTTGTGCAGGGGGAGGGAGAGGAGGAGGAGGAGGAGGAGGCGTTTGATTGGAACAGATCTCCACTTGGCACAGATTGCCAGTGACTAAGCAGTAAGTATTAGCCAACAATTAGGCAACAGAGGCAGAAAAATATATCTTGGCCTGTGTATCGCTACTGATTTCCTGAAATCAAATCACAGGTTCACAATTCCAATTCAGTTCAATATAAATTCATTTATAGGAATAAAAGTAATTTAACATACCAACTTTCCTTTGTTAGGAAACAGGTTGTCACAGAACAAATTATACAAAATGTGGGTCTCTCTAAACCAGGGGTCTCAAACTTGCGTCCCTTGGGCCACATGCGGCCCGCCAGTCGATATCCTGCGACCCTACACTTTTTTTGAAATTATTAAATTCAACAGTTAATTATATATAAGTATACTGATATCACAAAATCAAGTATCTACCCATACCGATATCAGGCCGATACAGTCATTTTAGACCATTTATATACTTTATGAAGCCGTTAACAACACATTTGTGCAGAGTCATTTCAAAGACCTGATGATTCTCCAACTGTGTATTATTATCACACATTTTAGTTTGAATTTTTGCGCTCTTTAATTGCATTTCATTTATATTTTTTGTTCTCTTTCTTGTACACTTCTAATTAGAAGGTTTACTTTGGTTGCTTTCTTTTCTGTAATTTATTGATTCTGACATGGAGCAACTGTAACGAAACAATTTCCTGCAGGATAAGAAAAGGACTCTGACTGATAACAAATGTTGTTCTCCCAAAAAGAGGAAATAAACAGATCAAACATGACTCTTTAATTCACATTTTTTACAGTCTGTGCATAGTGAAGCGTGCAATATATATACAGGAGTTCTGGATTGATCAGATTTTACATTTTTATCTGATAAACTGAGTCCCATCCCTATTATACATACAAAAAAGATCCATCTAAGAATTGTATTACTGGATATCGGATCTTTCAAATGACGTTCAATGCAAATTGAAAAATCTTATACAATAATATAAAACAAATACAGAGACCGAGATTTGTTTGAGGAAAAAGAAAGCACATTATGGAAAGCCTCAGCCTCAAAAACACTGCAGTCAAATGTAAAAGTGTGACAACATGAACCTAAGCAGAATACATAAAGAGTCTCAGTGAAACACTGAGTCAGTTTTGTCCTCACACTGTAACATAGCTACCATGTTTGCATGTATAACAGCGCAGCTCTGGTTGCAGGTTACGACACCGATATCTGATGTTCCCTCTCCGTCTCGTGGCTTCGCAACGGATAATTAATAATGCATATATGGGAGCCGAGGGAAAACTCCACACTCTATTAGACAGAGCAGACGACAGCTATTCATACAGTATGTCTAATGATAAGTGGGAGGGACAGGTGAACGCAACGTCTCGTATACGTAAACATGCTACAGAGCAAGAATGGTGTTATAGTTTGACTTATCACATCCCATCATCTCTGCAGGTTTATCAGTGTCTTACATCTCCGAGTCCTTTGCTTCTCCTCTTTCATCTCATCCTGCATCTGCAGGCCCGCTATGTTTGCCTGAACACAGAGCGATAATTAAAGCCTATTAAATGGTGTAAAAACAGGTCTTAAGTTCTGTGAAATCATCCATTTACAATAATCCAGAGGAGAATTGAGTTGATAAAGATGTTGATTCGTTGACATCTCATTCACAGAAATGTTCAAGAGGAATAAAGCACAGAAAAAATGTGATGTGAATTTCCCTGACAGATAATGTGAGTCGATTAGCATCAAGCTTCAGATCAATATTTACTGTATTATAGTTTTAAAACATGATGGAGCGCTACAGCATCAAAATATGAAGTTACTTTACAACAGAAAACACATGCTGTACATGTATGTATTTTTCACAGTGAACACAACAAAAACACAACTATTAAATTGCAACATTTGTGATTATGCTAATTGCGATTTCAAATTGAAAACGATTACTTGTTTGGCCCCAGAGCATGAGACACCTGGAGTAAAATTTGTATTAAATTGCTTTGTTTCCTATGAGGCGTGGGAGTGGTATGAAATTGGATTAATACGTTTGTGCGATCTGCCAGGTTTAAAGACACCGAGCTTGAAAAACCTAGGGTGTCTGGTTGTCTTATTTTATGACAAAAATACAGCATAAAAACTCCAAAAGCTCTCTTGTGAAAATAGAATATGAATGGAATATTATAGAAACAGAAAAGCCAGTGTTTGATTTGTCCATTCTGAGCTCCTATACAAACATGGTGGTATAACACAGAGGCTATAATCAGGGATCAGGGATCATTTCCTCAATTTCAAAAATTAATTTAAATTATTCCTTAAGAATTTGCAAATATTTTCAATAGATCCTTGTTCAGGATAATGCCAACTATTATTATAGCAAACTTCAAGTAATTTCAAGATACTTTTTGTTTTTTGAATTAAGTCACCTCACTGTGAAAGTGCATCAGGGCAAATGGATCACTTCCTCAATTTCAAATATCCATTAAAATTATTCCTTAAGAAGTTTACTAATATTTTCAATGGATCCTTGTTCAGGGTGATGCTGACTATTATCATAGAACATTTCAAGTCTTTTCAAGAGAATGTAAAAAGTGCTTATTCTAGGGTTGTGAAAACACAACAGTTATCGATATAAAGCGGTAAATAATAAATGAAAACATAATAATAAACATGGTATTCAATTTTCTGTCAACAGATCCTCTATAAATTCTACACAATTGAATTTGCTTACTTTACAAATAAAGCATTGCTTCAGTGCCAGTTCTCAGAAACTAAATATAATTGGTGAATAATGAGAATATCAAGCTAAACAGTTAGATAAACTTATGTCTATAGTTCAGTTCGCTCACAGATCTGTGTTGTGTAGCCTTTCCCCAATGAGGTAAATAAACTGTAACTAATTAAATGGCATTTAATATGGCTTTCTAAATGCAGACATCTAAAACTTGTTTTCCAGACAGAACGAAAAACAAAATAGATAAGACAGTTCTGACACTCGGTGAAGAACATTTATTTAAGTCATAAAAGCTGGAGACATAACTACAGCGACATTATATCGATGCTTGAGTAAATCTGAATAGAACAGCTCGAGAGGGATTATGATTTATTATGTCAGGGCCAGAGACTTTATTTATCACAGACTGATCATGCCTGAGCGACACCACCAGATTCAGCAACAATACTAATCCAGCATGTACTTGACTAGGGTATTAATATTAGTCAGAGGCTTTAAAGAAAGAAACACTCCACTAACACCAAAATGATCAATTGGATGGAGAGCGTCTGAGGAAAAATAAGCAAGGAACAGACAGACACACAAATCTACTGATCCACACTCGGCAGGGGAAAGTCTGAATATTCAGCAACCAGCATGCCAACACACACACAACACAGGTGTTTTTTCCATGAACTTAACTCTATTATATCTAATGAACCTCGAGCTGGAACCTCAGACATTTTGGCAAAAGCTGCTCATGTGATCCAGTGCTCTGAGGAGAGAACAAGAGGAAAAGCAACGAAATGATAGTAAAGATAGAGAAGAAAGAGAGAAAGAAAAGCATGGACCGTGGAGAGAAAAAGGTGGAGAGATGCAAGTGGAAGAGGACTGAAAACATTGTACCATCTAGCCCATATTAATAGTTCCTCCCTGAGGGATCCAGGGGTAAGACATCTTACAGAAGAACAAGACAGGGGCCGTTTTACAACTAATTGGAGTAAAGTTGAACCAGCGGCTGAGAAAGAAGGGCAGCACTGCTCCACCACCTACTTCCCTTCCTCCTTTATCCCCCTGTGCTTTGATGGAATTGGTTATAAAATTGCTGCAATTTCATTTCTTTTTTAATAAGACCTTATGTTATAAAACCAGCAGTGGCTTTAAATATTTCCGTGTCGCAATGAAAATTAAATGATCTCTTTCATTTCTTCCTCTCCCTCTAACCGTTCCTCCTCCTTCTTCCCTCCACAGTTCCTTCTTTGTTAGTACTTTATTTCCCAGTTCAGCAGAGGATATTCATCGACTACAAAAGAGACTGAGAACAAATAAAGCAGCAGGTTTTTTTTACGATTACTGATCCAGGAGGATGTGGATGAGAGATCCGCCGTTGTATGTTGTTATTATCATGACAGAGGTTTATCAGCCGTTCGCCATTTCCTCCTGTCTGAAGGAGATGAATGTTGAAGGAGAGGGAAAAAAAGAAAAGGTCCTGCTAATTCTGCTGAGAGGGCTCATTCTGAGGAACATGTTGTAGCACTGTGGCACCTGCAGTCATTTCAAAACCACACATTCCACACTACATGTCAAAAAAACACACAGGCTTTAATTGGGTATGACAATGTGTGGGCCCAGAAAAATCTATATTTATTCATGCAACTATAGACTTGCATGGGTTTTTCTATGGCCGATGTCTATCTATGATCATTCATTTGGGGTGAGGGGAAATGGAAAGAGATTGTTTCTCAAACTACTTGCATGAAAAGTAACATTGGCATCGTAGCACTAAGACGAGCAGTGTGGAGCAGGGTGTTCTTCTAGAGCGGCCTCCAATTTCACTGCTGTGAAACTGTCCATAACGCCCTGATTAGCTTGTCCATCATCCTGCTACAGCAGCAAATACACGGCCCGGCTCCGGTTGCCGCCACGTGCGCCACCGTGCAGGAACACGTACCCCCCCCCCGTCAGACAAAGTGTGTGCCGAGGGCCATAAATCCTCAGCCCCAATCAAAGCCTGCTCCTAACAAATGCACCCAAAGCCCAGCTCGACCATTAGCACTCTGCCTCCACGACTCCCACGACAAATCCATTCCCGACACCTACGCCCATCTCCCTGCAGTGGTTCCCCTCCATTAGCCACTCAAATGGCATGTATAAGAGAGTGACTGAACACAGGCTGGTGCATGCGACAGACGCTACTGGCTACTTACTGTAGCAGACGCCAGCATGCAGAGTGGAAGAAAATGACTCAAGCATCCTTTACGTGCTTGAGGGAGGGCCAACAACAGAGATGTTAGGTGTCAAAAAGGAGAGTTCAGAGGGAATCTGAACAGACATGATTTAAAAAAAAAAAAAAGAGTTGCTGTTGATTGCAAATTGTTGGAGTGTGAGACTTTTGGGCTTTGGCCATGATTGAGTAGTTCTGTTGTGTCACTAATTAACTTGAAATGGAAGCCACTGTTTGATGTTGCATCCAAATAACCAACAGCTGAGTAGAGCCGACACACACTTAACAAATGTGTAGGAGCAAAAAAGCAATGGTAAACACTTGGATCACCAATAAATTGCTGCTCAAGGGTCTGATCGGTCACTACTTTTACACAATGTTAGAAAAAGCAGAATTATTGTTGGTCCAGCTAAAAGTGGACTTTTAAAAATACATCATAAACATGATTGTCTGATGGAAATAACACACCCAGATGTGATTGGGGGTCAAATTAGTATTGCATGTACATGAAAGGTTCAGTTTTACCATGCTAAAAAGAAAAAAACATGGCAAACACAGAAATTAACATTTTATGGATGCTAGGAAGACTTGACATACTCATGACCAGCCACTAGTTAAACTGGAAACGGCCTTTAACTTACAAGCTGAGGGGAGACCTGGTGTTGAGTATGTGGACACACTTCATTGAAAAATTAATTTCCCACGAGTGTTTTCATAGACAGTATTCCAATTAAACTGAGTGGTCATGGTATAATCATAGCTGGACTGTGCACGGAGTGACAGGATGAATGACGCAGCAGGAGTCCCAGCAGCAGCAGCAGCACTGCAAAAACACAAAGGTATGATGTGGTCCGACTTGACGTCCATGCTCGAGGACAGGCTCGCGATGCCTGACTGATTTCCTTTCAGGAGAAAATTCCTGACCCTCTCCGGGTCCCACCACAGCAGCAGAGCGAGGGCAGAGTTGAGGCCATTAGTGCCTGGCACGACAAACACAATCAAATTCAAATGCAGACCTGGGACCGATGGGTAATGCAGCAACAAATGAATCCATAAAAGTCGTGCTTCTGCTTTGCAAACAGTATTATGCAGTTCATCACAGAGCTGCTTGTGTTTGGAACCAAATATCACCATGCAACAGATGGAAATTGAATTCCTTTAATCGGTCTGAATAACAGCCAGCGGATAAAAGGAGATGATGCTGATGGGAAAATGAAAGTCTCTGGGTATCTCTGGCTGCTGGGTGACAGTATAGTCTCACATTGCCAACAGGAAAGAAAGGTGAACAGGCCATTTTCTCCTGTTACAGGGGGCAGGAGGTGACATTTTTATAAGCGACGTTTCCATTTACACAGCTCTCAGTGTAACAGAACTCCTGTCAATAAATAATTGGACACCTGTTACTACAAGTTTTATATCCGATGGATGGATACAGCATCTCACAGGCTGAAACACGGAGACTGAAAACTAAGCTTTTTGTAACGTTGACTATAATGTTCTCCCAGAGGTAATACATTCAGCATAGCATGCATCTGCAAAAAGGTGACACGAGATAATGATGCATTCAAGTGTCTAATGAATAGACAGGAATCAGAGGAGGTAAAGAGAATTGCTGCAAAAAATGTTGGTCTTATCCTACCGTCTTTGTTTCACATCTTCTCTCTAAAAGTAAGGCTTTTTATAAAAGTCAGCTGGACTTACTTTAATGATTCCCTCTGGTTATGGCATTTTAAATGCGGTTTAAAATTCTTTGTTGGCTTCACTTTTAAGCAACTGATTAAATTTTCTCATTGACTCTCTGATCTCACCAGTGGTGAAACAAATTAAGGCAGTTCTCTCCTGTTTGACGTCAAGGAAACATGCCGAAATGTCCGAAATCTCAGACTTCAGCGAGATTCTTCAAGGTGAGCGTCAGAAATGAACAGAAGTAGGGAGTTAATGGCAACCCTGACAAGAAAAGTGACCTTGAATCCATGTAAAAGGCTATTTTTTTATTAACATAACTATATTTCCATCCATCTATCCATCCACTCCACAGTCAGACTACATTACGGTTGAACCAGCCGGCAGCAGTGTCGGTGAGCAGCCAGAGAGAGAAATACTGTCAGAATAATGGATTAGGCCCACAGCAGGACACACAGCTGCGTCACCGCACGATTGAAAATGCAGGAGACTTCTCACTGAAACCTTGGGTTGATGATGAGCTTTGGAAGCAAATCACAGCTTGTGTGCTCTGTGGGAGGCACCTCACGGGGAAAATAACTCAACCTGCATGTCGGGCATCAGGATCCCATGCTGTGATAAGGCGACGCTGTCCCGGTTGTTTCGATGCATATGAAGTTACGATGGAGAGATGAGATGAATCGCACCGCTTCGTCCGAAAGGGTTTGCAAAGGGGTGTGATTCTTGATAGCTTAATTTGGGTTGGGACACCATCTACCCTTATTGCCATCTTCACTTTTTTTTTGCACATATGGACATTCGGCAGGCGTACCTGGTAATGTGACCAGCCCCGCGGCTGGCTGTCAGCACCGTGTCCACATAAGCCTCACTCACAACTATTTGGCTATGCAGCACATAAGTCAGAGCTCCAGTATACAGACGTCTGTCCAATGCACTCATCCATCAGAACACTTTTCGCCAAGTCAACAGATTCTCATGGTGGTGGGCAGCCAGGGGAAAGGCCTCTGGGGTTCTGTTTCAGCAGTGGGATCGTACGCCTGCATGTGTGTGTGTGTGTGTGAGAGAGAGAGAAATAGAGAGCAGTTTGGCTTTTCACTGGGTGTAAAGTATAGTCTTTACGGCAGCAGTGAACTATGTCACAGGCCAATACAGCCATCTATACAGCAGCCAGGGGTCCTGATTGTTCCAACACATAAAAACTCATCTGACAAAGCGTGTGAACTGCCTCTGTGTCTCTTTGTGTGAGGCCACTGAAAAAGTGGTTTTTAAAATGGATTACTATTATTTTCATCATCATTTAATTTGCTGTTGTTCCACACAGTGTCGGAAAATATTGGAAATTGCATTTTCCAAAAGCAAGCTTGACATTTAAAATTGCTCGTCTGGTCTGACCATCAGTCCCAAACCCAAATATATTCATTAGGACTGGAAGCAGCTCTGAACAGGCCCCCCACACCCCCATCCATCCCCCCCATGCATGTCGAGGTGTGGAGCGACAGAAATGGCTGTTGTGTGGCCCTAGAGAGAGGCCACTAATAATTTCTTATGTCAGAGTACAGCAAATGTAGACCACACCCTGAAAGCTTCATGCATATGAAACCCTGTTTGTTACTGATTACACACTTCCTGTTGCCAGTAGGTGGCGCAATGACTGGTGCATTCTGTGTCTGTTGGGCGGAAGCCTGCTACATGGCTAGTGGAAACACAAAATGTGAAAATGCAAAATGAAAATGTAAACTATAATTCCAGTTAAATTCATTGTCTTGCCCTAAAACTTTTTAAAGATTACAGTTTACCAAGTTTTGAGTTTTTGCACATGGCAAAATAAAGTTAGACTATAAAATACATGTGGGTAATTTTGCTTGAAAAATTGATTATGTGAACACATCAAAGGGCTAAAAGGGGATTCTAACGTTGACTGATCATCGATTCATTTATTAGTAATCAGAATAAAAGTGAATCCAACAGCAAAGTCTCACATTCAGATGCTACAATCATTAGAGAATACACTGAATTATCTGAATCGATTATCAACTCACAGAATCGTTTGGTTTTGAAATGCTAATCAGACGAAAACAAGCAATTTGAAGACGTGACCAGTTATTCTCTACAACTGTGATAAGAAACGCCTCTTTAAACTGACTGAAAAAACATATCAAGTCGGACCTGTCAACACTGACTGGCAACAGATCTGGGAGCTCACTTCAATGACCCTCTATACTCATGGCTCATTTCACTTTAGACCTCTTTCCAAAAGAGACGAACATTCTTAAAGATACATAATGTGCAGGGCATTTAATGTACAATGTATTGGAGAGCTTTTCACAGCAGACATATAAAAACAACAGGTTTTTCCTGATGATTTCACTGATCCATTAAGAGTCTCTGTGAACCACTTGGTTGAGCCAGTGTACTTAACACCGAGACCATGAGCTGGTTCACCTAAACCCACAGCAGCCACTGTTGATGTTGAGAATACACCTGTGCTTCTCCCGTTTTAACACGTTTTTTCAAACGTCGACTGTGGAAATGAGTAATGAGATCTCTGTAGTGCCACTCTCACAAAAAGATAGAGGAGGTTGGTGTGTGTGTGTGTGTGTGTGAACCCCTGAGCTGCACAGGCTGCACCCTCAGGGTGCCTGCCTCGCTCTGCTGCTCCTCAAAAATCCCCACAGTGGCGGTACCAGGGAGATAATCCTGCAATGTCTCAGATCTTTATTGGGACTGAGCCCCCGATGGGAGCGAGCAATAAGATTTGAATACAGCATCGGCCATGTGTCAATCAGGGGAAAGAATTTGTTGAAGGGGCCGCAGCGAATCTGCAGCAGTGAGCGTGATGTCCACCTGCATTCACCATGACTACTGAAACTATTCTGAGGACAAGGACGCTGCTTTCTATTGTCTATCAACACTGCAATATTCCTCACTGACCACCCAACTCAACAGCCACCACCCTGACTCAGCTCAAATGTCATGTCTCATACACACTCACTGGCCACTTTATTAGGTACACATGACGGCTAATAAAGTAGCAGGAGCAGCTCCTGGTGTGATCTTCTGCTGCTGGTGTGTTCTTCTGCATACCTTTGTTGTAACTACTGGTTATTTGAGCGACTGTTGCTTTTCTATCATTTTTATGGAACCAGCTTGGCCATTCTCCTCTGACCTCTGGCATCAGTGAGGCATTTTCAGGGGGAGAACTATTGCACTGGATATTTTGTCCTTTTAGGATCATTCACTGTAAACATTAGATATGGACTGTGCAGCCCACCAGTCATGCCACTTAAATCACATTTCTTTCTCATTTCGATGCAGGGTTTGAACTTCAGCAGGTCATTTGACCTTGTTTACATGCCTAAATGCATTGAGTTGCTGCCATGTGATTGGCTCATTAGACAGTTCCATTAACAAAGAGTTGAACATATTCCTGAAATGAGCCATTTTTGAAAGATATTTTTAAAGTAAAATGCAGCCCCAGCTTCTATGTTTGTTATAAAGACAATCTCACATCACACAGATGGTGTCCTTGGGCTTTAGGGAAACTCTGATGGGCATTTTCCAATACTTTCTTCCACATTATTATTCACTTTCACCAGAAACTAATTTGCGGTCTCGGGAATAAGCCACAAAATACCAAAGTAAGAACGCAGCCAAAGACAGCAGCACCTCTGTTATCTCACACTGCAGAGAACAAAATCAGGATGAGAGGCAGATCTTTCAGCTTCAGTCTTTTCACACTTCACAGTGATCCAGAGATCATGCATTTCATGACAGCGTGTCATCGTCAGTCTGCTGTGAACCATTCAGTGAAGCATGTGTGCTGCATGAAGTGCTGGTCCCTCACCACACTGCTGACTATTGACCCAAGTGCTCAACAATGGGGCTGCACAGCTTTGTACTAAGCCAGGACAGAGGGATCACGCACATACACACACACACACGCAGATTATGCGGTGTTTCCACGGACAGCAGCGTTTTAACTTACCGAGCTTTCCCCGAGACTCCTCCAGCTTCTGGATCTGGTTCTCCAGGAAGAACATGGCCACTGCGAATGCCAGCAGCGCCAGCAGCTGCAACTTGGGCGGCATCATGACTCTGAGCAGCCCCATCAAATCATCCAGAGAGGTGATTTAGTCAAACCATGCTCAGAGTAGGAGGGGGCACTGAAAACACACTGACACCGAGATAACGGCGACTACAAAGCAGCTGGGTGTTTGTGCATGGCCCTCTCTCTCCCTCTCCTTCTGTCTGAGTGTGGAAATCTCCCCGTGTTCCAACTGAAATATTCTGGTTATCTCAAAGAAATGTTCATACTCGAGCTTGGTTATTTCATCAAGTCAATCCCCACCATCGACGCGTCCTGAAGCGCTAAGGAAATCTCCTGGGGAAAGGCTCTGTCCCCGCGGGGTGTAGTAGGAGCTGTGGTACCAGCCGCTATCGCCTGCGTCCCCCATGCAGAGCTGTCCTCCTGTCCCATCCAGTGTGTTCACCACCGCCGCACCACGGATTGACTGCTACTCACTCAGGCCATTGGACGTGTGAGCAGTCCACTAAGCAGCAGACGCTTTCTATTCGCTGCCCGTTCATTGCCTGTTCACCGCGGATTGGACACGACATGACAAACGTACTCGAAAACCGCCAGCAGAGGTCGCACTTCTCCTCGAGCCACGAACAAACACCGCCGATGAGGAAGTCATGACAAGTTGGCCTCAGTACATGCCTAAATTTTAAAAAATAATAATCATCATCAAAGAAACAAAATAACGAAATACATCACCTATTTGAAAAACATGTATTCATCACCTAGTGGATTATTGTAATTGCTGCACAGTATCTTCACAGGCAAATGCAGTAGAATCGATAAGCCGTCAGGCGCGCTTTGGATTCCTTTTGTTCAAGTATAGGGGTCCTCGGAATGAGTTTCGTTAACAAAGCAGCATCCAAAATGTCGGGAGAGGTGTATCTCCTGTGGCTAATCTCGCTTCTAAAAACGGTGAGTTTATTGTCACTGAAATTAGGCACTTTTCCGCCGCTTAACACGCCGTTTTTCAAACCAACACATACGAGTAGAGGGACTGTCTGATTTCTGACGTTAACACGGATATTTTTAGCCGTATCCTGCTAAGGCTCAAAATGACGTGGCTCAACCTCCTCAGAAATTAGCCGTAAAAGCGAAGTGAAGCCTCCTCCGCGTTCACTTCCCACACAACGGAGATAACTTCTCATTTTGGCTCCATATTATTTGAACTTCAAGGGGTACTTATAGTGGGTACTGTATTAACAAGGTGGAGAAACGCAGTTTGCCATAAAGGCTTAATGTGGGATTTATGGTCCGAATGAGAACTTATTTCTCCCACTGTAAGAAAAACAGACCACGTAACTTTTCACATTTCCTGTTGGCATCGCTATTCACCTACATTCCAACGGAAGTATCTTTAAAAGCCATGTGATACACCTGTCCGTAAGTTTCCTTTGGTTATTTTCCTACACACTTTGTTGTTAAGTAATAAACAGGATGAACACACCAAATAAAATACATCACCAAATAATAATGACATCCTGTTTAGTACTCCACCTTACCAGTCAACTTAATCTATTATACACAAGAATTGTGTTGGAATTACCGATTGAGTACAGTGTTTATTTATTTGATACGAATATTTTGAACACTTCCCTTAAAAAACCTTTTAATAGGGGGAAGCAATGGAGGAAATCTTAGGAAGAGCCACAGGGCAGAGGAGGGATCCCTTTTTCCAGGATGCACAGCCATTGAAATGATTGTGCTTTCACCACTGTAAATCAAAACTTAAATTTAGGTTTCTGCACTGCAATTTGATAGCTTATTAAGAGAAATTCATCAAGTGTGGCACTATTATGTTTCAAGCAACACATAAGTAAATTATGGTTATTAGTTAAGATAGCAGATTATAAATACACTTTTCTTTATCCTACAATGTGCCTCCCGTTTAATTGCCTTCCTCTCCTCAGCTGTCGGTGTATGGAGCCGACCTGTCTTCAGAGGCGTGCAGGGAGCTGGGCTTCTCCAGCAACCTGCTGTGCAGCTCCTGTGACCTGCTTGGGGAGTTCAGCCTCACCAAACTCGAGCCTGTGTGCGGACAGTGTTGCCAACAAGAGGCCCTGATGGAAGCACGCAAGGTAAAAGGAACAACTAGCTCAGGAGCCAAACAAACAACCTATCAAGATCCACTTTAAAAGCGGATGATGGTTTGTAAATTGTGCACCCTTGACTAATTCACTGTAGCCTCCCAGAAGCAACAAGCTTCTCAATGAGAAGTAGTGCTCTGGGAACATTTGTGTCACAGTCGGTGAAGATAACGTCCCCCACTATTTGAAACGCTAATAAAAACAAATTAGTGTTCGCCTCCCTTTCCCTGTCTAGGTTTATTGACACCATTTGCTACTGTGCTTTAGGTCTGAGCAAGCATCCACACAGAATCTGTCAACAGCAGAGGAGATTGCTTTATAGCCTTGTTTGCACCGAGTGCAACGCTTTGATTTGGTACAGAAGAATATGTTTGGGTTTTTTTTGCGTTTCCATTAGGATTAGTACCAAATGAACTGCCCCCAACTGTTCCATTCTTTTGTACCCTTCTCTTTGGGTGCCAGACTAAAATGCTATGGTACAGTCAGGGTGGCTCCAACCCAGTCAAGGCAAATGCTCGCAGTCTATTCTCATTTAGGTTAATGAGCCTCAACTGCGGTCAAAATGTCAAATATTGTAGTAATGACTCCTGTAACTGGTGCAGACCTTGTTTTTAGGCACTCATCCTCTCGTCTCTATGGTAACACAATGAAGGAAGTTGTGGTGGGAAAACAATGTCATTTTTCTTTGATTAAACAAAGCCACACGGTCTACACAACATGTGGTCTCCTAGCAACAGCACCTTTAAAAAGTGGAGTGTGCACCTGGTTTCACAGCTTGAAGATTACTCGGTTTCGAACAGGAACAGCTGCTTATTTCCACTCATGATTTGAGAGAAAATGTCACCAAAGCACATTTTCTAATCTGACAGCATCACAAATTTGCTTTAAGAATTCTCTCTGTCATTAAAATCTTAGAGAACTGGCTAATTCTGCCACTTGAAGCATAGAGGGCATTTTGAAAACTAAATTTCAAGGGCATCCCTTTCTTCAGAGAACCCTCACATGTCTCAGCTCTCTTGTTTAGCTGAGGTGTTTGTGTAGCTCACTAACTGTAGTCTCTGTAGAACAGGTCAACCTTTGTGAGCCTCTCTCATGCCCGTGTTGTGCACAGTTTATGTTGATGTTAACAAGAACAGGAGAAAAACATACTCAAATGTTAAAACACAAGACCTCTATCCTTAGGCTGTAAATAACTTTCATGAGAAACATTCTTCATCTGTAAACAGGTCTTTCCTCAGAAAACTGCACCACGTGCATATAAATAACACAGTTCCCATGTGCAATCTGGAGGTTTGGAATTTCTTAATAATTTTAATGCACTTAAAAAACATGTTTTAGACATGGTTATTGGTTGTTTTAAAACGTGTCTGAGGCAAGAGTTACTTTAACCTAAATTATGAAAATAAATATATCTTAAAATTACTTAAATTTCTACATGATTTACTGCCAATCCTCTGTTCACATTATTAAAACATAAAGCCTTCACTGTGGTGTAGACTTTAAAGAGCATGATCATATTTTATCAGGTCCTTTTGCTTCTTACTAATCCTTTGTCATATCTGTTGGGCATATACATTAAATTACGTTTGAACAGTTTAGGCATCCTTTGTTTGCAAGATTGATGGAGTGCCCAACAGATGAATGGAGTAATGAATGTATAGACAAAGTTATTCTTGAAATTTTTACTCTTGATTTCACAATCATCTCCAAATTGAGGGCATTTCAAAAATGATTAAATTCCTCAATTACTTGCCTCGTCCCCAGTTTGCAATATAAGTGGCTTGTCTCTCATTCGTTATGTGTGATAAAATGAAAAGAAAGAAAATAATATTTCAGCAGTGCCACGTTGTTTACAGAACCACACAGTGAATTTGATGAAGAAAGGATGATCTCAGCTTCGCATGCTTCATTTAATTTGCTTTGTAAGAATCGTCTCACCAGGTTGTTTACCGCTCCGCTGTCTGAAAGTGGTGAGCAGTGCTTGGTCTTGAAATACTGCTGTGACACTCCATTTTCCTCTAACTTACTGTATATTGGGTGCTGGCGGTTTGATTACAATGGCAATCTTCGTAAACTGCCGTTCATCAGCCCTGATCTATATGCACAGGCTCACTCTTTAATGATCCCTGAGGAGTCGCTTGGCCACATTTATGAATCAATTCGCCTGAGTCACATTACTACTCCAGACCAGGCAGGAGTTCTACTATCTGTGTGTTGTGTTTTGTTGTTTGCTCCTCCTCATGGACAACATTATGGTCTCTCTTTGCACACAGCTTTATGCTGGAGCCATCCTCGAGGTGTGTGGATGAAAATTGGGGAGGTTCCCTCAAGTCCAAGGTGAGTGTTTCCTTTAGGACACTATGATTATACTCTGATTTGTATTCTGTTTTGTAATGTCTGTTTTTTTCAGTAGGAGGTGTAAAGTGCCGGCAGGCTGGTTTTCAAATAAGATTTGAAGATTTTTTTTACCCCCAGCATCTTGGGATTATAGACCTCCCATCTCTGTAACATTTGGTTAATTCAGTGTCAGGTTATATTGGTGATGGAGTTGCTGCTGCTTGCCTCAGTATGGGTGGGTGACTGTTGTCTGGAGCCCTGTCTGTGCCATATGGCTGTTTACTTCAGCTGTGTCGTCAACTGTCTCCCCCGCTGTTAACGCTACATTCTCAGGAGTCTCTGCAGTTGTCGCCAATTACCAGCATAGGTGCTAAAATAGAAAAGTCGATTTATTACCCAACATTTGTCTCACTGGTGTTTTTATCCCCTCAGCTTTTGTCAGGAGTGAAAAGCCAAAGATGTTTAAGGGTCTTCAGGTCAAGGTAGGTACAAAGTAGATTATGTTATACTGGGTTAAAAAAGTAATTGATCATTAAACAGGTTATGTTGATCAGACGGTGCACAAACATTTCCCCTGTGCTTCTCCCCTCTCGCCCTGCAGTACGTGAGAGGCTCAGATCCTGTGCTAAAGCTCTTGGACGATAACGGGAACATCGCTGAAGAACTCAGCATCCTCAAGTGGAACACAGACAGCGTGGAGGAGTTTCTAAGTGAGAAATTAGACCTTATATAGACACAAGTACACTTTTTTTTTCTTTTAATGAAAGGTTCTTGCTCCAAATTACAAATTCATTACTTGCTGTCTGGTGTAACCGTGCAGATAATTTTTGTTTAGTGTGCTGAGGTTGTGATCCGTCACTCTGAGATTTGTGTCTATCAGATGAATAACATTTTTGTCATGGTTCTCACAGCACTTACAAATTATATTTGAAATATTCATAAGCAAATCATCTTTTCTGAAACTGTGCCCTGATTAGTGCTGATTAACCACTTACCACACAGACAGCAGAGTTCATCAGAACTATGACACATGAGTAACAGGAAAGCTCTAATAAAAAAAGAGATTTAAAAGCAAAAACTTATCTGCACAGTTAGAAGCTACAGGAGTAAATACAATTAACAATTTCTTATCGTTCTCTTAATCAGACCCTTTTAGTTATTTACCAATTTGTACACAGCTGGGCCTTGATAGTTGGTTTGTTTCATAACTGTTTTTTGACCTCTGCCAAGGAGGTATATGTTTTCACCAGAGTTTGTTTGTCTGTCTGTTAACAACATAACTCGAAAAGTCACGGATGGATTTGGATGAATTTTAAGGAAAATGTCCGCATGGGACCAGGAACAAGTGATTACATTTTGGGCGTGATCTGTAGAGGGGGGTGGTGGGTATGAGCTGCCTTGGCGGAGGTCTGTGCTCTCCGAGTGCTTTTCTAGTTCTGACTGTTTTTGTATGTGAAATTCATGAACTTCTTTTCTGGATTTGAACAAATGACTTATGCAAGTCCAGAAGGGCAGCACACCTGAAATAAGATCTTATCTTAAGAAGATTTAATAGACTGTAATAGTACATTATTGCATAATTCCATTGTCCATGTGTGGGAGTTTGTTTCCTCTCTGTCTGATATTCTTGTATAATTATTTTTTTATAATGTGCAACATTGTGACCGGTTGGATTTGTAGCAAGACCGAATGATCGTAGTTTCTCTACAAATGCAGATATCTCTGCCGAGGCACATATTAGTGAAGAGCTCACAGTAAACCAGTGTTGGGATGTGAGGTCTGATGTATCTTTGTGTTTTTGTGCATCTTCTGCTTTGGAAGAGAAACTGATTTATTTTGAATGCTTGCTTTTGAGGTGAAGGTTTACATACGCAAAGAAATGAATAAAGTCTCTGATGGTTTATTTGTGCTGTAGTAATTGTGTTTGCTTTAAAGCAACGTTCCACAGAATCACAATTACACAGACGACTGCCTGCCAAGTACCTTTTTTTTTTGGGACCAAGCTGCAACCAAAGACATGGGTTTGCTGACATCTAGTGGTTTAAGAAGGCATTGCTTCTCAGTCATACATGTACAGCATGTACAAAAGCTTTCTCCCTGGGTTGCAGCAGTGTCCAATGCAAACTTTTAGATATAAATATTGTTAACTTTTCCACACACAAAAAGAAATATATCATTCACAGTCATTAACTATCAAATTGCATCGAGAAAATCTTACCAATATCCCTCTAGTTTCCATTAAAAACACAATTTAATTTAAACCTTTTAGAGGTCTTGTAGATTTTTGATTCATTCATTGATCATTGGAGCTTTTTACAAAACGTTGGTAATATTCGCACTGATGGATATGTCTTTTATGTTTAATAATCCCAGGTTATATAGTGTAGAAATCAGTAGTTTTATTTAAAAAGAAAAAGGTTACATACAATATCTGCACATTTATAAATAACCTCTAAAATTTCCCTGTGAAAACTGATTTTTTTTTGCCACAATGTCATTACATCTGTTAAATGTGATCGTTAGGATGCAGAACATCACATAAAGCAAGCAAACTGCATGTAATAATGGTGTTAAAAAGTTACATATAATTCTTGCCGCCCTCTGGATGCTGATGGTCCTGGACGGTTTAAGTGCGGGACTGAGGCTTGTAAGCGACTCCTGGGTGACTAAAAGATAAATGGAAGCTCATCGTGAAAAGTACAGTTAAGATTACTTCACAGACCTCAATAATGGAACAAATATTTCCTTATATGCAATATAAAAAGTGTATATTTTTTAATCAAGGGTGTTTCAACAAATGCTGGGGGGCCCGAGGTCAGCCGAGGGCTTGGTTTTTGCCTCAATTTCCTTTGAAACACCTCTGATTCTCACTCTTTACAATCGACATGAATCTGTGTAGGACTCACCGTGGCCTTTCGTCTTTCATCATCTCCCTGAAAGTCAGTGACTCCAGGATGCCACCGATGATCAGCACGCTGCCTCCTATCCAGGCTACAAACAGTGCAGGGCCGAATGTATATCTGGTAAAGACGACATAACACTTTTCAAATTTCCACTTGTTTTTTTACATTTGTGTGACAGAAGCTCTTTTTGTAATATTGTTCCTTAACCATGTTAAAGCTACACGAATATTTAATTAAGGAAACTGGGATCCCTGCACTGGCTTTCATGTTAATACAATACAATACGTGTTTACTCCACTGGACACTGGAGTGTTGGCTTCTCTGCTTGTGTGTGTTATTGTGCTTTGTGTTTATGGCCCTTGCAATTTTATTGTTGGTTTTAAAAGCTCTAAATGGTTTGGCACCATCTTACCTATACTCTGAACTTCTTTTTCTTTACACCCCACCCTGAGCTCTGAGGTCTAATAACAGGCTTCTTCAGGCCTTTTCTGTAGCTGACCCTAAACTTTGGACTGAGTTACCCATGGAAATTAAATCCGACTCCACTATTGGAACATTTTAAATCCCTTTTAAACACCCACCTCTTCTCCTTGGCCTTCACTTCAGGATGTTAACTCTTTTTAAATGTGCTCTACAAATAAAGTAGACTTGACTTGACTAATAACAAAGCCATATATAGGTCAAACAGAGGAATATAGAGATTGTAATAAGCAAAATAATACATTTATATACCTCGCCTATTGCCTCTATGTCAGCAGAGATTGGCACAGCACCCCCTGCCACCGTCATGTGGAGGATAAAGCAGTAGATAATGGATAAACTTGTTTAATATCCTACCTGGGAAAACCTGCCATTCCACCTCCCATCTCCATCCCCATCTCTCCCTCCATCATTCCTTCTCCACCATAGTAGTTGTTGGGGTACGCCCTGAAACTGGCCACAATCTGATTGGCGTAGATGGAAGCACCAACAATGCCGCATACACCTGTGGGCGTGGTGAGAAGGGACACAATGATAAAGTGTTTTTTTTTTAAAGAAGGCTTCACATAACTGTATGTGTTCCTGACTCATCTACCAGAGATGAAGAACATGACGCCAGCGCTGAGGCTCATCTTGGCCTTGGCGCCGTCGTTCATGTTGTTCATGGTGATGCAGGTCAGGGAGAAGAGTGACGTCGCCACAGCGATGGTGCTCAGCACCACGCCCACGATCATCAGGGCTCGCACTGCTTGGAAGACGCCTGGAGGACGCACAACCACAAAGTCACGTCAGTTAAAACTGCAGTGTGTGACTTTAAAGGTGCATTATGTAATAAATCTAAAGCAACTGGCCATAAAATCCTCCTAATATGTCACAGAGACTCAGGAATAATATCGTGTAATATGTTTATGCGCATGTGGCGCCACCTACCGCCTTCTACCAATTATTGCAGTCAGTAGAGTCTCAGCTGCCCAGCAACCACGGGTTGACAGTTACGACTGAGCTACAATGGCGGAGAAAACAAAACCTAAAAGACCTCGGTATTTTCGATTTGAGTGAAGTAACTGTTTTTGGCCACATTCTTACATATGGCACCTTTAAACAAGTGTCAAACCAGTTCAGACTATCAGCTCCAGGACTCTGATTTTAGATGGAGGCAAGTGCAAAATTGCACTCAGCGGCTACAAACAGCTTAGAGTCTGACTAAAAAGCGTTTTGAATTTAATTCTACATCTCATTCAGTAGTTTGACAGGATACCTGCCGCTGCTCTACTGGTGTATACACACAAACACTCCCCCAGTGTTGCGTGTCACATAATTTCTGTTCACTAAGACCAAATAGAGGAAGAATATTACACACTGCTGCTTTAAAGCTGAGGTGTATGTTTCCAGGACTGTATCCAGGAAAAATACTCAGACCATGAGTCTTATCCCCCCCAGCCTTTTAATCATGCTTGATGTTGTATGTAATTAATCATGTTTTAACGTGAAACCTTGATAAGATCCTAATAATGTCTGAATAATGTGGCAGCCGGGTGCTTTCCAGCAGTAGAGGTGTGTTGTAGGGAACCTGCCCTCTGCATGTTGTTTGCTCTGTTTCTGATAACTGTATTGACTGACTCGGCCTGGCCGTGCATTATAGTGACCAGAATGCACTGCTGTGCAGAGCAAACACTGATAGCAGAGGGTCTGACTCAGGCAGGCACAAGGGGAAGCTGGAGAAAGAAGGAAAATCAAAAACATTTTTTTAAAAAAAAGACATAAATCTACATTGTTCTGCCAAGGAGAAGTTGTAAGCTTTGTCTGAAACAATCTGACTCATTCCTGTGAGGAAAAAAAAATCTTTCTTCCCTCTTTTTTGAGAAACTTTATCTCTAAATGATTTGCCTTAAGTTGCCTATTTGCACCAAATCAAAGTCTTCAGTATTTTCACAAAAAGCATCTCAAACACCACGTATTGGTGTGACATATCGTATTTATCTGTACTGAATTTGTGCCGTTTGGATCTTGAACGTCCTCCTAAAAAGTTTGTGTGAACAGACAAATCTCCACATACATGTAGCATGTGTCCTCAGGAAGACAACACAGAGACATATTTTTGACAGAGTGTGACTGAGTTTTATCGTTGGGACAATGAAGATCTTAAATGAATGTATTTGCAGTACACATGCAGGAGAATCTCCTCCTACCTGAAAAGCCCAGCAGGCCATAGAGTGGACGACACTCTGTCAGTCCAGACGAGGTCGTCTCACAGTCCCGCCACAGACCCTTGTAGGTGTAAACAGACGTTACGATGTCCCCCTGCCTGTCTTTGACACTCCAGGCGTTCGTGGCGGTGGCTGCGATCAGAGCTGCAGCGCCGACCAATCCCAAAAAAAATCCCCCATTCTGCAGGACTGATGCAGGCGCCATTGTTGTCTTCACCTTCAGAAATCTGAGCAACTCGATGTGTGTGTTTTAAATATGTGGTCCAGTTTGAGATAAAGATCCTAATAATTTGAATATTATGATTTATTTGAGCCAAAAATGAGCAGGTATGTATGTATGTATATGTGCAGGTGGAGAATGACACAGGGCAAAAGTGGCACTTTGTAGTCATGGCGGCGACGGTGGGTGGAGGCAGTTCTAGTTTCACGCAGTGGGTGATAGTCTACAGCAGGATGGGTGGGGCGGCCTTCCATTTAGATGTGTGGACACAGTGTTGATAGGCACCTGGCACCTAAAAGATATGTGACTGTATTAAATGTAAATACCGGGGGATGGAGAATGGACATTTTATGATTCAATTCGATTATAAAAGGTTGGACGGTTAATGTGACTTGTTGTAATTATATTAAAAAGATAATATTCATTTGATCAACAATTCCAATGATAAAACTATTAATTCTACTCTGATGACAATCTAATATGTGGTGCCTCTATTACCACAAGGTGGCAGCAGCAGGTATTCAGTTAGTGGAGGTTTCATCACTTCTGCAAGGTCAAGGTCTAAGGTCAAGATGCTGTAGATCAACACTCAAATGACCTTGGGGCCACCGAGCATCTAGTCTGACTGGTTGTAATGATTGATATTTCACAGATTTTCAAAATAAAAGTCTCTGTGTTGACATGGGATGATATATAGTTATATAATGTTTTATTTATAATGCAAAAAATGTTAGTGGTGGCCACATGAAAATGGATTGAACGTGCCGTGAGTTTGAAACCTCTGCTGTAGATTCCACAGAAGAGATGAAATTCCCCAGGGTCTTTGAATGCATCTTGTTATCTGCTCCTCTTAACTCAACATGCTGTGAACCCTGCGCTTCTTTCACAAACAACAAAAAATCCTGCTGATTATTTGATTTGCATTTTTTTTTTGGCTTGAAATCCCTTCTAACCACGGGAAACTCAATCACTGACTGATGTAAGGTTTTGAGTTTGCTGCTATGTGAGATGATGCTGATGTGCAGACAATCTCATAAACTGAAAGACAAAGTATTCAAATAACACGAGGCTGAAAAAATCCTGATTAATTGTGTATTTAAATCTTTTTATGGACGGAAAACAACAAAAAGTTCACACATCTGGGGTAAAACATGAATTGCGATTATGTGTTTGATCTCAAAGTGTTTGAACAGAGGATAAACATTATGTTAAACTCAAATAAAAACTAATGTATCAACTACATCTTAAACACATGACATTAAACTGTGTCAAATAATAATAATACAGTTTTAGGAGTCGTACTAAAGTCCTTGAGAACAAAATGTGCAAGTTGCATTATTTTCATATTATGGAGAAAATGGCAAATATTAACCACCTCCAGTTTAGGATGATGACTGCGTGATTATAACATCCTGGATTCCTTTTCAGTCAGTGACACTGTAGATGTCCTTTGTCATAAGCTGACTTTTTCACCACTTCACTCAGTTCAGGAGCTTTATATTCGACTCCTCAGATTGTCACATCATTACAACAAATGTTTGGTACTTCTCCACCTTATCTTTATTAATACCCACCAAGTTTTTTTCCATTACAGCTGATACCTGACATGACAAACATGACACCTCAGTAATGAAACCATAATGAACCCCAATACAAGCAGTAATAAGAAAGTTTAAACTTCTCATCAACATTAGTAATTGAAAAGCAACTAAGTCACAATTTTGATGGTTTTTACGTGTTTCTTTGTGAAAGTCTCTCAAAAAACGTTTTCATCTGAATAAATAAATACAAATTCAATGATTTATTGAAACATTTAACCTTTGGAAACCACCCAATCTGGCAACCCGGACCCTGCATTTGCATGGACTGAGCAGTGACGCAGCAGAAGCAAACACTGACGTTTTTGTCTGTAGAAACATTGCATTTCTCCATCACAGTTAGATGTTAAACTAAACTGAACAGTATCGCTGGTAAAATTCTAGAATACATATATAGCCAGTTTGATTTTTGGAGAGGTCCTGTGCGTAAAGACTGTGCGTCTTCCTACCCACTCTGCACGCTGGAGCTGGGTGAAGTAAAAGAGTCCATGCTGCTCCTGTTCATTCCCCCGGGGAAGAGAACATACGCCACCTGAGGGTGTAAACTGGCCGCAGACCAGGCGCTACAGTTACATGGCAGCACGTATCCCGGGCTGGAGTGTGACGGGTGGGTGTGGGTGTGCTGTCCGGGGCAAACCAGTCCTCCAATCCCACCAGTCTGGTGGCCAAAGCTGTGCGCGCTGTAGGGCAGAGAGTGAATCTCAGTCACCCGCTGGACAGCTCCGGTGCTGAACTGCGCCACCGGCTCCAGCAGAGAGAAGGGTGAGGAAGAGGAGGAAGAGGCAGGAGCGAGGAAAGCTCTGGTTTTATCCCCGGGGACGAGAAAGGAGTCCATGGAAAATCCCCTCAAGTGCTCGGCTGCCTCTCCGAGTAAAGAGGGCAGCGGGAAAACAAATCTGTCCCTCTTCAGGAGACTCTTCGGTTTGCGCCGCGGTCTGTATTTATAGTCCGGATGCTCCATCATGTGCTGGGCTCGCAGCCTTTTGGCCTCGTCGATGTACGGGCGTTTCTCGGAGTCGGTGAGCAGCTTCCACTCTGCGCCGAGTCTCTTGCTGATTTCAGAGTTGTGCATCTTCGGGTTCTCCTGTGCCATCTTTCTCCTCTGGCCTCTGGACCACACCATGAAGGCGTTCATGGGTCTCTTGATGTGTTCTAAAGGTTTTGCCATTTCGGGAACTGGCACATGAACTTAAGTGCACACTTTAAAGTGAGTCACCTCTCCAAAAAGCGCATGGTCCCCTCGTGCGTAAAAGGGAAAGTGACAGAGAATTGCAGAAGACTGACTGACTGACTGACTGAAGAATGATCTGTCTGATCCTGTAATGACCAACTGACCAAGTATGGAACTAAACAGCCTGCTTGGTGCATGAATGGGAGTCACACTGGACCTATAGTTGGAAGCTCGTTATGGATGATGCTTGGACATGTCAGCCACTCATCTCCACACCACTGTCACAACGAGCCAAGCCAATGAGAATGAGGGAGAGCTTGAACTGTAATCCCTTCACACAAAAAGTGTCTGTACAACACTTGTAAGGGCCCTCCTCCTCTTTAGTTTTCAAAGGCTCCACTGAGACAGACAGACAGACAGGGAGGGAAAGTCATCATGAGCAGAAAACTTCAAATTAGAAGGTGTAGTGGAAGCTGCATGGAAGATATTTTTAACCACAGCTGCACTGAATCCTATAAAGAGCCATATATGTCTCGTTTAACCGATAATGAAGTCTATTTCAGAAGCTCTCACTGGACGTTTCTGTATGTTTAAGTTATTTTAACCATCTTATTAAACCAAGCCTTCATTCAGCAGTTTAGAAACACTATGGCTGTTAATAGCCTCCAACCACCCTTCACTGCCACCTACAGTCACTTCTACACAGCTGCTCTCTGACTTTGTCTTATTTTGTTTTTAGCAATAAGTGGATTAAGCAGAAATTAAAAATAATTCAAATCAATTTTTAACTTGTTTACTCCACGACATTTTGAAGCCTTTCATCTCAAGTCCTTTTTAAAATGTGTTCCCAAAGTAGCAATTAAAAAAGTTTAGATTTTTGATTGCATGATATTAATTCCATTAAGTTGTTGTTAAAATGAGACTTTAGAATACGCAGGTAATGTGACCCAGACATGATGACATCAAAACAAACAAAAAATACTATATTCAATTCACTTTACGTCAAAAACGGGGCTCCAAATCAATATACTAGAAAATATACGAATAGATAACAACAGTAATAGTAATAGTACACAGTAATTACAGCACAAATACAGACATTTGTTTCAGTGTTTCCAGAGACAAGAAGTATACCCTTGTGCCACTTTTTTACATTTTTAATTCACTTAATGCTATTACTACAAAAATTGCTTTAATCCATTAATCAACCCACATATGTATACATTTGATTCCTCAGAGACAAAACTTCAAAATTGACTAAAATAATTCCAGTTCTTTCACATGATGCCATGCAGGTGTGCCATATACAGGTATATATATATATTAATTTGCTCACATGTGGCTCACCTTTCCCTCTGCCATAATCTAGAAAATCAATATTAATCATAGCTGTATCTCCCTGCATTGATTGTTACAGTTTTCATAATGACTACACCTTATCTGATCAAATATGGTTTAACCACCTCATCTGTTATTGAAATGACATTGATGGAGAAAAGCCTGAGCAACAACTTGAGAACTATATATAGTATATATTGTATATATGTATGTATATATATATGTAATAACAGGGGATTATTGTAAGGAGCGTATACCCTCAGGAAGCAGGGCTTGTATACAGACGACTCTCTGGATTTCTGAGTGTCCAGGCCACAAAGGCAACCAAAATGGCTTCTGCAAACAGGATTATTACCATGACGGAGGCTTGATGCGTTTTCTCTGCAGACCGACCCGTGGCAGTTAGATGAAACTCTGGGTTTAGGTGTTTTTGTTTTTCTTTTCTAGCGGCGATAAACTTTGATATCAGGAGAGGAGGGCGCCTTTATTTCATTTACCTCCCCAATCAATGGCCCCGTGGGCCCCTTCAAAGACAAAAATAAATGGACACAGGAGATCCAGCCGTGCACACCGCGTCATCTGTGGGGATGATAAGACGCTTTCAGAGAATTTTATTTTCCCCCGTGGGTTTCCTCAGAGCAGACGGGCTGGTGGGGTAAAGTGAGTGGCAGCAGGGGTCAGACAGTTGATCTGTCTCCCCATAGCTGTGCTGTTATCTACCGTGCTGTAGGTCCAGGCCTGGCACACAGGAGGGCCCCACTACCACACAGAGACACTGATTACTACCACAGAGGGAACAGAGAGAGAGAGTTTGACAACAGTGAAAGAGACAAACTATCTGAGGACAACAACATTAGCGGTGGAGCACGTAAAGAGCAGTTTATGAGATACTATCTAATCTGACTTCTTACTGCATTTGTCAACATTCACTTTTATTTCTGCACAAAACCATCAGCTTTAGTTGTGAGGAGAGAACCACGGAGAGAGTATGTGTGTTTGTGTCCTACTCAGTGTTTGGGTCGACTTCTTAGGAAAGAGCACCATTTCAACTCTGGAGGGATGAAGGAGGGAGGGGGAAATTTGTAATAAGAAAAACTGCCAGCGGCACAAAATGGCTGTCGTAATCCGGTTATCCCCCAGGCTCTAAAGATACTGGTCCTCTCCTCAGGAGTCTATCTTTTCTTCTTATGTCAAAACTGTCCTCCATGCACTCAGGTGGATTAAGAAGTCACAGTGTAGAAAGAAATTGACAGGTACAGAAAGACCTGGGGGTGAAAGGGAAATGAAAGATGACACAGAGAGACAGAGCGGACGCTTGGGCCAGTGCCCAGTGTGCCGACGGCTGACATAAAAACATGCTACGACATGCTTAGGAAAAAAGAAAAGAAAATGCTGATACTAATCAAGTGCAGTGATGAACTGAAAAATTATGATATATTTCATTGTATTTTCTTTGAATGACTACATTGCTCAGATGCTGCAGTATATTGGATCTTATATTAGTGTCAGTTCTGCAGCAGTGTCTATTATTTATTAAAACTCACCAAGAGTAGATCACATTTTGGATAGATGATAAATTAATTTAATCTCACCATGTGATGAAAATGATATGACATGATATTATAGCAACAAAGGATATACATGAACTTTCTTAACTATCTTATTGTGTTGTTGTTCCCTTGTCAAGCTGACTTGACCATTTTGACTGTGCACACACTGATAGAAAGTAAAATTTTTAGCTATTATTGCCTTGAACTTTGAAGTCTGTAAAATATACAAACTGATCTAATCACTTCACTCATGGAGTGGGAGTGAAGGATTGTTTTTAGTGGCTGTGTGTGTCTGTCTGTCTGTTTGTTTGTACTTCCACACTTGCACTTGCCAATACGACCAACAGAGGCCGCCAGAGGCTTGTTGCATGAATGAGGTGAAGTCTGCCATCGCTGATTGCCTTGTTATTGTTGCATTAAGGGCACATTTCAGCGAACCATTGCAGTGGCAAATAAATGATAAATCACAAGCCAAACTGATAGATGAATTAATGAGACTATTTCCCTTCTTTCAAACATTTTCAGTGTTATATAAAAAAAATTCTTTATGAAACACAATTTTGGTTGTTTATGGCATAATACCTTCTCATTTAATGTCATTAAAAATGTATATATTTGTATAAATATGTACAAATTTACCACAGCCCTACGATGCTTGAAAAGTCTGAAGATTGACCTTTACAAGTGCTTCAATTGGATAAAGTGTATGAATCCTAGTTAAATTCATTCCATTTTTGGATGTTTCATTGTCCAATATCCAGTTTAAAGATGATAATTTTTCACTGTGTATGACAAAATAAACCAACCTAAATCAGACCTTTGGCCAAATATAAAGAGTGAGAGAAAATGAATATGAACTAGAATCACTTGTTCCTGGTCCCATTATTTACAGTGTCTTCGCTGACAGAAAAACATCATTTTTTTTTTGATGAGATGAAGACCCTGAGCCTCTCGTGTTAATGTGTTTCCTCACTGAGTTGTGCTTTTCTGCACATTGCAGTAAACGTCGGCATAATTCCCCAATCCATTGAGACCATTGTGGAGTATTAAATAAACTAAGTAACCTCAATAAACTAAACCTACACTCACTCTACACTGGAATTATACTATTGTAAACTAGTGAATGACTTCTTATTTGATTGTGTGGAAAGTTCCGAAGCATTCATGTTTGAGTTTTTGTCATTTCAGCTCCAAATAAATTCACTGGGAATCAAACAGCACACATTCACGTCACACAAGCCTGACAAGAGTTTCTGACACTTCTGAATGTTCCATTAGGAAACATTTCAGGGGGAAAATCCATGCTCTGGAGAGGGGGGGGGGGGATTTCACTAAATCCTGTGCTTATTCTCCTGATACTTAGGAAAAGTTAAGAAGTTTTAATAGCTTTCCATTTGACACATTGATGGCTGAATATGCTTTGGCTCTGTGGCAGATATAGCTTCAATCCTGAGAAGCTGAAATAGAGGGAGCGAGAGCGAGGGGACGGGGGGGTTGATGTGCTCGCTCTGTCAGCCAGTGTGCTTTCATAAGGCCCTATCCAGACTAAATTAATACACTTCCTCCAACATCTGCGGATAAAACCTGAGGAGCACATTATCAGGCGGCTTGTAATACGACCGAGTCAGCAGTCAATGAGATACATTTGCAACCAGGCGTTTGTCAGCGACTCAGTGTGACACAGGCAGGAGATTTAAAATGTCCTGCAGTAAATTAAGTGCTGCTTGAAAAGTGAAAGGTGCCAGCCAAGCAGATGGCCGCTTACTTTAAATGACAGACGGGGTGATGATGGGATGGTGATGGAGGGAGAAGGAAACAGAACCAGGGCTCTTAGGCGTTATTGTATTGAGCTGGAGATTTAAAAGGTTAAATGCAAAAACTTGTGAATGAAGAGAAGATGTTTCAGATGCTCAGAATCCAGCTGAATGGCTGATGCAGAGCGGAGGAGGCTGAGCAGTGTGTGCTATAGTTAGGTTGGATTCATCTTTATTGTACACATTGTGGAAAATTGTCTTTGGTCCAACATAACATCTTCAAAATCTGTTGGTGCTGATCAACTGGGATTTTCAGTATTGGGATACTTGGCCTTTCTGTGTGGAGTTTGCATGTTCTCCTTGTGTATGCATGGTTTTCTCCAGGATCTCCTGTTTCCTCCTACAGTCCAAAAACATGCAGAGGTTAACGGAAACTCTAAATTGACCGAAGGTGTGAACGAGAGAGTGAATAGTTGTTTATTTCTGTATGTTGGACTAGTCTATGTCAGTTGGGATTGGCTCCAGCGGCTCCTGCAAGACTGGAGGTCTTCCCTCTGTTATCTTTATCTTGTCAGGCTTCAATCATATTTAATATTACCTTTACTAAAGCACACTCTTAGAAATAAGGGTTCCAAAAGGGTCCTTCTACAAGGTCTGAGGTTCTACCTGGAACCATTTGCTTCTGAAAAACCCTTTCCCCAAGAAAGGGTTTTTCAGTAAGAACCATTTTGATCCAGATAATCCTTTAAAACCCCTTTCCTGAATAAAGGGTTTAAAAAGGGTTCCTAACGCTGGAGCTAAAAAGGGTTCTCCTATGAGACACACAAACAAAAATGTTTCTTGATGTCAATTAGGGTCCAATGAGTTCTTATGTGAGTGGGTCTGCAAAAATACCGTCATTATTAATTATAATAATAATAATAATAATAATAATAATAATAATAATAATAATAATAATAATAATAATAATAATAATAATAATAATCATCATCGTCATCATCATTTAAAAGTGCCTTTGAAAACCCTCAAGACACAAAATAAATGTAGTCAAATGAAACAACGCTGATATAAACAGACAAGATCAGACAAAATAAAATATAGGATATAATTAAAAATTCATGTAAAAAAGGTAAAGGTAATAGGTGATGGTAGTGTGTGGGAAGGTCATGTTATTTTTATTTTTATTTTTTTTAAATAATGTAGTGTATGAGATGGATGGAAATGTGACTTCCCAGGAAGAGGACATATCAAAACTCAAGACATGAAAACACTGGTATAGCCTTTCACAGCTGAGAAATGGGATTACAGCATCAATTTAATCAAATGGGAATTTTAAAAACGATCCTTTTTATTCATAGCAGAACAAGAACCATATTTTAAAGGGGGTGGCTACAAGAACCAGCCTCCGCAAATGACAGAACATGGTGCCACTAAGAGGCTTATGGAAATAATGGAAGTGGCGAAGCTCCCGTGGTGATGATATGCTTGCTGTAGAGAGGAAAGAGACTGGTATTTACCGAGTATCTGCTGGTCTCATGTTGAGCAGAGCAGAGGCTGAGCCAGACTGGAGGGAGGGAAACACAGATGCTGTTAAAACTGCAAAGCTCAGATAATAAGCCCCCGCTGAGCCAAGACAGAAAGGCGTTAAGTGAGTGTATTTTTAAGTCGTCTGATGTTCCTCCACTGCCTCTAGAGTGAGAATGCACACAGAATAAACACACGTTGGTGATTAAGACCCAGTAGAGAGATATATATGTACAACAGGGTTTGTTTTGATTATTTGTGCTTGGAAATCAGATGAGTTTCCCTTTTTGCACAGGTGATGCTAAGTTTACAGAGAAAGTGAAGAGGCCTCAAATCAACACAGCTTTGTCTGAATAGTATTTCCTTATCACCCTTGTATTTACACAAGTACCAACTATTAACTCTGGAAATAATGTGGCCATAAGGAGATAATGTTACACTAATATCGTGTCATTTCCAATATCCAGGTAATAGCTTGTTAATGAAAATAATACCCCTATGGTTTAAGGTTTGGAAATAGAATATCATATAATGTTGAAATCCATCCTCCTATGTCCCATACACTTGTCTTTTTGTCATTACATGACTAATACTTGGTGATTAATATAGAAGTATAGATATGACAAAAATGTGACTACATTGTTACTGCAATGAAAAAGATGCAAAACAATTGGGCTCGTCCGGGATTTGAACCCGGGACCTCTCGCACCCAAAGCGAGAATCATACCCCTAGACCAACGAGCCACGCTTCCAATAGGAAATATGTCCATATATATACAAATATTATATACTATATAGCATATTGTATTTTCTACCGTTCTTCCAAAAAAGTACAGGGCACCTCGTCAAGTTAGCGTTTGGAACATTACTTCAACAGTGTTAGCTGATAAGCTAACCTATATCGTAATCCCTGAGCCCGTGTAGTCAGAGCGAACGTCAGCAAAGTTCCTTCTTTAACTCACAAAGTAGCTTAATTTACAAAGGACCATATTGCAAGAAGCTGTAATAGCCACGTCTGCTTTAATTAGACCTATGATGTTCATAAAGTTAAGCGTTTGTGGAACTCGCTTTGGAGTTTAACAGGGAGCCTTGACTCCCCCTTCAGGCCACCGTTCATTACTGCAGGTATAATTTTTTTTTTTTTTTTAAAGAAAATAAAAAAAGAAGCTCCCAACTAGCGTTTCCTGTATCTGCAGTTATGATTTGTTGTACTAGACTATGAGGTTACTAACATAAAATAGGGTTAGTTTAACTGTGTTGTTAATTGTCAAAATGTAGTTACAGTTATTATATAATGTGTGTTTTTGGGTATAATTATTTTTGGGTTGTGTATGTTTAGGCAGGCAGTTTGTAGTTGTAATCATTTGTTTCTATGAAATGCTTTAATCTAGTACACACAAAGAGCACAGCAGCCTTTTCACATGTTTAACAGGTGTTAATAATCACATTAATGATTGCTCAGTTCATGTAAGTCAGGGCAGCGTGGAACCAGCATGCACCCTGAAACTGAAGAAGCTCAATACTCAGCCATCATTAGTTTGATTATTTACACCTGTGCTTTTCCTACTGTAATCCACATGCAGTCAAAATGGCTGATGTGCAAAGTGCTCAAAGCAGAGGCAGAAAAGAAGCAACTAAAGTGATAATTAATTGTATTATTTACACCTGTGGTTTGTTCATAACAGCTTGTCATGTATTGTTCCTAACAGACGTTAACCCAGTCTGATGCAACACATACTGTATGTAAAACAAACCATCAAATTTACATTTTTGTTTTAATTATTGAAAAAACACCCAATTATCCAAATAGTTAACGATGATGGAACGATGCAGATTACAATATTTTGTTTCCTAATTTATGTTCACCAAAACGGTTACACACTGCAGCTTTAAGGTAAAAAGTGCCTAACTTCTGTATTTATTCTTCTTGGTTCATACACCAAAGTTTATTTGTGATGAGATGATTTGATGCAGTAGTAGATGAAGATTAGTGAGCAGCAGTCTCTCTCTCACTGTCTCTGTCTTTGAGGGACATTGGACAAGTCTGTCTTGCCGTTCCTCTCGCCCGGTGCATTGTGGTCCTTCTGTCTGTGTGTGTGTGTATGTGCTAAAGGAAGCTGCATCGGTGGAATCTGAAGAATTTGAGGTGTCCGCCAAGTCCTCCGTTCATCGTCAGCTTCCAGCCACTCTGTCGCTCTCTATAACTGTCAGGACTGTGAGGTAACACCACTGATTTCTCTCCTTCATAACTTATTCATGCCTCCGATGGCTGTGTGGGTCGCGGTCTGGCAGCTCAAGCGACGACGACGCCTGCTGCTAACATTATTAGCCTTTAAGTGAACATCCTGCAGGGGAAGCTACTCGGCTAGTTAGTGAGCGACGCTAAAGCGTCCACCAAGTTTTCTGAGCAGCTAGCGAAGCCTGTTAGCTGAGGAGTTAGCTCTGATTTGGGCTCATTTTTTAATCCTTTTCAAGACGAAATGCAATGAAATAACCGTTAAAGGCGGATGTGAGCACCAGCCCATGTGACGCCCTCTTAGTTGTTGCCGTTATGTGAAAGTAGCCGATGCGAATTGACCGGTTATTCGGGTAATCGACATATCTGTGCTGGTGAACGTGAAACATGCTAGATCTGATTTATCTGCCTCTCTCTTCTCTAAAACTATCTTAAACTTTACTCTAAACTAGTCAATGTCCAGGGTTTGGGTAAAATGCATTTGCTTAGTATTTTTTATTGTAAAGTCATAGTGATATAATTATACTTAGTAGAAGGGCTGAACAATGTTTACTGTTTTCTTATGTTTATAGGTTGGGACAATATTTGATCTAAAATTGTAATTTGACACACATTTTGGCTTTAAGAAATATTGCTACTCCTGTGATTTGAAAATTGCAAGAGACCATATTGCGATTTTGATAAACTGTGGTTCATTTAACTGTAATAATGATAAATGTAAACTATCATGGACATGCTAGCCGTCCCTATTTAACTGTGATATTAGGTATTCCAGAAATGGCAACATAACAGTCAGACACAATATGTGATTCAATAATTATAATAACAAGCCTTTGGGAACCCTGTTTTAAATGATTGCTGTTTCTGTTGTTATATTGTTATATTTATGAAGTGTGTCCTTTTAAAGAAAATGTTTTGGAAATGCCTTATTTTTCTCATCCCTTGATGAAATGTTTGCTTTGCGATATGTGTGTATGTATGGCATAAGTGAGCCAGTCACACTGTTGGTGTGTTCCTCTTCCTCTATTAGGGGTATTATTTGAATCAAAGCAACATAATAACAACACAGAATTACAGCCAACATCAAAGCTGAGGATTTATGACATCAGTTATTGGGATTAAAAGCATAAACCCATCTTAATCCCCTTAGATCATATAGTATTACAGTGGGACGCAGCTGTAATGTGGATGGCAGGAAAAGGCATCACTTTTTTTGTGGTGACACGCTGCACTCTCACAAAGCACACTTCCTGTCTCTCACACAGTCAGGTCTGTATAAGTGTGTGACTGCATAAATTACCCGCTTTTCAGCTTCACTTTAACCAGTTCTCGGGCCTGAACTAACACATTAAGATTACATGGAAATAAATACGGTACATTTAAATCTTTATCTGTTATCATTTAGGTTTAACAAGAAGAAAAATGTCTCAGGCTGACAAAATGAAGGTGAGTCTCAGAAAAAAAACATTTCATCAAATTCCTTCTGTGTGACTGTGTGTCTAGTTTCATTGCATAGTATTACTAATGATGAGAACTATTTGTTAATGATAAGCCCCCTTCCTCTGTGCTTTCTTGTGTTATTTTCTGCAGTGTGTTGATACTAAAAACATGAATATTAGTTACTTGTTGAATGCCCAGTGACTCGTGCAGATGCTCACTGTGCTGCTCTTCATCCACATGACTCACTGATGTGGATTTATGTTCGTCAATTGGCCCAAAGGCAGAACAGGAACACACTGACTGCTTATCTGTCCCATCAGTCCTGACCTTAGCTGAAAGGAAGGGGAAAGGAGGGTTTATAAATAATACCTGAGTATGTGGTCAAAAAAGAGCCAACTAAATAAGTAATGTGCTTTTATAAGTGAATTTGCCAGTGTGTCACAGGAGCTCTGTCTTTTCTGTTTAGTAAAGAGCCATTAACACTGGAATACAGAGTGAAATGTGTTTAGCAAGTAGACTGCAGTGAAGTCAGTGTTGCTTTTCTTAAATACTCCATTTGTTCAAGAACAGAAATCTCCTCAGTAACTACTATGTTTATAATTGCTTATAATATTGCTAGGATAATGTCCAGCTAGAGTAATAATTATCTACAACTGTCACCAAACATGTTAGTGATTTCTTACTCTTCTCTCTATTTTTGTTCTTTTTACTACAGCAGGGGCAATTCACCAACCCTGAAACCCCAGGGTACGTTGGATTTGCCAACCTGCCTAATCAGGTTCACCGCAAGTCTGTAAAAAAGGGATTTGAGTTTACACTGATGGTGGTAGGTGAGTGTGTCATCGCTGTTTTAAGACCTTTTCTACTTTTGATATAACGTTTATTTTGTTTATAAATTATGGTCTTGCTCCATAAGAGTCTTGCATATGTTGAGAGTAAGTTTGGCTGTGTTCACTAATGCATCAATACTGCGTTCTCATTTCAAAACGTCTGAAAGTAATTGTTTAAATAGAGCCCTTTGTTTGTGGCTGATGAGACCCAATCAGGAAGAGAGTGCAGGCAACCATGTCATTGTTTCCTATGGTTTCTGTTTTTGTTCGTTTATAATAAAATGCAACCCTGGAGTTTGGAGTTTTCAAACAAAAACACACTGGGATCTTTGGACAATAGGCATATCTCTGGAAGAATGTATGTGTTTTTTTTAAAATGAAAATGGAGGAGTTCGGATTTAGCCTTGGTGTGGAAAAAAGCCACTTTGGGCTGTTTGAAATGGCTGATGTCACATTACAGAGTAGTTGCTCAGCTGGTGTCTGTGTAGCAGCAGTTCAAACTGCTGGATGGGAGTGCTGTGACTGTGTGAACCTCTGTTTGTTGATAAGGGGGAGGGGAGGAGAGCCCGTGAACACTGCTCATCCCTTTGCTTTAAAATAAACCAGAGAGGAATGTGGCCTCAAGGGACTGATTCATACAGTGGACACGGCCTGCTGGTCCCGTTGCAACAACACTCATTTAATGTTTCGACCCTCTGTGTGACCCAGGTTTCTAAATAAATCAGTGGACGACAGGCGTATCCAGAACAGTATGTGTGCGTTTTTAAACAACAACAAAGTAGTGGGGATGAAGCAGTCGTTTTATGAAATCATTCTGATTTACTGCAAAACTGACATGATGTTTAATGGATTTCTCATGAGTTTGTGTGTTTTTGGCTATTTATACACACGTTTGATCAAACTGGACAACAAAAACTGTGCACATTTTTTTGCCTTTGTGTCAAGGCAGCCATATGGAGGCAGATAATCTGCTGTGGCGACCTCCTAAATGGAGAAGCTGAAATAAGAAGAATGGTCATGACCTTGACTTCATTGCAGATTTTCATCTGAATATGGAGTTATGTTAGTTTGTACAAATTGTGGAAACTGAGACCAGTGTTTTCCTCTTTCCTCTGCTGCTGACTGATTATGGACACACACTGCTTGCTTAGGTGCTGGGTTATTTAATAAGCCACTTGATATGAGATGAGATTAATGGTGAAGTATTTCCGTGTGGTGTGCGATTGAGTGTGTGTCAAAGGCAGATGTGTTATTTTCTGAAGCCCTGTCTCTGTTCTTTTTTTTGTTGTTGAAACTGAAAGCTGCATAAGAAGTTCACCACAACCTTTTTTCTCACCCCGACCTCTCCTCATATTTAAAGGTGAATCTGGACTTGGAAAATCTACCTTGATCAACAGCCTGTTTCTCACTGACCTTTACCCTGAAAGAGTCATCCCTGGAGCAGCAGGTAACGCATGCACACACACACACACACAGGTTTGCACAAATGTTCTTCTTAGGACACTCCATTTGGACAGCCCAAACAAAGCCCTATCCCTAACCATAGCCAATAAATGTCTAACCCTAATCTTAATCTAACAAATTCAAATCTTAGTCCAAAACCTAACAGTTCCTCAGAAGTGAGGTTCTCCCTCATTAGAACCAGGCTTTGGTCTACAAATGACTGCTGAACCTGACATGGTCAGTGTTAATGCCAAAAGGGTCCTAAAGAGGTAACACATACTAATACATCCCTACCTCATTGTAGCCTCCTTATTTCAAACTGAGTGGTCTCTCTACTTACAAGTACTTATAATATCAAAAATATGAAATTCAAGCCATTCAGTAAAAATCCTGATATGGCTGTGCCCTTGTATGTATTAATTTGTTTATCACATTATGATCTATTTTGTCCTCTTAATAGAAAAGATAGAAAGGACGGTTCAGATTGAGGCGTCGACAGTAGAAATTGAGGAGCGAGGAGTCAAGCTCCGTCTCACTGTGGTGGACACACCGGGATACGGAGATGCCATCAACAGCCAGGACTGGTATGAAATAGAATCGTATTGTTTTTGTATTATATAGGATTGTTTCTATTTCTATTTCATAATTTATTTCCACCTGTGTTTTGATTTGATTCTTCTTTGTTATTCATTGGGTGGTTTTCTGGTACAATATACTAATAAAACCTAATTTCTTCCACCCAGTTTCAGCACTATTATCAGGTACATCGATGACCAGTTTGAGCGCTACCTTCATGACGAGAGCGGGCTCAACCGTAGACACATTGTCGACAATAGAGTTCACTGTTGCTTCTATTTCATCTCCCCACTTGGCCACGGGTGATTGATTGATTCATTTTAATGTGATGTATAGTTATTTTGGTCATTGCTTTTCATTATTCCTGACTTGAATCTCTTGTCGTTTCACATCTGAGCAGCCTAAAACCCCTGGACGTTCAGTTCATGAAGGCCATTCACAATAAGGTTAACGTGGTTCCCGTCATCGCCAAGGCGGACACTCTGACCCTCAGAGAGAGGGAGAGGCTCAAGCGCAGGGTGAGAGCAACAGACATTTCATTGTCGAGGGGCATTTCCACTTCCTGAGAAGAACATAAGCTGTCACATATTCACACATACTGAATACTGTACACCACACACTGTTGGTGCGACACCAGCGATTTGTAACTTGTCCGCATTCCTGATAATAACCCGTGTTCTCTTATTTGTGTAAGATTCTGGACGAGATTGATGAACATGGTATTAAGATTTACCACCTTCCTGACGCTGAATCAGATGAGGATGAAGACTTCAAAGAGCAAACTAGGATCCTCAAGGTAAATCAATTTAGTCGTGTATAAAAATAGTCTTTATCCCCCCATAGAGTCAACTTTACTGCATCATTTTTAAATATAATCAAATGCCTGATTGAGTCTAATCATTAAAAGTTCACATAATGCTGATTAAGCCTATCGGCTCCACATGACTCACTGTTTATCAATATAATAATGTAATATTGTGTCGCCTGATGACGTCCCCGTGCTGCACACAGAAAGTGATTTATAATGTCAAGAAATATGGAGGCAAAAGCAGCATTGCGCTAGTAAAGTGAGGCAGTAAAAGCACCCATGAAAAGTTTCAGAAGTTAATAAGACTGCTCAGAAAACCTGGTCATTCAGCAGTTTGGCAGGATAAATGTTTCTTCAGGTCTGGTAGTATTGCGTGACGGCGCCCATTTTCAGATGAAGGAAAATCACCAAAGGTCGCACAGCGCAGCTTAAAATGGCAGTGATTTATTGAATCATTATGTGTATGGTTGAACTTGAGACACATTCATTTGTCTTCCTCTCCAGGCTAGCATCCCGTTTGCAGTTGTAGGGTCCAACCAGCAGATTGAGGCCAAAGGGAAGAAGGTGAGGGGCCGCCTGTATCCCTGGGGAGTGGTGGAGGTGGAGAACCCAGAACACAACGACTTTCTCAAACTGCGGACCATGCTTATGTGAGTGGTAGAGCTTATAAGATATGCTCATGCATGTTTAATGGTCCTGTGTGTAAGAATTTGTTACATCTAACATAAGGACTGCAGATTGTAGCAGAGGACTCCCCGATCACTTACTTTTCAACGACCCAAGAGAACTACAGTTGTATTTGCTTACCACAAAGGATGTTAATCTCCTTTGTTTGCATATGAAGCTTCTACTTAAAACATGAAACTAGTTTATACAGTTATATAAACGTACTTGAGAATATTCATTTCTGCCAATAAAACATCCTTAAAGCGGACCTAGACCGGAAGTTCCAATTAACGCTGTTTTTTAGTGTGTATCTGCGTCATTACCTTATTTACAAAGCCCTGAAGTTTCATAAGTTTCAACAAACAGTTCAGCCATTGCTGAGAACGCTGTGTTGTATTGTAATCTCGGGCTCAGCGAGATCTCTTAAAAAAAAAACAGGTTACGTAAACAGCAGTTCTCCTGAACAGCAGATCCTCCTGCTCCAGGCACTAGTCCGGGCACATCCGGTTGCATACATTGAACCGCAGAAGAAGAATAACGTCCGTTGTGGAGGTGTTTCACGAGCAACAGTGTCTTCTGACTCTGTCTGATGGGGAATAAGTCACTTCCGGGTATTGGCCAATCACAAGACAGTTGAAAAGGCTCTACGCTGGCTGGCCAATCACAACACACTCTGTCTTCTGGGGGTGAGATTTATGTCTGAAATATCACGGCTCAGCACAGCGTCAGAAAAGACAAATTTCTATCGGCTTGTTTACAGCAACTAGGAGGTTTTTGACCATAAAAACAAGTTAATGTATGTAACTAGACCTCCATAACTAACATGTACAAGAGGACCACTCTATGTGAGCTTCAATGGTACCCACTGGACCTTTTAAATATTAAATTGGAATGTAATAAATTGCTGACCTCTGAATGTACTGTATTTATTTTAGTTTTTGTGGAAGAAGAGAATGCTAGTGTGGGGAAATAGGATTGATTTAGGCACAGTTAGAAAAGTTGACCTCTGGCAATAACTTTTATGTGAAGGTGTAGACGAGGAGGGGAGGAGATAAAACATGAGGGCTGTTCCATACTAGACACTTTCCTCCAGTGTATGCACTTTTCAAAACATCGTTGCAGAAATATTTAGTCGTTGTTTTTTTCCCACCAATCTACAGAACTCACATGCAGGATCTACAGGAAGTGACCCAGGACCTGCACTACGAGAATTTCCGCTCGGACCGCCTCAAACGGGGTGGCAGGTTGTCCTCCCATGGTTATGTTCTGCCTCTGTCTCCTGTGTACGTACTTGTCTGTCCGCTTGCTTTTCTGCTCCTCCCCCACCTCAAACAGCAGAGAACAGAAAATACATTATATATATTTGGTACAGCAGAGTTAAAGATACACACAAGAGCCTTTACACTTTTATCACATTAAAGATATGTATGACTTGTACGATTGAATCTTCAGTCAATAATTTCTCTCTTTGTGAGTCACACAGTACAGAAGTGGAATCAGTTCTGTAGATCAGTAGCTCTAACTCGTCAGTTTGCATGTTAATGATACCAGTTAAGTCATGGTGTTTTGGTCGAAGTAGAGTGAAAGCTCTGGTCCGTAGTGGGCTGTTTTTCCGTGGGTAGTTGGTAGCGAAATGGCATGTGTAGTTTTAGTGTATTTAGAATTTGTAAACAGGATTATTGTGTGTCTTTTAAACATTGTTTGGGTATTTCATGATTGAACTCTCGGTGTAGACCCAAAAAGATTCTTGTAGACTTTCCTCCTAAGCCAACCCAGGATAAGGGAGTGGTTTTACTGTCGTCACATTACCTCGCCAACTGGTTTTGATTTGTCAAGTTCCAGGAATGGACTGTTGGAGGTACAATTTAATATTTTTTCATCTGGGGGAGGTAACGCTGTTCCCCTGACTCTCTCGCACTCGCTGCTTCTCTCTCTTCGTAGTCACTTGTTGTAGATGCGCACTTTTCTCTAGAGAAGTAAGAAAGAAAAGCTTCACTAACCCACTGACCCCTTTTTTCACCTTCTCAATGTGGTTTTTGTCATGTTTTCTTAATGTTTCTTCAAATTGCACACTACGCACTCTTAGGCCTGCACGCATACACACAGCACTCTGCTGACTCATTGTGATGCTTTATAAATCATTGCACAGTGTGATTTTACATTTATAACCTTTCACTGTACGTTTAACTTGCTCTGAATGATTTCTTTGTTAATATGCACATTTGTTGTACAGTCATTTTAGAATACACCTTAACATGAGAGGTAATTATACCATGTGCCATCAATACAGAAAAGGGCCGGAGCCGGAGGAAATGGACAAGGATATAATCCTGCAGGAGAAGGAGGCTGAGGTGAGAGTTCTCGCACTTCACTACTATTGAAAGTTTGTTATGCATTCCCCTTGATTGTCCAGGTTTCCTAACGGAATTTTGAATGTCAAGTAGCTTGCGGGTGTGTACAGACTATAAATCCTGTGTGCTTTAGTGTGCTAACAGATGGATTTTACCTTGTGATCAGAACCAGCAGCCTGGCTGTTTCCCACCTGATTTCAGTCTTTATGACCCGATTAAGGAATTATATCAACAACTGTCCTGTGTGATTTAATCATAAGTGAACAGCCATAAGTAAAAGTTGTTTGTTAAACTGTCGGGAACATAAGCTTTGCCAACATGCAAGGTTTCATACGTTCTATACAACTTACAATATAAGTAAATTGGGAAAACTCCCAATATCCTTTTCTCGTGCTGCACGTTGGATTAAAGACATATAAAAATACAGAACCGTTTGAGCAGGCCGTCCAGAGAGGGCTTATCATTGCAGTGAGCAGCTTGAAAATCAATTCCCAAAAAGATCAAGTATTATTCTCTCCATAAACCTGACACGTTCCTGTCTTTACAGCGTTCAGGGAAGCCTCTGAATTGCTGGTTATTCCTTGTTCTTCCTGCCTACAGATTGTTGACATATTTGTAAATCTGTTCCATTTGACACACACAAATACACATACAAATGTTACTGATAGTTTCTCTTTATTCGAGCTAGCTTGCTGCGTGCATGCTAGTGATGCATGCCTCTGATCTGGGAGGGAAATTTTTGATGCTAGCAGTATTTATTCATTGTAAAGCAGGTAAATGAAGCGGTGGTGCCAGGTCTCCATCAATGTCAGGTGTGAATGATCACTCTTGAACGCTGTCCACATGTGATCAAATCTCTCAGGATGGATGTTGATACCAGTGTGAAGCAGTCAAACAACTGTTTCTGCTTTGTTTTTGTTTCCCTTTAATACAAGTGTTAAAGTGGTAAATAATGCATGCTCACAACTGGTTTCTGTCCAAGCAGTCAATGCAGGAACAGTCTTTTCGCATCAAATATTTATAACGAGCAGATGGATATTAATGATGATGCATTTAGTCAGACTGACAGATCAGATGAAGGGAAGAAACTCTTCATAAATTAAATGGGAGTGGATTAAATGAAAGTGCCTGGCTTGTTTTAAGTGCAGTTGTTGTTCCTCTGTCATAAATGCACAGTTGAGGCGAATGCAGGAGATGATCGCCAGGATGCAGGCCCAGATGCAGAAGCAGGGAGATGAGGGAGAGCCCCCCCATGCGTGAAAAGTCTATGGTAGGAGCAAGATGCGCTGCATATTTCACACAACAATGGGACAGTCCATTTTCTATGTCAACATATAATTGTGTTACTTTCCCACCGTAGGTTTTCAAGCTGCTGTTCAACTTTGACCAGAGAGAATCGACTTATACTTCTTGCCACTATCCTTATTCAGCTCCACGTGGGATCTGGAGACTTTTTTTTTTATACGTACAATAAAAGTATATTCAGACAGTGTTATGTTTATATATTTACACACGGTTCTTTTTTTGTTGTTGTTACGCATTTGCCAGTTACTCACATGAAGTCATTTTAACACACACTGTTGAGAAAACCAAAGTGTGCTGGTGCTTCTACATATAAACATCTCAACTGTCCATCAGCTCCGTGTATGGACTCTGCTGGGAGAATCCATTATGATGAAAACATAGAAGCAGCTTTTTGTGCCAGTTTCATTTCTGTCAAATGAAAATCTAATTTCAGATTCCCACACATGCTTCCCTTCATATAGAGCTCATCTTGCTCTCATGTTATCTCACGCATATGCATGCATCCTTCTCCGCTTTACTCCAGTATTGTACCCAGTAGTGCAGCGGCAACTGCTTTGAAGCTCCTTTTGAGTTTTATATGAATTAAATAAACTGTGACCCAATCTTACTGAAGACCTGACAAATGAAGGACACACAAATGAGGTGCTGCTTTATTTTTTTCTGTTACACACCTGTTCAGTGCATTATGTTTTTCATTAGATGTATCTGCGTCATATCTCCTCATTGTTGTAAAGTGAAGCCATGTACCAGGAAGCAATGCGATTTAAGAAATAGTCAACGTTTGTGTCCCACCTGCTGAGCTATTTTGTGGTTTCCATTACCACAGAGGTCAAAGGTGACCCAACGAGGTCAACGTAGCCAATGTTTCCCTCACCAGCGAAGACGTTCAAGAGTTCTTGACATTCCTCTTTGTGTGGTTTTTATCCAATTTTAAATAACCAAATATTGTTCTTGATACATATATTGTAATAAAGGTTTTATTAAGCGCAATGGCTTCTATGTTTTTCACTCTTCTCATTTCTGAGTTTCAATAACCTCGAATCGTCCTGCACATAACCAGTTCAAAGCTAATCAGCGTCTATTCAAGGTCCATTGATCCTGTAATAAATATTTGTCTGGTTACACCCTGCTCTTGATGAAATGATAATGTTAGAGAACACACTCACAGACAGCAGCTGGTGCTTTTGTGCTCTGTTTGAGAAGTCTGAAGTTAATTGCTCTAATAAACAAAACCACCAAGGACTTGCACTGACTGTTAAAGGATGTTTCCAATTACAGCTTGGTGTAATGTGAGCTTAAGAAACCAAAACAGAGTTTACATCCTCTCTTAGAAATGTATTAATACATGATCACTAACTTACATAAATGAGTTACATCATTGCTGAAGCGTATACTCCACTATGGGTCTGTAGCACAGCTGCCATTTTGACAGATCACAGGGGTAAATCATTGAATTACTGATGGCTGAGTTCCATTTGGCTTCCCCCAGTTTCAGGGCACATGCTGGTTAACTGACTTGAACTTAACAGAGCCATGCATAAGTTGGTCAGTAACACCTGTGCTTCTGCTAACACATGTCAAAATGGCTGCTGTGCAAAAGGTCCATTGATGAAGACATTATTTAATTATTATAAACAGACAAACCTCTGAACAGATAACTTGTCGACATGTGAGCATCAGGCACACAAAAAGAACTGAGCTCCACAACATCTGCAAAATAGCCCTTTACAAACAAGACACAGACAAAGATGGGACATTTTCCATAAACTTTTATTATAGGTTTTTTCTTCTTCTCAATCTACCACGTATACACAACGCTCTAAATGTCATGGCTTTTTTTGTCTTAAATATTCTCCGCTCTTAAAAGAAAAACTGTAAAAATATTTAATTATAACTAATTAAAAGATCTCTTCTGGGACATGACTAGGAAGGGTGCAAAGGTGGAGCGTGGAGGGGAATGTGGGTTCTTCTGTGGTCTTTATCCGAGATGATGACTGGGGATCTGGGAGGCAGGGTTAACTTACATCCAGCTGGGGGTTTCACCGTGAAGATGGGGTTGTATTACCGTTTAATGAAAACCTGAAAGGATGACATTCAGCCACAGGTTAGAACAAAACAAATGCACGTCGGCGGACATTTAAAGCGGACACCTGTAAGTCACCTGCAAACTCTCTCCATCATGTGTGTGACGAGGCGGTCAGAAATGCCTGGACACGATTCTTCAGCGAGGTTGAAGGCGTTCTCCAACTCCTCGATAGCTCCTACGCCTCCGCCACTTGCTCGCCGCTTCTCCTTCAACTATTGATAGAAACAAATGGAATACAAGAGTAAATGGAAATGTTAGTGACGTTACAGTAAGCAGAGATTAGCAGGCCTTGTTGCCATCTATAAACCCTGTTCAGATCCATCCTGAATGATCTGGTACAGTACAGAACAGGAGGTGATTTGGAAACAGTCTTACATAAACTTCACTCATTGTCTCAAGGAGGAAAGAGAGTCAATTTGGACTCAGTAAAATTAAATTAGGCAACAAACTCCACCTGTGAGACATGCAATGAAATGAGTATCCATCTCACCAAGTTTGATAAGATCAGCCTCAGAGACTGTGTTCACGTGCACCAAAAAAAATGCAGTGCAGATCGAATCACTGCTGCAGCTCAGACTTGCATTGTTATCAGTTAATGTACCGACAGGAAATCTGATGAGCCGATAGCTTAAAGGTTTAACATGTTCACCCTTCATCTAACATCACCGGCAGTACTATATTGAAAGACGTCAAAGTTCGATTACCCTCACTGCACCTACCTCTCTGAAAATGGGTGTTACCAAAGCGGACAAGCATTGTGACTTGGGTTGTCTTTTTACTGAGTCTCCCATCTGCGGACAGAAAAACACAACGTCAAGTAAAACAACAAAAGCTGTGACTGTGTGTGCGACTGCGTGTGCTGCATGTGATTCTCACCTCTGAATCTGTGTGTGTGTAGCCTTTCTGTAACTTATTCATAGAGCTGGGTCTGACTGTGGGGAAGGTCCACATAGGACATGTGTCAACATCACCATCAGCATCCCTAGACAAAATTAGGTTGAGGGATGAATATCCATCATTGGCAGTCAGTTTATCTTCAATAAGATCCATGGCAGGACCTTTTGCAGCATCACATTAGTTAGTTCCAGCGTAACTGGATTTTCTTGACACTTACATATCCGAGTCATCAGAGCTGGATTCCTCCCCATGTCCCTCTGACTTCCAGCGTCGGTAGCGGTCAATTAGCTCTGTCAGATAGGCTGTCTTCTTGGTGTAACGTGTGATGAACTTGTGCTTCACAAGCTCTTTGGCTGTTGGCCTCTGTGCACATAAGGAAGAATAAAGAGTAAAACAGCAGCAGCATAAAACAGTAGCACAGTGTGAAATTCAGTCACTCGGTCTGGGACATTTCCTGGAGTTTGCTGTTCACGTATAAGGAGCACAGAGGGAGATTGTCTGAGTGAGTTGCTTTCATAACAGCAAGAAAATCTCTGGAGAATCCTGGTGAGGTGTGGATCCTGGCTGCAGCGTACAGGAAGCAGGACACTATGGATTCTCAGAGTTTCTCCTGCTGTGTTCTCGCAGAGAGAATGTTTCGCATGACATCTGCAGACATGCATTCTCACATACAGCTCCTCCAGAGAATCTCCAAACGTCAATGCATGTCTGAAAGCAGCTTTAAGTATCAACCACAGGCTGTGAAGCAGGAAGCAGCATCAACTGCGATCAATTGTCTCATAACATCCTAAAACAAGCACTTCATTTCAGCCACAGCATGCTTGATGTCATCTCAGTTGCTGCTGGTGTTTTTACTTACAAAGCGAGGGTCTTTATTTAGACAAGCCTCCACAAACTCTTTGAAAGGTTTGCTGTAAGGTCCCTCCAGGGTAGGGGGAGTGTTTTTGGGGATAAGGAAGAGAACCCTCATGGGGTGAAGGTCAGAGTTGGGAGGTTCTCCTTTAGCCAACTCAATGGCAGTGATGCCCAAAGACCAGATATCAGCCTAAGTGGGAGAGATGAAATGTGTAAGTAAAGAGTGATACGTTGAAAAGTAAAGATCACACTCTTTGACAAGCACTATCAACACAACTATATCCATCTTAGGGTTTTATCAAAGTACAAGTGAAACATCTCTTCATCTAAAGCAGTTTCTCATCATCTACTCTTCAGAATCTGTGCTCACCTTGAAGTCGTAAGCTGACTGTTTGATAACCTCTGGAGCCATCCAGAACGGTGTGCCCACAAATGTGTTCCTTTTAATCTGGGTGTCCGTCAACTGTCCTGCCACTCCAAAATCTGCCAGCTTCACGTCGCCCTGCTCTGACAACAGCACATTGGCAGCTAGGAGAGAGAAATACAGAGAGAGAGAGAGAGAGAGAGAGAGAGAGAGAGAGAGAGAGAAAAGTTTTTTAAAAAACAGCACGTCCATCCTCCATTTTTAGACGATTAAAGGGAAAAGGCATTTATCCAATACTATTATCAAAATGGAACCAGATGGATTAACAGATAGACACATATAACTTCATAATTATATTATAAATTTAGTCCAATGACCCTGACTCCAACCTTATCCATCATAGCTAAACCTGCTGAACCTCAACTCAAACTTCTACCCCTAACCCTAAAACTTAATGCTGCAAATATCCTAAAAAATAAAGTGTCCTCACAATCACTGACAGATGAGCACACATAGGAAAATACATCTTCAAGACATTGTTGGATTTCAAGCTCACAGATGGTGTTTATATATATATATATATATATATATATATATATATATATATATTTTACAGCTTGTTAGCATATTTCAATGTGTGGATTAAATTCAGTCCAGCATCTGGTTGTGCATGTTGTTGTGCAGCTTTGATCATTGCTCAGTGCTTGCTGATATGTGCATGCTGCATCACAGCATTTAGAGTAAGTGTAACGCAGGGTCCCACAACTCAAGGACGACACTGTGGAATTAAATCAATTGATACTGAAAGAAGGGAAACTTCTAGGAGAAAGTCTGCTTTGTGTGTCTGCTGTGTTTCCTGTGCATGAAGACAGTTCCTTTTACCTTTAATATCTCTGTGAATCTTCCTTTCCGAGTGCAGATACTCCAGCCCCTTTAGTATTTCCCTCAGTATAGTAGCAATGTACGTTTCTTCAAGAGGCCCTGGGCGAAGCTAGAGCGGTGAAATACAAAACAAAACAGAGAATGTCACACTCAGGTCAGGTTTTGCTCCTGAAGTATACAGAGCGCTACTTAGTAAGAGAGTTGTATAAAGCTTTGTGAGCAGAATAAAATAAGAAACCGTACCAGATCTAGTGCAGATCCACCACCTAAATACTCCATGATAATCCACAACTTGGTCCCCTGTTAGGAAGAAAAAGTAAATATTTAAACGCCCAGTTTTTCCTGGTTGTATTGCATAGTGTGTTGATATAAACCTCTTCATCTTTTTGTGTAATAACCCGTGTGTGTTGTGTGTGTCGTTCCAGCATTTGCGTTATCGTACCTTCAGGTAAGATCCATAATACTTGGTAACAAAAGGACTGTCACATTGGCTCAGCACAGTGATCTCCTGCTGAATGTCTTCTATCTCATCTTCTGCCTCCTCCAGATCTATAATTTTAATTGCCACAACTTCCTTTGTGCGGTTGTTGATGCCTTTGTAGACCTCCCCAAAGGAGCCCTTCCCAATCCTCTCCTGCTTGGTGAAGTACTCCTCAGGGTCCAACCTGGTATTCTGGTCCAGTGACACCAAAGAATGGACTGAATTATTAAGTGCATTTCATGATGACAGTTCTATTAGTGTTAGAAACGAGTTTCCCATATGAATCAAAGTTAACTTGGACTTCACAGTAGGAGTTACAGCTGTTATGATGTTGGCTTCTAATGTTTTTGTTATGTTTTCCTGTGAGCAGCATAAAAGCAAAGACTTCTTGGGGTGTAGGTTATGACCCATTAAATAAACATGTCTAGATTTTAGTGATGATCTGGATTCAGTTTCAGAGACTATAGGTATACTCTGAATACCTTCTCTGGTGTTATAATGATTTCATGCACTGCCTTTTTTTGTTTTTAAACAAAAATATGATTTAAAAAATTGTTATGATTATTATTTAAATTATTTTTCATGCACTGTTGATACAAATGGGATGATGGATTATTAGCCAGTGCCCATCTTTTTCAGTCATAGCCCATATTATGATCACCCAAACTCTAGAGTGCCAAGATGTAATTCAAGAGGCATGACACTTGAAAGTTAAGTGGTTTACTGTCTCCATAACACAAACAAATGAATGGTGATCTGACTAAGAAGTCACTGAACACAGACTGTTTTAGCATCTACACCCTCACACTACAACAACTGAGGTGTCTACTTTTTCAATACAACGTGCAGTTCCTGGTGGGCTATTGTCATTGCTTTGCTCGTCTTGATTCTGACAATGGAAAACAGATAAAAAGTAGAGGATTTCATCATCGTGTATAAGAGTAGGTGTTTCACTTCATGGCTCAGACTCGCACCCACCTATTCATGGAAAACCTGACAGTTATGGGGGTTCGCCTGCTCTTGGACAAGAAGAAGGGAGGTGACAGTTGTAGAAAAGAGCATTTATCTACCTGGTTTTGCATGTCTCGAAGGTGTGCCATCCCTTCAGCGGGTTGGACGGGACAGGGACAGCCACAGGCTCCCTTTCCTGAAGTTATCGAACGCTCCTTTTGGGTTTTCTGCCCTCCTCTCCTTGCTGTCTACGGGGCTAGCTAGGTGGCTAGTCACCCAGATAAACACCCAGTCTGTCGGCTTTAACGGGGCTGTCACTCCGCGCAATGTTTTCGGCCTCAAGTCCCACGGAGGAGCGAGCAGCCCGGCGACAAGGCGAGCTACTGACCGAGAGACTCCATGTGTGACCGAGGTGATGAGCACGGAGAAAAAACTGCTCCTTCCGCGTATTAATATTTAATTCATTTCAAGAAAATGCTTCGCCCGTTGTTCATTTGAAGCTTGAGGAGGACAAAATAATGGCCCAGAGCTGTGACGCATGCGCAGTGTTGTCGCAGACGCAGGAATTGTGGGAGTTGTATTGCTCGGTACAGCCCCCTCCAAAACGTATAGTTGCTGCGTTTCTCTGGCTGCGTTCACATTCCTTTTTACATTGTTGAAATTCTGATTCAACCACATTTCAACATGGATCACATTTGATAGTTTACAATCATGACAACAAGGTAATTAAAGTTACGTTATACATAATCTGTTTGTCTGTGCAGGTGGACCTCAAATTAATATTATGCCTTTCCTATAATGTATCTTTTTGAGTTTGATGTATTTGTGAATCATTTGTTGTGTAGAATGGATAGATGGATAGATAGATCCATCGACTAACTTATTATTTATCACTTATTATTATTAAGGGGGCGCAAATGTCTAATATAGTCATTAACAAAAATAAAAGTAATGATGATGATAATAATAAGAACAGAATTGTCTAGAAAACAACCATGAAAATTATGATGTGGACTAATTGAGCGTATCAATTGTGTGCGCTCGTTTTCCTCCCCTGGTCGTCCTTGCTGAATTGTCTCGCCAGGCCTGATAGTGTAGGTGATAAGCTCCGCCCCTGTGGACACGCAGGGTTTAATCTTAATACAAACTACCTGACGGACTGGCTGCTGCTGGAGTGGAGGCGGTGTGTTTGGTGTTGCTCGTGCTGTCTGACTGCTGCTCTCTGTCGTCGTTATATTCCAGAAGAAACGACGTTTATTTGACCCATGACATTTTAGAACGGCAACGGTAAGGAGCCATAGAGACTAAAGCAAGCTAAAGGCTGAATGCTGTTGTGACTGTATGTGGTTAGCTAGTGCGGACAGCGTAGCTAGCTTGACGCGGTACAACACCTGCTAATGATAGCGGCTAATACTGATCTCGTGTATCATCGTGTTCTGCTGACATTCACTTCATATTAGCTTACTTTCATGCTAGGCGTGGTGTTTTGTGTTGTGTGGACCTCATTATGCAGTGACATTGAGGCCACGTGATGGTAACTGCTCACACACCTTATGATGTAATTGAATGCAATACAGTGTGTAATGTTATTTCCAATAATATCTATTTGCTTTAACTGCATCCACCATCGTGTCATCATGAAGGGGTTACTTCACATGTGCCAGAGAGATAGTGTTTTGGGAGGTACCACTTGCCTCTGTCATCAGTTTTGGTGTAGTACAGTGATGGCTCGATGCCAGTTTTTCATCCACCTATACTGATGATATTCTTTACAACAACATTGTGCTTATGCATTTCAAACGTAATGCATACAGCACTCACTCACGCCATGATCACGTGACATTGGTGGCCTCATCTCTCTACACCAGGGGTCAAATTCAAATGACCTGTTGGTCTAGATGGGTCAGTCGGGTCAGTTATGTTAAAAAACAAAACAAAAAAACGTTAAACTTTTTGAGAAAAAGAAATCTAAATTATATTTCACATAATTTCAAAATAAAAAGGTTTGTTTTGATATGGAACAATACATTTATTTATGTCAGTAAAAAAATGGATACTCATAACCCGATTTGAAGTGACAGGCTGCATGTGGCCTGCAGGCAGCAAGACTGAGCCCTCCACAGGTCGAAGTCCCCAATCATATTTTTCAAGTGTGTAATCGCAGTAATTGGGGTCTTAAGGTTTAAGGTTAGAGTTAGATGAAAGGTTTTTCAAAGGTATCAAAGAGCAATTATCAATTATTCCTACCAAGCGTCATCTGTCTGTACTCTGACGGTGATGGTAACAGGTACACTCATGTGTGCAAATCGGCTTTTGCACAGTTGGTTATACAATCTGTAAATGGAGAGACCTCTTCTGTCCATATACCCTCAGTTTGGGTAAGGAACAACTCCTCCCCAAAACACTAATAGTTAAAAAACAGGAAGCATGAAAAACATTATGTACACACACCATGAAAGTAGTGATAGTATCTGATGTATGTTACAGATAAATAAATAAAGGTTGGTATTGGAGCTATGGCAGTAGGGGTGACCCGATCCAGCTTATAATGCCAGATAAGCCATAATTCATGGAACTATGTGGAGCCAGAGAACACAGAGACTCGAGAAAGGAGTTGAGTCAGTAATATTTATTTACGGGACAATAATTCAGTAATTTGAACACTTTGACCGTTGTTAACAACCTGGAGCTTTCCAGTGACTGTTGTTAGAGCACAATGACAATGAGCACTTCCCACTTAAAATTTCGTTCACCACAAATCTTCAGAACTGAAGAAGCCTCTTGGATGAGATGTGAAAGTTTTGAGGAAAAGCTTCAGGTCCAGTTGCTTCTGACTTGATGTGTTTTGGATAACTATAATCTAGTTGAATTAGGATCTACTAACATCCTTAGATAGGTTACAGGTGAGGGTGCACCCATCTCTGGGCTTACCTTTCATCTGTAATGTATTTTGATTTTATTTAATTTCTCTTTGATAGGTCTACAGGCTGGATGAGTGGGCCAACCTTCACCTCCGCCACCCCAGAGGTGGCTGAGATGAACCGCATCCATTATGAGCTGGAGTACACTGAAGGCATCAGCCAGCGAATGCGGATCCCGGAGACGCTCAAGGTGGCTCCAGAGAGCCAACCAGGCTCCCTGCCTCTTCAGGAGCATCTCCTCATTCACACAACTCTCATGCAGGTTCCTGACAGAATTGTTGTTGCAGGTAAGAATGGCAAACAGGGCTACAGTAATAGGTTGGATAGCACAAAATACAGGTGTTTTCCTAGGCCAAGTTGTGTGCCAGATAAGGTCAATAAATGTCTCAGGCTGCATTAATACATTTTCATATTATAATAAAACAATTTCCACAAAGACATGCTATTTAGTTCCACATCAGAACATTTATTCAGAACATTAAATGGTGTCCTTTGATAATTTCATGATATAGAATAACAAGCCATTGTGTGTATTCCACAGTCACAGTAATAATTTTAACAAGAATATAAAATCTATGTTAATTATGCAAGCCCAGGTTTGGCTTCACTTTTGTGACCTCCTGCTCTCTCTTCTGCTTGATCCACAGGTGATGCTGGGGACCCTGGTTGTGGTCGTCCAAGAGACCTAGACCTAATTCAGTCTGTCCCCCCACTAGACCTCCTGAACATGAAGGCCCCACCACGAATCCTTACCCTGACAGAACAGCCACTGGATTCTCTTGAGACTGACCAAACTGCCGCCTCACAGACTAATCGCAGCCAGGCGGTAAGGGCAAAATCAAGGTTTTTGTGGAATGCTCATGAATATAGTGTGATTCAGGTGTATAATATAATTCAATTTCCTTAATTCTGAGAACCCAACATTAAATTGTGTTGCATACAAGATTCTTTGTAGTGGTAAATTCCATTTTAATTTATTTCTTTATTATGTGTTGCTAATCTCACCTATTCTGCCACATATGGGAATGAAAAAGAACATATTAGGGTTTTAATCTGTAACCCATCTGATGCAAGTATGTGAGTATTTCTAATATTTGTGTCAATAACAGGGCCTCTTTCATGCGCGCTCTCGAAGAGAACGTAGTGCAAGTGAGAACACACCGGGCCGCCACAGCAGTCAGATCAACAGAGGTGATATAAGGTAAACACACTTTGAGACACTGTTGGCTGTACTATGAAGAATGCTTTACAGAGCTAGGCTTTCTTTGTGTGAGCTGACTCCACAAAATCTAAAACCTCAGTTAACAAGTATCACCACGGTGGTTATCAACTTGCTTTGTCAACCCTGGTTTCCTTCTTCAGGCGAGATGCTTGTTCACATAAAAGGGGCATTTGATCCACCTCCGTGACATGGAAAACTCTTGCCTTAGATCTTAATTTACCACACTAAACTACTAATCTCGTATTATAGTACAGCCCTCAAAAGCTTTTCCATTCAGGATTGGTTGTTGTGTTTTATTCCAGTCAGTTTTTAAGCCTTAAAATAACGCCTCTCTTTACTGTTTCTCCCCACTCACCTCTCTGTCAGTATAACCCCATCCCCCTCTGCACCCCCTGTCCGCTTATGTCCCCCCCTCTGTTCCCCTGTGGATGCAAACATCAACCTGTTCACAGCTGCTGGCTTCCTGACTTATGTCCAGTCAACAACACGCAGAGCATATCAGCAGGTCCTTGATGTCTTGGATGACAGCCACCGCAGGTATTTTTTTCTTTGTCCCTGTAATTTGCCGAGTGCTGAGGTTATGTAATTCATAATGTTATTTAGAAAAGACAAAAACCTACAAATAAAACAGCTGGTCCTTGTGGTGTTATTCTAAGAAATGAATACACTCTTTTCTTCGTCTATTTAAAAAATATATAAATTCAGTAATTATTCTGACTGCATGGACACTTGTAAAAGAAAAGCTTATATATTATATACAGAATGTAATATGTACACTAATGTAAGTGAATAGGAGTACTAGTACATGCGGCTTGTGTTGGCCTGATATTGGTATGGCGTTGCATTAGATAAATGTATTGTTGTTATGAATCTAAATTGAGATGTGTTCATCTCTATAGGACAAACCTGGACTTGGCTATGGATTTAAACCCTGATGAGTCTGGCCTGGTGGATGCCTCCTCACTAAGGCGACAGGTAACATGTTTGTGTACAGATTTTTTTTCTTTTCTCCACTTATGTGTTAAGCACCAAAGCTGCTGTGAGGAAAATGTGTTGCTGATAATATATTTTCTTTGTTTTTTCTTAGTTGAATGTGTTACTTTGTTGAGGCTGCAGCAACTTCACAGCTTTTCACTCAGCAGCTCTCGGGTTTTAGGTTGCTTTGTTAAGATAGAACCCTGAAGAGCACAACCACCAGTGCCTTGGTTATGAAACACTTCTGGCTTCTTCTATGCATTTTTCAACACTGTGTGTGAATGGCCTCATATATAATCAGCTGTAAATGTATACATAACTCTGAAAATATCAGTATTATTTAAACTGTTGCTAAATTTGTGTAAATTTTTTATTTTTTATATTTATTAACAAATGATGACGATTCTGTCTTACACTGGCATAGCATTATCATCTGTGATTGAGTAAACATCTTTATGTGGTCATGTGTTCATTCAGATTGTGAAACTGAACCGACGCCTGCAGCTGCTGGAAGAAGAAAACAAAGAGCGTTCCAAGCGAGACATGGTCCTCTATTCTGCTACAGTGGCATTCTGGCTTATTAACACCTGGATGTGGTTGCGCCGCTGAGGTGGGAGACGGAAACGACCGTCCTAAATCACTGGAAGGCATTGCAATCAAAATCAAATGGTAACCATGTGACATCACACCATTGGCAAACCTGCATCCCTGTATGTTTTATTGCAAATTCTGTAGTGAGAATTGATTCAAGCTGAACATTGTCATGGTTAAACCTGAGCCAGACCACATAACAAAGTTTACAATATCTACATGTTACAATAGTTCACAATGGCAGAGTGTTGCCACATCACATGTAGCAGACTCGACATTAAAATACTGTATATGACCCTTTTGTTACCAACATCCATTCTTAATGATCAGATCACAAGATGTTATGTTTGTTTTATATATGTTTATGAACATAATATGAATGGACCCCGGATGCATTTATGAGCTGATCTTACAGACCACATGAAGAGGTGAATATGAATGCCAATGTTTCCTGGGCCACATCCATCTACTCTGCTGATGCCCTCTGACCTTCTACACTTCCATAATAAGCTGGAAATATTTTTTATTTTTAAACTTCAGCACCAAAACATTAAATTATTTGTGGCCAATGACTCAATATTAACACTGACAGGCACATAGATATTTTTGTTTGCAGCCCAAATTGGATTGGCCTGTGAACTGGTGAGCTAAGAGCTGTCCACATGTAGTTCCGTATCTCAGGACTGATGTTCCTAACAGATCTGAACTGGGCCTTTGTAGCTCACCCATGTGTAGATTGGCATACTTTTAGTTAGTAAGGCCAAGCTCAATGACGTGACTACTGACCGTTGCCAAAATGTTAATTTCTTTGATCTAGTAAGCACAGTCTCACTATGTCAGAAATACTAAAACTAGATGCAATGTCATACCTAAGTTGGTTGAAGCTTTTTTCTACGTTTCAAACATTGCCCTGATGTACACTTGAGTTGAGGAGAAACAAAATATTCTACAGATCATTTGTAGGCTTTTTAAAGTGGCAAATAAACTACAAACACTGATATATTATGGGTTAAGTTGTGCAAAGAGCCAATAAAATGCTAATAATTACACTTTAAATATTTGATAAATCCTTTATGCAGTGACGAGAGATGCCACAAGCAGTGGTTACCATCGTTTGTCTTTGTGAGGGTGAACAAAGTTTAGTTAGTGAGATGTTTTACACTCAGGGGAAGAATCATTAGTGTGAAGACGAGGATTTAGTCAAGCGATACATATTTTGGAAACCCAGTTCAGAGCTGGGAGGATAGTTACTGGACCAAATCTCAGACCTGACATGCCTTGATCAAAGTGTCATAGTAAGATGGATAAATCTAGAGATGCCATAACGTTAACCCTGATTGTCCCTCGAGTTCTTCATTACCCAAAAATGTTAGTGTACAGCACTTGAATAGGCTATTGTTGAAATGTTTTGATCCTAAATATTATTTTACTTTACCTCTGTGGCAGTCGCATACCTGGTGATTGTGATATGAGAGTTTTTCCAGAGAATATCCACTGGGGAAAATCATGTACTATGTGGTTTTATCGCCATACAGTACAGTGTACATTGTAGAGCTGCTGTGTGTATGATCATATATAGATCAATATGTCGATGCTACATTGATGTCTTTATTTTGAAATACCCATGTTTAATTTATTATTATTTGTATTTAAAAATACTACAAAGGCACTTGCAAAATGTTACAATTACCGTTTTTTTTGGTTAAGCATTGTATGTATAACTTACATTTAAAGTGATATATTTTACTTTGTGATAAAAGAAGACATTTATTGTAAATATTTCCGCTGTAATAAATGATGGATGTTGACATCTCTCGTCTCTGTCTCAATACTGACCCCTCCTGCTCTGTTGGTGGATGTGCAGCACAGGAAGTCACTCGGTCCTTTTAAAGCGCTGGTGAAGAAGCAGCCGGAACCACAAAACATCCACAAATGCAAACTGGTTAGAATCAAAACAAACACCCTGTGTTTTTAATCGTCGTCTTCCTTCAACATTATCCAAAGAGAGAGCGTTAACACAATGGGGATCACGAAACTGGCAGATCTGATCCGCTTCGATGCTCCCGATGCTATTCGTCACAAAGACATCAGTGACTACACGGGTAAACAAGTCTATTGTGTATCTGTCTACATTAGCATCACATGTCTTATTATTTTCCGCATTGGTTGCTTCTTGCTAACGTTAGCATATGGTAACTTGATAGCCTTGGTAGCCTGACGTCACGCACCTAAAGTTTTTGTTGTTGTTTTTTAAAGCGACACTACAGTAACCTTTACAAACAATTTAGGATATTATTTCCTTTAATATATTTGTTTTAGGCGTACACAGAAAGAAACGTAAGTATATTTTTAAAAAGACAGGAATGATCCATCCTAAGAATTAAGATTAAAAACAAACATTCAACCTTTAAAACAAAACTGAAACCAACAACAACAAACATGCTTTTTGTCAAACCAGATAGATATATAAGATAGTAACTGTCCATGGATCCTTAATGATGGACTAAACATCCTATATTGCTGTTAAACACACTGTTAAAGATACAAAATCTCTTTAGTCATTAGTCATTTGATGAATCCATTTTCTGCCAGATAAAAATGATAATAACAATATAAGAGGCGTAACTTTGTTTGAAACAACACTTCTTGAAACTGTAGGTGTGAATGTGTTGTAAACTGAATATGAATTACGAGTGTGGATGGATGTCATCTGTAGACAAGCTGTTTATGACTGTGGGAAAGTTGTGTTTTATTGTTATGATGCTGGTGTTTATACTCCACAGGAAAAGTGATTGCTCTGGATACGTCGATTGTTGTCAACCAGTTCCGTGCAGCGACACCCAATTTAAGGTCAGGGAGCTCCTGAATGACTGATTTTCCTTTGGCTGCACTCTGTGGTTCTGTTGTATTAAACTACCAAAATGTTAACATAATAAAAAAAACAGCAGATTTCTCTGGTCTATCTGGTCTTTGATCACTTATTTTTGGTCTCTTCTCTCCAGCCCCCTGACGGGTCTCTTTTTCCGCACACTCACTCTCCTGGAGCACGACATAAAACCAGTCTTTGTGTTTGATGGAAAGCCTCCTGAGGAAAAGTCTGCTGTTGTAAGTGAACTTACATTACTTATACTTGATATCCTCACAATGATAGTTGATCTTCTGTCTCCTGATGATGTGACAGTTGAATGATTCACTAATTGTCTACTACTTTATACATAATTATACTCTTTATGCGTTTCATTGCGTACATATTAGGAGACTCCTGAGTGTCCTTACCCTTAAGGATTCACCATATGCATGATTGAAGATCCACTCTTGTGTATGTGTAGGAGCGTTCTAATTTCAGGAGATGGCAGTCATGTAACATCATGGATGCACGCCGCTGTTAAACCCCATAGATGAAGAAGAAGTTGAATGATTTTTGCGCAAATATGTTTCACTTTGTCATGCAATGATACACTTGTGCATACAAGTTTGTCATCTCAAAATAACATGTGTTATTTGTTGTGATGTCACATGGTTACCATTTGACTTTACTTTTGTCATTTACTGATTCACATTTACTGTTTTTTTCTGCAGCTTGAGAAGAGAGCTGAGACATCAGGGTGGACCAACCGCACAGGCACAGGTACATCCAGAATAAGTGTTTATGGTTGACATGTGCACTATATGACAGAAAATGTATTATATATATATAATGTACACTTGCCAGCTGCCTCTGTTGGTTAATCTGGACTCTTTTGTGCCAAAGTTTCATCTCAGACCAAGGATTGTCTCCATCTCTTCAAGCTTCTTGGTGTACCGTTCATCCAGGTATGATCTGTTAAATGTAGAGTACATTTTCCATCTCTTTCTTTCTTGCACTGCCTGCTTTTCTATATAAATATATATATATATTTTAATCTTCCTCTCTTTCTTTATCTGTATCTTGCTCTCCAGGCTCCAGGAGATGCTGAGGCCCTGTGCGCTCAGCTGGAGAGAGACGGGACTGTGGATGCAGTGGCCTCAGAAGACATGGACACCCTGCCATTCGGAGCCAAAGTTCTTATTCGCCAGTTGAACGCCAAAAAGGACAGGTAAGAAGTGTGTGTGTGTTGTTTATTTTTCTAATACAAATAACCAATAACCAATTAAAACGCCACGCTTTATTTTTTTCTTCTTCTGTACAGTGAAGTTGTTGAATATTCTTTACCCAAAGTACTGGAGAAACTCCAGATTAATCATGAGGAGGTAAAGCTGAAATATTCATACAGATGTCAATGGAAGCCATTAATATCATGTCCTACGTAAATAAATACGTTGCTGCTTTTCCATTTTTTTCCCCCACCAGTTTGTTGACCTGTGTATTTTGTTGGGCTGCGACTACTGTGACAAGATAACCGGTCTGGGTCCTAGGAAAGCTCTGACTCTGATCCAGAAGCACCGCAATATTGAGAATGTGGTTTTACACATCAACAGAAAGGTAATAGATGGGATGGCAGTGGTCTGTTTTATGTAAAAAATAAAGATCTACAGAGATACTAATAACTGCTTCCCTTCAGACCCATCCTGTTCCACATTTCTGGAAATACAAAGAAGCACGCAAGTTATTCTTGGCTGCACCGCAGACTGTTGCTCCTGAGCTCGCCTGGACGGAGCCAGACGAGGAAGCCTTGGTTGGGTTTCTCTGTCACACCAAACGTGTGAAGTATGTACTCGCTGTGGCTGGATTTCTGGTTCAAAGCCAGCTTTCATTTCGTCATGCCTGTGTGCTTCACGTGTCCTGTTTTTAAGGGTGGAGCGGGTTCGTCATCGAATGGAAAAGTTCCGTCAGAAGCGGGAAGGCAGGCGGAACGAGCGAGAAAAGGAAAGAGCGGAGGGTTGTTGCAAGCAAACGCGAATAGAGGACTTCTTCAGAGTTACCAGAAAGAGGGAGCAGGTGAATATGACAATTGATTCTGGCATTATGACGTTGGATTTTGTAAGAAAGAAGGAGATGTTCAGTGTTTGTTGTGTTAAATATTTGTTCTGTTTTTCTCCCTTTAGCCTGTGGAAGCTGCAGAGCCGTTAAGAAACAAAAGAAAGAAACCAAATTCAACATGAGACCCCCCTGCTTTTATGTTGACTCCACTCAGAGAGAATCAAGAAAGTATTACAGTTTTTCCAGTTTAATCATCATCTTTATTTTTTGGGAATAACATTTTAACTGTCTCATGTTTGATTATGGTTTAGAATTTACGGAATATTCTGCTTTTCTAAGTGTCCTTTTAGTTTCCACCTATTTCTAAGAAGTCAGAACCGACAACTGACTTTCAAGTCTTTTGTCACTGCGCGGGAGAACTACCCCACTGACACAACAGCTAATGTGATCTTGTCTGAGCAGCAGCGTTCACTAACAACGCACTTCTATAAGCAGTTCTTCAGTGCATCCAGCATTTCCCCGCAGAGCCACAAAGACGAACAGAGTCGGCCGCAGGCAGCTCTGTGAGAGAACAGTGTGCTCACTGTCAGCGAGGACGAACCCTCAGCCAAAGCTGGTAATAAGGGAAGTCTCATCACTAGATATTCAATGAGCACCTGTTGCATAAAGGCTACCAGGGCAGAGGCCAGAGACTTGAATTTTAAAATGTGTACTGAAATGGTATCATGTTTAAAAAAAACAAAAAAAACTGAGATGTTTATATCCATGAAAAGAAGAACATTTTTGATATCATTTAGAAAAGACTAAACTGTATTAGGTTTTACAAGATGTTTTATTTCCTGTATAACTGTTTGAGTTTTCTTGAAATGGAAAAAAAGAAGTTCAAAGTTCAATGTATTTTGGTTGATGTTTTTTACATTTTAAGTATCATTGGTTTGTCAGCTTTCTTTTTTTTAAAAACATAATTCATAACTTAAGTTCTGGGGGAAATCAGGATTGTTTAAACAATTGTGAGATAGGGGAATTTAGTAAAACTGGGAAACTGAACAGACATAGAAGATGCGCTCTGAATGCCTTTACTAATATTATATTCTATATTTGTGGTCTGTATTTTTAAATTAAAAATGTTTAATTGGTTTTGGTTGATTTCTTGAGTTATTTCCAAATAAGAGTTATGATTAGTTGTTTTTTCCCCAAAAAACACGTACAAGGAACTGTACAGGGAATTTAATGACGCTCTGAGAATCAAGAGACTTCCATGGTGCAATGCCACTGAAATGTGTGTGACTGCACAAGTCAATAGTCTTCAAGCAGTTTTCAGGAATCTTTTTTTTAAATTTGCCAACTTGACGTTAATGACATCATTTTGGTCCTGTCCCAGCTGCAGAGACATTGGTACAGATGCCTCATTTTAAGAGATTAGCTCCATCTACATACTGTTTAAGATTATGCAATAATGTATGGTTATGGCTTTTTCAATATTGTACTGTTTTATATGTATTTTCCTTTTAAATTTCCTGGATTGAGTCTATCTGAGTTGCATCATTCCGAAACAGCAGGTGGCGCTGCAGTGAGAAAAAGACCAATGTGCGTGCGACTTTCACTCGTGCAGAAGAAGAAGTCAGTCAGCCACTCGCTCTCAGTCTCCCTGGTAGAATATCACGGTAAGGTGTCTTCCTGGCCACCGCCGTAGTACGCGGCAAGTTTGCCCCGAAGACACCCGCCCTGCCCCGGGTCCCCTGTCCACGCTTACTCCCTGCGACACCAGCCTTCTCTCTTCTGCCATGGCGACGAGTGCGAAGCGAAAGCAGGAGGAGACTCATCTGAAGATGCTCCGGGAAATGACTAGCCTGCCCGCGAATAGGAAATGCTTCGACTGTGACCAACGCGGCCCGACCTATGTCAACATGACAGTGGGTTCCTTCGTCTGCACCACCTGCTCTGGCATCCTGTGAGTTGGCATCTCAGTCTACATGTTATATTTAGCGTATACGGTGCGCCGCCGGGTCATGACAAGGCGCCGCTTTGGGGGTTTTGGATTCGTGCGGTCCATTTCTGACTTGGCGGTACCGTTAGCTCGTTAGCTAGCGCTGCTGAAGTCAGTGCAGGTAACGCCGGCGCTCTCCCTCTCTCTCCCCGGTACAGCCCGAGGCCGCGGGGTTCGAGTTGGGCTGGGCTCGGTGCTGTTGTCATGTTGGTTTGTTTACAGCTTCAGGCGTCGTCTCAGATAATGTTAGGGTGTGTATTGTGTAAGGTGTCGCAACAACAAGTTCACTTTGCTGTAAGGCTGAAGACCATTATTCCAATTTCCCCATCAATGGTACTTGGCAGAGGACCGTATGAAATAGACATTTTACGACTATCCTGAAAAGAACTTATACTTTTCACGTCGTTATTGTGATAATAGCATCTTATCATTACAGTGTTTTAGATTCATTTCGCAAATACAGAAAATGCAGCTGGAATAAAAATGTTACACGTGTCGCAATGTAATGTAATGTCACGGAGAAGATAAAAAACAAGAATTCCAAATAATGCTATTATCCTGATAAAACAACTTCAGTTCACTATGGGTGCTTTTATTTATCATATTGTTTGGTTCATCATTATATTGTATCCTTAGTGTCCAACAAATCATAAACCTTCTATAGGTGTGAATTGAAAGTGGTAGGATTCCATATAGTTTTGTTGCTTTGTGTTACTGTGCAAAGGAGTTGCAGCATTTCTACTCTCAAGCCCCTCAGTGACCCCTCGACTCTGTGGAAGTGGGGCCGTTGTGTCTCCCGTCATTTGTCAGGCTTTACCATCTGTGTGTCGTCTGAGTCTCCCAGTTGTTTATTGCCTGAGTGGTCGAGGTCAGGGGCAGCAAATGTTTGGTTCATATACCTACCGCTCAAATATTTGATGATCGCCTTGTTTAAAAACAACCCGTCACACAGGGGCCTTGTCTGGTTGAACTTTATATGGACATTCACCAAAGTATGTCACACACACACCCCTCTCTAGATAAGAGGCAGCAGGGTGGGACTCAGAAATATAACGCAACACTGATGTGTTTCCTTGAATGAATAAATGCATGCATTTAGGTCTGTGGTCAAAATAAGACGTTTGGGAACATCATCGTTTTGAGGTCTGGGAAACACTGACTTTGGTCAAACACCACAGTGACAAAGATGTTCTTCAGCCGTGTGGTAGTGTGCAGAGAAGTGTCCGTCACTCACCACAAGGTCCACACCACCACACACATGTGGAACACTGAGTCCCACTGAGTTCTGTTCATGTACTCTCTGTGAATATAGGGCAGACTTATTTGGGGTAAAGATAAAGTTGCGATCATTGATTTGCAATCATGTTTTTTTTTAAGTCACATGTTAGTTGTATTAGTACAGTTCCCTTTATCATTTATCGCTCCAGCCTCAGGTCCTTGTAGTCTCTATCAGTGTTTCACACTTGGACCTGGTTCTTATTTGCAGAACTGATTAAGGTGTCTGAAATAAAAATTCAACAGCACTTCCATAATTGGAACTTTGTTGGTATCCTGTTTGTGATTGCAGCAGGTTTACTTCAGGGTTTCTCATTATTAAGCTAAGTATATTTTTACACTCTGCTTCAACAAGCTTTATTCTTTATTTTTTCCGCAGCTGTTTCTCTTTAACAAAGTGCTGTGAAGCTGCAATTGGTGAAGTGACAGTTGACTGCACTCTTCTGTTCTGTTCTTGTTCTGTTTAGCCTTGGCACAGGCTTCGTGGTGGCTTCCAGATGTCAGGAATACATGTTTTACCACTCTTTTATTAATCATTCCATCAGAGGCATTACTTCAAACTGAACTGTGACGTATGAAAGTGGAGTAATCCTTGACAGAAAGGATGTACTCTGCTGGACGGATTACAAACCTCTCTGACACAATGTTCTTGATTTATTTAGTATACGCTTAAGAATCTTCTCTCTAGTTGATGTATTTTTTAGTTAGATTCATCTTAATAGTGATAATTCACAAGGCAAGGAAAATGAGCTAATTATATAAGCACAGAACATTTTGATTTGGCTTAAAGCATTTGGCTGCACCCCATGATGTACTTTTTTTCCAATTTTAATTTATATCGATGCCAATATGTAAAGATTTTTTTAGCTCGGGCATTTGAACACTTTCCCCACTGAGCAGTGATAAATAATATTAGATAAAAATAAAAGATAAATTAATATTTTTGTGGTCGCCACAGTGGATCATCTGCCTTCATCTTACAGTTCCGTGTCTTTGTTCTCTTGCATGCAAAAGTCAACTACTTGTAATATTCCTTATTGACATTATACATTATATATATTTGCTAAGTTTACCAAAAAAAACTCCTCCTACCCCCATTTCTTTTATAAAGTTATACAATGTTTTATACTTTCTTAATGTATCATTTTCATTTTGTTGGACTTTTGTGGAGTTTACTACATTTTTTACAAGTTTACAGTTACTACTACATCAGTTGATAATTAAACAAAAAAAGTTTATTGTGATTTTAAAAACTTGTGATGTCTGTCAAATGTTTGTATTTACACTCACACAACCACAAAGTGCTCATGAATGTTTCACGTTGAAGATGACATTTTAAAAAGAAAATCATTTTTATTTTTCCCTCTTTTCATTTCCTGTCATGTGAATTGCATTGGGCTGTATTCTGTTCCTCTTTTTCTTCAGCTAACATTTACCTCCTCTACCTACAGGCGAGGACTGAATCCCCCACACAGAGTGAAGTCCATCTCAATGACCACATTTACACAGCAGGAAATTGAGTTCTTACAGAAACACAGCAATGAGGTATGACAAAGATTTTACCAAAAACAATGACTCAACACACAATTCACAAGGTTAAAGTTCTGATTCATTCTGACTCTGATTCATGCCTCTGTCTTTTATGCTGAATTCACATCATGGCATTTTTTCTTAGTCTTGCTTAAAGTCAACGTTATTGGCATTCCTCTGTCCTTTTTTCTCTCTCTCCCGTTTCTTGTCATCCCCTCCCCCCCTGCCCTTTACTTTCTCTCACCTCTCTCCCCGCTTTTCCCCCACCCCCATCCCGACCTCTTCTCTACCACTCACTCTCCTCATTCCTCTGCCCCCCCCCCCAGGTCTGTAAACACATCTGGTTAGGCCTCTATGACGACAGGACATCAGTTGTTCCAGATTTCCGAGAACCCCAGAAAGTAAAAGAGTTCCTACAGGAAAAATACGAAAAGAAAAGATGGTAACTTTTTGTGTTCCTTTGATTGTGTTTTGAAAAAATCTAGTGTTAAAAGAACCCGTAAGGGTGGAATGATTAGGATTGGCCTTCATGATTGTATAAATGGTTGAATTTTGCGGCACACTGCTTTATAGCATTGGGTCATTGCGGGTCACTCAGTTATGCTGGCGTATTGCAAACATCGGTGATGCAAAGGAATGGAGTGCAAACACTGTGAAGTGTCATCCCTGCCAAAAACACATATTGCAGTTATGGACTCAGTTAATCATATATTTGACAGTGTGCTCTTCATTGTCCATCCTTTATTCTCAATGCAGTGTTGGAGGAAACAAAGCACAACATTCAAAAATTCTCCTATTTATGACGGACAGATATAGGACAGATAAATATATCCGACTTCAACATTTTAAAATCATGTCTACATAGTGGTGCAAGCTATATCCTCCTGTAATCAAATATGTTTGTACACTTGTGTCGGTGCTCTTTCCTGACTGTTTAGGTATGTTCCTCCAGACCAAGCAAGAGCAGTAGCAACTGTCCAGGCGTCTGTGTCGGGCTCATCGGCCAGCAGCACTGGCAGTACCCCAGAAGTGCAACCCCTCAAAACCCTGCAGCTCAGCAAGACCCCACTGCGCCAGGTATCAGAAAAACGCACACTGGGCTGTTTTTGTTGCCAAAATTCGACCACTATAGATAGAAAAGTATACTTTTTAAGTAGTATCGCATTAGAGCCAATCTGAGCATTTTTTTTAACTGATCAGAAATCCCCCAATATCCTCACCCTGATCGTTTACGTCAGTGGCATTTTAATTTTATTACCTGTGTGTGATGTAATTGGTTATATTTTAATACGCTGCCTTGTTCTGATCTGCCCCATTTCTCTCTGTCCTCTCTACCCTAAGAGCTACGCTGTGCCAAGCACACACATGCACGCATTGACTTCCCATTCATTTGGATAGCCTAAACAAAGCGTTATCCCTGACTTTAACCATGCAATTCCTAGCCCTAAACCTGACAAGTTCCTCAGAAATAAGGTTCTGCCTGATTAGGACCAGGTTTTCATCCCTATGAGGAGTTTTGGTCCTGACAAGGTCAGTGTTTATGCCAGAAAAGGTCCTCAAGTGGTATAAAACAGCACACACTTCTGTGAACTACAAAGCTGCACTAGATGCAGCAGATCAGTGGTGCAGCTGTGTGAACCAGACACAGACAGATGACAGAGGAGTCTGTTCCACTTTCTGTTTTTCTTTCTCTCTAAACTTCAGTCAGCAATCTTATTTATAACCGACAGTGAAGTTCTCTAAAAAAAGAAAAAGTGCAGCTCAGGCAAATATCGTATTGGCAGCATTGGCATTGGCAGTTACTCAACAGTAAAAAGATTGGATCGGGATCGGGGGCTAAAAAAGCTGATCAGGTCATCCCTAGTAAATACTTCTTCTTAATTTCAATTACTGCTCAGTCTCCAGGGCTAGGCCGTTCACAAGCACACAGCGCTGCTCAGGAGAAGAAGTTTGACTTGCTCTCAGACCTGGGAGGAGACATCTTTGCTGCTCAACCCACACAAACTGCCAGCTCTTCCAACTTTGCCAATTTTGCACATTTTCCAAGCCAAACCGGTAAGAGAAACCTTCCCTCAAAGGACACAATGCATCGAGCACCTCACTCAGACTAATCAATTAAAGATCAATACCGATGTTTCTCAGTATGTGTTTTTTTGTTTGGTTTGTAGACATCATTCCACACATTATCCTGCCATTGCTTTTATGTTTTACATCCATTGCCTGTGTTCATCTTCCCTTGTGTGTGGCTGCAGCACCTCAGGGTAACTCAAACAGCAACTTTGCCAACTTTGAGGCATTTGGAAACACTGCAATTCCATCCCATCTGAGCACGTCACCCCCCTCAAAGTCCTTTTCATCAGGTACCCCCTCCCTACCATTGTCACTCTTGACACACACACTGACCCTCAGTCCTCTTTCAAGCCTCTTTCACACTAAAATAATGGGGAATACCCAGGATTTTCTAGACCTGAGTGAACCCGCTAAATCATAGCCAGTGGTTGCTCTGCCCTGTTGAGTTTGTTTCACCCATGCGTGTAATGATTCAACACTAATTGGACCAGTCTTAAACAACATCAACACGGTGACAATGTTACGATGGTCCCTAGTTCGCATCTTTTAATTTGATCCCACTTTTAATTGATAGTTAAATTGATGATGAATTGATGAAATGCTGTCCCAAGTTGTAAAAAACAAACACTCCTTGGATATGTCCGCAGCTGGAAGACCAACGTATGACAGTGTTGCACTAAAATGACGCTGGAATTTGGGTTGCTGCATAAATTGAATCAGATGAAGAAGCTAAATCGGATTTAAATTTGCAGTAATTTGACCTGTGAGAGAATGCCTTTCATCAAAAACACATTAAAACCTTTCCAGCTCTTCAGATGCTCTGGGCCAGTCTTCACCACTGATGTTGCTAAGCAACTGTTGAAAACTTGATTTTGACACTGAGTCTTCTATGTAAAGAGGATTTTCCTAAGGTTTCAGCTCTGGTGGGAACAAACCATGAGTCTTTTCATCTTAAATTAACTTGGATAAAGACCTCAGAGGAGTTGTGACATTTACTTTAAACCTCTTATTGTATCTTTGTCATTAGTTATATTCTTTCTTTCTTTTGTTTGAATTTGCAGTCTTATGTGGCTCTGACGGAGTATCTATTTTTCAAATTGCCCATAGGTGGAGGTGTGCCAATCCCATCCATGTCGAGTGCCGTCCCTGCCCAGTCCCTGGCAGGCTGTAGCAAAGAAGATCGCTATGCTGCTTTGGCTGAGTTAGACAACAAGCTCAGCACTTCTGCCTCCACAGCCAGCAACGTGCAAGGGTGAGAAACTGACAACTCTGCACACTTGGTTTTCAGACATGAATTTCTGGTGCTGTAATGGAGATTTGGGTCAGGACATTCTCTGCAGCTTGCTGTTCACAGACTGTCAGGTCAGAACACCAGGAAGATTCAGGCGAGGAGGTGGGGCCTGCCTTATGCATACAGGAAGCAGGACATTTGTCCTTGTTTTCTCTCATGTGTTCTCACATGAGCTCACTGGGACATTAACTGTGCATGTCTGTAAGCAGCCTTAATGATCTATGCTTGTTGTTATGCATAGTTTACATATATGTGGATTATCACTTAATTTCAACTAAAATTCCCCAATCCAGTCGACATTTTTCACTCACTCAATAAATGTTCATATCGCAGTTCAACAGCTTGTTTAAAAATAAGGTGCCAAAATGTTAATATTGCATGTGTGTCATGGATGTAAAAACATTTAACGTGGACATTGTCTTGTAGGAACTTATTTGGACCAGTGCTTGGTTCATCGCCAGCCCAGAATCCACCTGTGTTACCCAGCATGCAGCCAGGCTTTGGAGGTATTAATTATGAATTTCTATTTTTATTATTAGGGCTTGATGATTTGGGAAATGTATGTAATTAATGTAAAATGTAGTTTGACATATGGTATTTTTAAGTCCTGGTTTAGTTTATTTCATGTTATAATAGATTTGGTGAAGCATTACTACCTGGACCTTTATCACAATATTTACCACTCTATTGTAATTCGAGGAAGATATGAATTACCAAGCTAAAATAAAGTGTAACCCGTGGGCTAGATATGCTTGACATGACATATGCTTCTACTGACATATGCTTCTACTTTTCACAGTCCTTTTTTCATGTATATTTAGAATCCTTGGTTTATTGTGTACTCCTGTATTTCATGTAGCTGTCCCGTCCACAAATCCTTTTGTCGCAGCAGCCGTTGCCCCGGAGATGGCCACCAACCCTTTCCAGACCAACGGCAGAGCTCAAGCTGCAGGTTTGTCTCTCCGCATGTTCGGTGTATATAATAAGATATCTTTTTCCTCACCGATAAGTAGCAGTAGCAGTAACGGTAGCTTTGTGATGTTTTATAGTATTTAGAATATACTCCTCTTTTTGTGTATGTGTGTATTGTGGGTGTGAGTATGTATGTATGTATGTATGTATATATATATATATATATATATATACACACACGCACATTCACTGTGCACACATTTTGTGTGTTTTGTAGCCTCCTTTGGCACTGGCTCTATGAGCATGCCTGCTGGCTTTGGGAGTGCCTCTTCCTACTGCCTCCCGACCAGTTTCAGTGGAAACTTCCAGCAACAATTCCCTGGCCAGGCCCCAATGCCTTATGCCCAGCCTGGGGCCTACCACCCTCAGTCTAATGGTTAGTAGCCTTTCCCAACACCCTGTCTCCTCTTACCATGTTCCACCTGTGCAGTAACTGTCTGTGATTTAGAGCACCTGTCGTTTCACCTCAGTGAAGTTTATGTACCACATTCAGAACACATTTTTAAACAAGCAGTGTGTTGTTTCTCTCAATTTAAACAATAATACAAGACCTAGTTTCATGGTATCAAGACGCAGCATAGGATCATGGGAATTATTGTCCTACTACCATAGCTTAGTGGCCAAGCTTCGGCGGCAGAACTTGCAGCAAATATCAATATTTACTTGTGATCTATTCGTGACAAAAGACAATACACTCGGTAACTATTAGTGCCAAACATGTCCATCCTCACTCTGAAGTTTCATGTGGGGTTTGCTGCGGATGTTAAAGCAGAGACACTAAAGTGGATGATGTCAATAATTGGCAACCTCTTGATCTGAAGAGAGTTGGAAACTTTTTGGCTACTGTAAGTAGACGACTCAACAAATTATCTGCCTCTTCATTTTTTGTTATTTTTATGCTGAAGTATCATGTTTTAAAGTCTGACTGCAGCAAATGTAAAGTGTGACCAGTCCATGGCATTTACTGCACAATTAATTCAGGTTGCATTTAGGATAAAAATTATCTGTTCTTTACAAAGTACAAAAAACTACAATTAAATAATCAGACATTTTTCATAAGGCTGCACCTGATTGCAAACAGCATTTGCTGTAGCTCTCCTGTTATTTGTTTTTCTTTTATTTATATATATATATATATATATATATATATATATATATATATATATATATATATATAGTCTTAGGCCCTTATCTCAATCACTGTGCGGGATTTCTCTTCATGTCATATTGAATTATTTTTAATTAGGTACCAGTGAGAGCAGAAACAACCTGTTATAAATCCATTTTCCTCCACCATGCTCTTTAGGCCCTGCCTTCGCAGTCTACAGTCAGAACAAGCCCTCCATGACACCCTTTGGGCAGCCTATGGCTGGTCCTGGCATGTCCAACAACCCATTCATGGTGAGTGAGCATGGATGGCCTTTTAACCGTGTTTCCATCATGTTAAAGTTCGGGTTTGGTGCAGTACGGTACGGTTTGGAACAGTAAATCCCTCTGTCGGATTTCCGGACTATGCTGAGAGAGAGAGAGAGCGATGATGATGATGATATTTAAAGGAATCATTACCTCACAATGTCTTTTTTTTCCTTGTTTAATTTCAGGCTGGTGCCCCAGCGGGATCGTTTCCTTCAGGCGGTTCATCCACTAACCCTTTCCTGTAGCACATCTCCAGATTCTTGCCACCAGAGGGCAGCATGCAGCACATACTCGACGCACCCCGTTCAGTCACACAATTAGGTGGCAGTACATTTCTTAAAAAAAAAGACTTATGTTTTTGTTTTGTTTTTCATAAAAAGTTTACAACACTATGAATTATGAAGGAAGAGGTACAATGGACTATATTGGAAATGAAGGGACCGTTGTGGGGGAGGGTATACTGTCTGGACAATATACATTATATGCTTTTTACTTTTTGTTTATGACTGTAAGCTCTGTGCATATCATTTGTAATCGCAATTAAGTAGATGTTATGTATAACAAGGACTGAGTTAACAAGGGTGATTATACACACACCTTGTAAAAACCACTACAATCTATGTAAGGGTATACACTTTTAAGATTATTAACGGGGTTCCATCCAAATCCATCGTCTGTGGTTTGAAGCAGCCATAATGATGCAGGTATTTTATTTTCTATTTCTATTTGTTGTTTCAGCAGAATGGTTTCTATGTTGGCAGTAAGGTGCAAAAATGTGCTTTTATCAACTGACCAACCCAGAGTGCCGTTTTTTAACAATCTAAAGCTTCCTATGACCCACAGCAACAAACCCTACGTCTCTATAAATTAAACATCCTAAAGAGGAGGATTGGACACAGCATTTTAACGATGGTCATTGTGAGCACAAATGGAGGAATTGGACAAGAATCGTGGGCTTTGAAACTGATATTTCTCAGTTCTGCTACTTGGTTAATTACATATGAATTAAAATTGTTCGCCGTGCTGCCAGTAACCTCTCAGCTGCTGGTTGTAGGTGTCAGATGAGTTGAATATCAGGTTTTTGTTTGGTTGATAGTTGCAGGTGTTGACAGCTCCTGCCGGGACAAAATATGCACAACATTTGAACATAAAATACTAGTGGGATGTTGGTTATGTTGTGTTCACTGCACTCTCTTGGTACTCTGTCTTCTTCTTTGCCTTTTCTAAAAGCCTTTGAAGAGTTGAACAGGATGATAAGAAACATTGATCTCCCTTCAGTTTGCTGTTACAGTAATAAGGCAAAAGAGAAAAGTCAGATCAGTTTATGGATTGTTACACTACTTGATCCTCCTGTGTCTCGGGTCTCAATTCTTCCACCAGTGACTAACAATAAAGTTGACAATGAGTTTCTTGTCTTTGCAAGTATAGGTAAGTAAATGTGTACATATATAAATATATGTATAAATAAATTAAAAGATTTTTTAACTACAGTGATGACTTTGTTGAAGCCTCTTTACAAAACTGTTTTTAATGCTCCACATCAGGGTTTCTCACTCCTGGTCCTGCGGACCCACTTCCCTGCTCCTGCACACCTGATTCAAATGGTCAGCTCGTCAGTAAAGCTCTGCTGAAACCAGATAACGGCCCATTGATCTGAATCAGGTGTGCTGGAGCAGGGAAACACCTAAAACATGCAGGACAGTGGCTCCTCAGGACCAGGAGTGATAAACCCTGCTCCACATTGATACAACTGAGCCATTATTGCTGACTTTATCCTGACAAAGGTATGTTCATTGAAATTCTAACTTTTTAAAATGTTAATTTTATTTTTTTGAGAAGTCACATTGTCTTTATTTCTTTATTCTACAAACCATTAAAAATAATTTCTTGATGTGGTTTTCAGTGTATACAGACATTCCGTGTTCGTTTTTGGTTATTAACGGTCCCTTAGCGCCATGGCGACACCCAAACTTAAACATGGCGTCTCTTTTAACAGAGCCGTTGTTTGAGAGCTCTGGAGTAGGCCGTCCTCCCAACAAGAACTTTTACCACTTTATTGTCGCCAAGTCAAATGTAAGTACTGATTTATTTATTTTTAAATCATTTTAAATTAAAGTTAAAAACACGACATTTCACCCCCCGTAAACGAAGACGACGTGTTGAATTATTTATTGCTACGTCACAAACGCGGTTTTAGCATTTACTCCCGATATCTGTCATTCTTACTAGTCCAAAACCAGTAGTCAAAATGACGTCATATATATCCGTAATTCAGTTTTTACTGGACAAAAGACGTCTTTTGTCATTCATGTGTATGGGGTTCGTCATATAGACATGTACAACGTCATAACTAGTCCTAGATATCTACGACTTCATTCTGACTATCTCAAACTTAATTTAATATATCTTTAAAAATGTAAAAAAAAGAACAATGTAGATATATTCAACTGAGGATAATTAACGATAGCTTGAAACTCGAATTAGCCCATACACACGAATGGCAAAAGTGACAAAATTATGAACTGAATTACATATATCTGTGACGTCATTTGACTGGCATGTCATTATTTAATGGTGAAACGTAGCCTATGGGGGTTTCATAACTAGTTGTTAAAATGTACCCGGCCTTATCATTCCCAGGTCATATGGAGATGGTGGAAGATCTCTCTGAGAGCTGTGGACAGGTTCTCCAAACCTGGGGAGCTGAGAGAGTCTCACCAGGACTTCTTGGAGGACTCATGGCTGCAGAGTAAGTCAGGACATCAGGTTTTATTCAGGGTAGTGTTTGCAACATATCCATCCAGCGTTTTCCTCTTGCTGTTGTAGAGTTTTCACACATCTAACTTCAAATTGTTCCTTTTGAGAGCTTAATAAACATCTGCATGTAGGCTAAGATAAAAAAACAGCAAGAACTCGGGGACCACAAACCTCTGCCAATGCTGCTGAGATTCCCACAGTGTCAATACACTTGGCCCATAATGTGTATTACCAGAAAAAAGCTGTCTCTATGTATTTCAGTTGTGCTGCTCATTCGCATAGACAAATGCTGACAAAACATAACCTCTTTGGCGGAGTAACGATAAATTTCTTCTGCTATCGCAAGCCAAAACGTCTACTTGCAAACCAGTACATTTGGATCTCTGTGAGGCTGTGAGACACAGCAGTGGGAACAAATCTGATCTGTAAATAGTGTGTTTTTGGCAGTTGGTACGATCATTTTAAAACCCACTCCGCTGCTGTTATCTAATATCTTCAGAAAAATAGCAGAGGCTTTGTGCCAGTAAATATGGTTAGTTCATAGGTTTGTGTACGTTTTGTAGTGATGTTAAAATGAGAGCATATTATTTCTTCCAAAAATTTGTTTTTGAGTGTCCTGAGAGATCGGTAAAATGTTGGGCTTCTTCTCAGGTGAGGTCAGTGCAGTTTTTGGTCCTCGAATCTTGGTGTACACCAAGGCTTTGTGCCAAGGCCGTTATGATTATCTGGATCATCTGTCTGACTCCTTACTTCTGAGGATAATAAACTATCTTGAACTAGAGGATGTGGAGCAGCTTCGACGGACATCACGTCGATTCAAGCAGGTGAGTTCATAATTCACCAAATTATTTAAAGGTCCAGGTTCCTATAAGTATGTTTTATTTTGTTTGTAAAATTGCTTTAAAATAAAAAATAATTTAGGTTTTTTTAGGCTTAGACTGTTTCTACAGTAGCCTAAATGGACAAAATAGCCAGAATATGGTTTTTGGTTTTAAAAGGGAAGCTTTATATGCAAGCAGAGAAGGTGTTTAATGTTATGTGAAGGCCACTCTAGTTCTCTGACACACTTGGGAAAGGGAGGGATGAGTTGAGGAGTCACTGAATCTCAGGTTTCACCATTCCACATTTTGTCTCATGTCTGCTTCCTATGTGAATAAATCGTTATTATCTAAATTAATAGTGCATTTTCAAATGAAACCAAATCATGACTTATAATTTGTAACATTAATTGTTTGTCATACATTTCTTACTTCTGCTTTTTAGTTATGTGGGTCAGAGATGTTTTGGGAGCAAGCAGTGCGCAGATGCTGCAACACCGTTTCAGATGAAGTGGTTTCCCTGGCTCTTGCGATGGGATGGCGAAACATCTTCTTCACCAGCAAGCTACAGCTGCAGAAGCTGATCAGCCGCAGGAGGCTTCAGACTGAGGAGCAACAAGAAGGACAGGTATCTGACCGAGAGACAAACGTAGACCGGTCACGTGACGAGAGTTCAGAGCAAACTCAAGCGTCTGACTCTGAGGAGGAATCTCACCATGCTGGCATTATCCCTGATATGCGTCGTAGAACCGGCACTGGAAATGGTTTTGACACCAACTCTTGCTCTGATAACTCTGAATCTGAGGCCTCCTCTGATTCCAGTGAGTCTGTGCCAGAAAAGTTCTTGGATGACATAAAACATCAGTGCAGCACAGAACAATGGTAGAGGAGACTGCAGCAGATATTGGTGCATGCAGAGAACACCAAGTCCAACTCCAGTCCAACTGAACGTATATATGCCGGACTAATTGTACTATGGATCTCACTATCCAGGTATCTTAGTCTGACTAAAAGTAGCTCAATTTTAGTCAGACTAACGTGTTTATATAAACAAACTACAGGGACCTCCAGGTAACATAAAAAAAACATGAGGTCTAGCCATTGCTTGTTTTAAGGAAAAAAATAAATAATTTTTAGTTTAAGGTCATTAAAACAGTGTGCGAATCAATCCTCTATATATTAACTTGAACATTAATAAGACCAGAAAAATACAAGTTACATAATACTGTAATGTATATGTTTAGAAATACACCATATTTCTACATAATATACACTCTCTGAATGAGATCATTCAGCAGTTTGGGTAAAATAGCTTTTAGTGTTTATGCGATAAAAGGTCATAAATGGGTAATAAGTACAAGTACACATACACGCATACAAAAACGGTCCTCTAGGAGGCACTAGCCACTAGAGCGATGGTGTATACTGTGCACTGGCCTTGCTGCTGTTGCTCTGTTGGATTACCCTATGAGTTGATGGACATATTTAAGTGGAATGTTGTAAAGATAATGCTCTAAATGCTGGGACATTTGAAGACGAAGAAGCTGGACCTTGATTTAGTTGAATCAAGCTGCACTTGTTAGTGTTAGACTGAATACAACGGCAGTTTGAACAGAGGGATTATTACTTAAATAATCCAACCACAAACATACAATAATTCGTCCCATCCAACTCACTGTCAGTCATATGGTGAGTGGGTGAAATCCCACTTTTTTAACTTGACAAACAACTGTGAATAAATTTACAATATACATTTTTTGGACAATTTTTTTATACTGGCACATCTATGACAACTAATATTATTTTGAAATGTAAACCATACATTTCAAGAGATATATTTAATAAGTTAATCATAACTTCATTTAATGGCCACATGGTAGAGTAGTGGCTAGCAATTTTGACTTGTAGCAAAAATACCATGGTGTCCTCCCACAGTCCATGTGCTTTTGAAACATAGTGGAGCTCGATTGAGGGCAAGGACTTTGCCCTAAGTTCATATAAAAAGAGGCGACAGTAGCTCAGTGGTAAAGTGAGTTGTTGTGTGAGATGATGGTGAAAGTGATAGAAAATGTGCGACACATGGATGTGATGTGTGAATGGCATTACTGTAGTGTAATGCAGCTTTGAGTGGTCATCAAGACTAGAATATAAATATAAACCATATAAAAGCCTAAATTGTTTTATCACAAAGTAAATATGCACTTGGGCAGTATTTTAATTTGGTTTAAATCATTATTTTATTATTGAAGCCAGTATTCTTGCGATCCATTTGCCGTATGTGTTCATGCATATGTTGCATGTTCATGTGCATGGTTGCTTCAACTTACATGTATTGTATTTGTGTTGGTAGTCCACCAGATTTTTTGTTCTATGCATTTTATTTGTAAGCACTCACCAAAACAAATGATTGTCTATTGCATTGCAAATGTTACCCATTGCTCGACTGGGAATATGTTCCCTGTGTCTTTTTGTCCAAAGCCTGAGGGAAACCTTAAGAGGATAATAGTCAGACCATGTAAAGACCATGCAGTGGGCCATGTGGGGAATAGGATGAGAATGCTTTGTTGATCTTAACCTTTACTCTCTCCTCAGGCTGGGCTAATCCTTGCAAGGTTAAATGAGTAGGCCAAACATCGTAATCATTCACTACAATAATAGAAGAAGAGTGACAACAAGAACTTGATGGCTGTGTGGCTCAGCTGTAGAGTAAATGGGGAAACCCAGGGGTATGTGCGCACTCTGCCTTCCCTGACCTGGTAATAGATAAAGTTCATGGCCTCGTTTTGTACAGCCAGGAGTCTTAAGTGATTTACTGACACCATGAGCCATTTACAATGTGTTTTACATTTGATTTGTAGTTTTAGCCCATTTCCTTTGTAAAAACCTGCAGTTACAGTCCTTGTACCCAGCTTGTATGTCTACTTTTTTTTTCCTTTTTTTTGAGTTTTCTGAGTAAACTTAATCGTAACCCACTCCCACACTGGTCGCGTCATGTGGGCATCATCAGCCTTTGCTTTTGTAAGTCAAAGGTCTGGGTCTGGAGATTTCTGACGGCAAGCAAAGCCCCTGATCTTGTGCAGGGTTCTGAGAGCTTGAGACCATTTGAGACAGGATTAGCTAATATTATCCTGTCCTGAATTAGCTTACGTCTATGTAGCTGTAGTGTACAGTTACTACCAACAGGAACAATGACACGAAAATGCCAATTCATCATCATTTGTGTTGTGTAAGATATTGGTAGCTGTTATTTCTTGGTAAAGTCGTGCTTAGATCTTGTATCGCGCTGCATACAGGAAGTGATTTGTTTTATGTCGAGAAAGACCGAAGCAAAAGCAAGCAACACTGCGCTAATAAAGCTAGACGGCAACAAACAGGTTGGAGTATGACTGAAAACATGAAGAAGTGTCCTCAAAAAGCTCATTGTTCAGCAGGTTGATTGGATAAACGCTTCCAAATCCCAACATGTATAACATCGATAATATAACAATATTATAGACGAAAATAAATGTTATCTGTGGCTGAATTGAGCAGAGCAAACATGATGTAAGGGAAGCCAGCGGTATTATTTATTTTGGATTGAACTGTAAATACAATTTGACTAGACATCTGAGTTGTTTCAAAGTTGTCGTTATTCATGGCTCACTGTCGAGCCCCACGCTGTAGTGATGTTAGTTGAGAAATGAGAATGATCTTTCGCTTTTACTCCATCTTATGCTTAACCAACAACCCTTTGTACCACTGAACATCATGAGCAAATATAGTGGGCTACAAAGCCTCTTAGGACAGAGCCCTCTTATGATTCCCTTTACGTGCACAGCATCCTTGAATAGGCCACACAAAGATCCTTAAGCCAAAATCCCTCCCTAGTATTTAATTCTAAATGAGTAATTACTGGGTGTGTCAGAGTGTCTTAGGTTTGCAGGTAGTTTGGTTGAAGGAGCTCATTTGTACACTGGCGTTTGAGCACAGACGCTGGACCAGTTTTAGTGGGGAATCCCCAGGGAGCCACTGAAGATTCTAGTAACTTAGTGGGGACACACAACTCACAGCCGCCAAGATGTGTGACATGGGGGGACTAGATAACCTGGTGGCCAACACGGCCTACCTAAAAGCCCAGGGTGGTGATGACAAGGAGATGAAAAAGCGGCGCCGCAGCTTGTCTCTCCCCAAACCTGAGCAATGTACAGCAGTACGATCTTCTGATGACAAGGACTTCACATCACTTTGTGAAAGGCAGCCTATTGGCAAGAGGTTTTTCCGTCAGTATCTGGCAAATAATTCTTCTTTCAAGCTTGCTGCTGATTTTCTGGATGACTTGAACGACTGGGATCTGGCTGAAGGAGCAGCGAAAGACAAGGCACGGCAAGACATCATCAAGAAGTACTGCAAGGCTGAATCCAAGTCTTTCATGTCATTTCTTACCGGGGAACCTGCTGAGAAATGCAAGTCTGTGACAGATGCCAACTTTGAGGAGGTGATGAAAAGCAAAGTCCATGAAGGAGTCAGAGCATTTTTGACAGGCAAGCCCTACACCGATTATCAAGCCAGCCCATTCTTTGATAAATTCCTCCAGTGGAAAGAGTATGAGAAACAGGCCATCAGTGACAAATACTTCTATGAGTTCAGGACTCTGGGAAAAGGAGGATTTGGAGAGGTAAGCATGCAATACACATATTTTAATTGAGTGTGTCTATTAAGTTAATTTGTTGTTGTTTTTTCTTAAATTTAATCATATCGTAAAACTGAAAGACAATACGCATTTTAATGATACCGCTACAGCATCAGATTCATCCCATTCAAGAGCTTAATCCTTTCATTCATCCAGAGATGCCTTCAAAAACTAAAAGAGTAAATGTGCTTCAAAGTTGTCTCTTTTGAACAATTAACTATTATTATTTGAATTTTATTATTATATAGTGGATAAGCTTACATTTCTACACGTGTAACAGTTATCTAGATTCTTTTGAATGAGATGCTGTAAAAATCACAATAATGATTGATGTTCAAGAGATTATGAAAGCTGCTTTTACCTTCTGTGAAGCAAAGATTATATTAAAGATTAAATTCCTCAATCTCTATTGATAAAGAAGGATTTGTGAATGAGACAGACGTCTAATAGGCTCAGTTCCAGCAGGCAAGGGTCAAGGAAAATGAGATCAAGTAAAACTATTTCATCCCTGATGATGTGTGGTGTAATGGTTTCTGTGCTGCCTCTGGTTCTGATATTAGATTACCATACTTTGTTGTTTGGGGAAGTTATACATCAATAAAGAGAAATGTTTACAGTTGGCATTAAATGATACTAATAATTTTGTTTTTCTCAAGGTATGTGCTGTACAGGTGAAGAACACAGGACAGATGTATGCCTGTAAGAAGTTGTGTAAAAAGCGTCTGAAGAAGAAGGGCGGCGAGAAGATGGCCCTGTTAGAGAAGCAGATCCTGGAGAAGGTTAACAGCCTGTTCCTGGTCAACTTGGCCTACGCTTATGACAGCAAGACCCACTTGTGCCTTGTCATGACCCTGATGAATGGAGGAGACCTCAAGTACCACATTTACCACATAGGCTATGATGGAAAGGGAGTTGACAAGGGCATTGAGATGAAGCGCATCATCCACTACACGGCACAGATCACCACAGGTATTCTGCATCTGCATGCCATGGATATCATATACCGCGATATGAAACCAGAGAACGTGTTGCTGGACAACCAAGGCCAGTGCCGACTCTCAGATTTGGGTCTGGCCATAGAGATTCCTCCAGGGAAGACTGTCCACCAGATGGTGAGTTGAACATGTATGTAGTTAGCCAGCAAATGCTGGTTAATTGACTTTGAAGCATGTCATGTCATACATCAGTCAGTCTCAAATCTTTGAAATAACACCCATCAAAGTCATCATATACATATACTGCAGCTGATGAAGAGGTCAGTAGAACATCTGTCACACTGTCGTTCACTTATCTGTCAAATGAGGTTGGAGTTAAAACCTGAACACAGGTTCTTGGACAGATTGTCAGTCTTGTGGGGATTTTTGCTTTAAATCCGGACAGGGATTACTGGATTGTTTAAAGATTGGTGCATTGAGAGTCTCTGAATCCATTATATAACTCCTTTAGCAGTCAGATTATACCGTGGCCATTTATAGGCTACTATGCTAAGTTGAAGGAGAGTTGCAGAACTTCTAGGTCCAGTGCAGGATAACGTCAAGCATGAATAAAAAGGTTTCTGTCTGAAACTTCTTTGGTTACAGGTGGGATTATTGGAATGACCAGAATCACCTGATATCATAAATAATCAAAAGATTGTAACTGTGACAGTGGCTTCCCAGATCAAACACTGCCCTTTAAGTAGTAACCACGTCCAGACAGCCATAGTAATCACAACCATTATCACATCATACCAACGCTAACGTACGGATGACCTGAAAAAGATGAAGTTTGTGTCAGGGTTTCTTCAAGACTTACAGTAGCAAAGACTAAGCTTCCAGCTCTATGAAAAGCTCATTATCCAGCACTCTGATGCTCCTCCATGCGCCAAAGTGACTTGGTTAACCTCCTGTATGCAAGGCTGGCTTTGGTCCCTTAATCCTCTTAGCAAGCAGAACACAAGTCTGACCATCTCTAAAGTGACAGATCCAGGTCAAAAAGCACACTGGGCATGATTAGACATGAGTTTGCAAACGAGGTGTTTTTAACCCAGATGTAGAGCAGATTAAGTCATTTTGTAGCATGAATGATTACACAGAACAGCTTTTTATTGACCCCATTAACTGACCAGAGAGTGTATTCTACTGGTCAAGAGATGACGAGGAAGTTAAAACTATAGAAAATAATGCAGAGATTGAATTGCGTTCGCATGCTACAGGAGGAGGACGTGTTTGCAGTGTTTTCACTCATCAATCTGAAGACCCTATACAGACACATCCTCACATGAACAATGTCTTTTATAGGTGCTATTACTAAAGTGACACAGTTCTTGAGATATCTATATAACAATATACTGTATGTCACACCTGATCCTGCAAAAGCGTCTCTTTACAGGGCGCATCGTATTTGTGTGCATTATTCATGCATCATTGGCATGATAACATCCAGAGATGGACATGTGAGACTGAACAACTCTGTCAGTGTGCAGACACACATGACATCTGACAGGTAGCAGGCTTAGCATTAAGATTAAAGCTGCTCTGAGGCTGCAGGTGAGGTCATACAGAGAGGGCGAAGGAGGGAGGGAGCAGAGGAGCGGGGACGTAGTGACCTTGGTAGGTGAAAATTAAAAATTACAGAGAGAAAAAGGCATTTGTGAAGTGTGTACTAATCAAGGCAACAGTTTACAAATGCTGCCCCTCCACTGTTCTCTTCATTTTAACAAAGTTATTCATGTTGCTTCATTAAACACTTCTGAATTTTTCCTCCAGGCGGGCACTGGAGCGTACATGGCTCCTGAGCTTCTGACCAAAACTGAATACAGGACATCAGTGGACTGGTGGGCGCTGGGCTGCAGTATCTATGAGATGGTGGCTGGATACACACCTTTCAAAGGCCCTGAAGCCAAGAAGGATAAGGTGGAGAAGGAGGAGGTGCAGCGTCGCATCCAAAACGAAGAGCCCAAGTTTGAGCACAGATGCTTTGATGCCAACACCAAGGACATCATCCAACAGTTCCTGAAGAAGAAGATCGACGAGCGCTTGGGCATTAAGTAAGAGATTCTTGTGTTCTGTGTAGCTTTAAGCAACTGAGCAAAAGAAGAATTCATTAATTTTAAGTAAAGCCACTTTTGCATATACTTCAGTCATCCTGGTGCAAAGGATGTTGGGAAAGTGAGTTGAAATTAGGCTTATTAGAAGTGAACTGGTTGAGTAAAGGCAACAGAAAGTGAGTTGTAACCAGAATGTTGTACAATCCTGTGCGGCAACGTTTGTTCTTAGCACATGTCTCTTTACCCTCTCTTTAGGAACAACATGGAGGATCCCAGGAAACATCCCTGGTTCAAGAGCATCAACTTCCCTCGTCTGGAGGCTGGGCTGGTGCCTCCTCCATGGGTTCCTAAGCCCAACGTGGTCTACGCCAAGGACACTGGCGACATTGCTGAGTTCTCAGACGTTAAGGGCATCGTGTTTGACCCCAAGGATGAGAAATTCTTCAAGGAGTTCAGCACAGGCGCTGTGGCCATTCAGTGGCAGCAGGAAATGATCGAGACTGGACTGTTTGACGAGCTCAATGATCCCAACAGAAAAGAGGGCGGAGAAAACGCAGACGACGGAAAGAAGTCCGGCACATGTATATTGCTGTGAGCCATGTTTGAGAACACATTCTAGTAATAACTGTCAGTAATTTGTTTGCTTTCTAAGGCAGGTGCACACATCAGTGTTGATGTGAAAGACGGATCATGTTTCATGACACAGGTGAGCGTGAGCATCCAGCCCTGTCTGGAAACGATGCTCACGGTTTGTAGATCTACAGTTTACGTTCAGGAAGTGAGAATGAGGAAAAAGAGATGGTGTTTTTTGAGCCTCTTCTGTTTGATTCACAACAATTTCTTGCAGATGTACATATCTAATGATGTAGACTTGGACCAATTGTAAGTAACTACGAGGAGTAATTTTACACCCTTTTTGTAAAGGATGCTAGTGTTGTGTGAAAAGTAAGTCATGAAGAAACTCGATTCAATTGCGATGCTGTTGCATTCAGAATTAGACTTTGAACAAATTTAAACAAACAAATCTTCTGACAATGAGACTGTGCAGTTTACTGTGTAAAACTTTGTACTGTGTTAAATGAATACTGATGCCATCAGAAGGCCCCTCTGTTACAACATAAAAGTGCTTTTTTAAACACACATGGCAGAAAGAAAGAGTTGTTGTGATCTCAAACCTTATTAAATTAAATCTGGTCATCGCATTAATATTCAGGTGATTTTTTTCAGGTGATCGATAATTTTAGTTTTATAAAAATCAATTATTAAAAAAAAGCAATCTGTTAATATTGTGTATACAAAGGGAGTGTATTTATATTTATGCACAGAGATAATGGAGAATATTAAAGGGTTAAATTTGTTTTAAATAAAATGCAGAACACTTCTCCACTTTCCTCTGCTGTTGGTGCTATGAGGTGCAAAATCATGAGGAAACGTATTCTCTATAGTGTGGGGATGTCAGGAGAGAGATGGGGGGCAGATCATCGCTCCATATGAAGGAGGAGAATTTAGAGGAGATGACCAGTAAATTCCTGTACCAGGAATGTGCAGGTTGTCCTGTTCACAGCTACGGAGCACCATGATGCTTCAGGGCTCTCAGTTTGATGAGTACTGATCAATTCAAGGAGTCCATGGCTGTGACTGAAAAATAAAGATTATAGTATAGAGGCAGGGTTAGTTCCAAAATGTTCTTTATATTCTTGTCAACTTGTCTCAGGGTAACGTATTGCTCACAAAGTCAATTTCCAGGTCTTTTCCAGTTGATGTTAATATAATACATGTACTTGTAAATATAATGAGAGTAATTGATTTAATAGAAATGTCAGGTGTAAAGCAAACAAAAATCCATTGGACTTGAATCATTTGAACAAATTAAAACATTTATTTTGAAACTGTGACATTTCTGTGATTCTGAATGTTGATGTTTTGTCCAAATACATTTATTGAAATGAAGAGACCTCAAGAGCACTTCAACCGCAAGAGTTACACATCTTCTCTGGACAATCTTTTACTACACACACACAGAGAGAGGGAGAGCTGCTGACGACTCTGGAGTAAAACCTAAAAATATCAGCTGCATTAATCCTGTTCAGGATGCTGACTATAGCCAGGCCGTGCTCCAGCCTGCCACAAATTGGCAAGTTCAACTCTTAGCTGATAAGGCGATAATCAGTATTATCCTTTCGCCTACTTTGCTTAATTCAGCGACAGAGGCTCTCAGGTTCTGAAGCATCCCGGTGTTACTCACTGAGGGATCGGAGCAGAAACCAGGGCCCACTAACACCAAACTGACCCATAGTGATTTTTATTTTTCTTCTTGACAGAATGCTGCACAAAAAAATGAAACAATAATTCTGATATTGCAATGGAGTTCAAAGAACAAAAAAGACAGTAGAGTGATATTGTATCTTTGAGCAAATCATTGCAAAATGACAAACAAAAAGATGGTTTGCAAATATTTTTAAGTGACAAAACAAAATCGTACGTTTCTGCCCACAACATCCAACTTCCATCAACAATCAATCATCATTTATTGCAATTTTTCAATGCTCAGTTCTTCATCGGGCAAATCCCTCGATTACCTGATGAAGCTCTGAAATGCAGCAAAAATCTGTTGATAAAACTTTTATTTGTACATTTCTTTAGCAATACCGCAAAGGATAAACTAGATGGAAACATCAGTTTGGTATTTCCATTTGTGTCTGATGACCGCACTTATATACTATAGTGCTGTAGTCTCCCTCTCAAGGACAGCAACAGCTTAGGAGACTCAGGGATGGATTCTTGGTTCAGCTGAACCTCAAGAGATAATCTCACATGTAGCAGGAGCTAAGAGCATGCCGTTAACAGTGAAGGACAGATCTGCTGCTGCTACGGTTCCTCAGGGTGCTTTCAGAGCTGCATGGATGGAGATGGGTCAAAATCAGAGCTGTCAGGTGTGATTACACTTCATTTTATACTTGCCTGATATATTCTGACTTTTGCAGCTACTGTTACCTCAGTGAGTTAAGTAACATGTACTCTACGATTACTCTCAGGGCGACTGGGCTGTAGGTGATGTTTGAACACACGAGTAAAGGTGCCGACAAATATGATGCAGTATCCATAGATGTACACAGATAGAATCATAAATTGGAAATGTGAAACACCCCACTAACCTCCTTGAAGTCTCGTCCACAGCTCAGCCTGTGAGTGTTTGTGGTGTGTTTCTGGCGCCCTCACGTGGCAGCAGATCTGTGGTGATGATGAGGATGTGACTGCATGGGAATTTATAATATGCAGAGAAGGGTGAACTTTTTCCAAACTCGTGGAAATCCAAATTTGTTTGTAAATACTATGACTCTAAAATTGAAAACAAAACAAAAAGCACAGGGGTCATGGTCCACAATACCAATAATACCACGATGCAACGATTCTCTAATAATCAATATATTGTGAGACAATCATATAGTGATACATCGAGATATCTGTCCAACTGAAAAACTAAATGTTAATGTGAAAAGTGCAGGATGTATCCATTTAAGCACAACACGGAGAACAAAGTGCATAAAGTCTATGTATTGAACGTGGATAGAGCGTCTCTCCAGCTTCATTCTCCACCATTATAAAGATGTAAACTCCTTCTTCTTCAGCCAGGTAACTTCCGCTCAAGTTTCCCTCATTCATTTGAGCAGCGCCACCGTGAGGAAGCATCAAGTAGCGACGTCTGGTGATGAAACTGTCAGGGACTGTTTACTTTAGAGCGCCTTAATTTGTGAATTGAACTATCGGTATTTTGACCCACTCCTATAAACTCAACTTTAAAAAAAACAAAAAAAAAACCCAGACGTTCCTTAATTTTATGAGCTTGTGACCAAACAAAGAAAGAAACCCAGTGTAGTCATGTCTCTGATGTCAGAGATGTTGACATCTGCAGGTTGTTTGACAAATGAGTTCCACCATTTTCACCATTATTTTCCAATTAATTTTCTTTAAAGTGTTTATTTTTTTAACCTCACATTTCACTTTCAAGTGTGTTGCAGAACCTAGAGTTATAACCTGTAGCCTTCAGTTAGCATCAAAACTCAAATGATGTGTAGTTTGTCCCTTGTAGGCTGTTGTAAAAACATGGTGGCACAAAATGGTGGCCTCCATGGAACTGACCCCAGCTCCTGATAAAAACATAAAAGGCTCATTCTCTGGAGGAATGGAAGACAATAACTCATACCACCAGGTGACTTTACAATAAATAAACAATTGTTTTTATCTGCTAACGAAAATAAATGTACCTAAAATGTACCTAAACTTTACATACTGCACCTTTTAAAAAGTGGCTATAGCTTAAAAAGTAAAAAAATTGCAGCCATAAAACAGTGACAGGACCAGAAACATTTCACACATGAAGTATGTTTTACAGATAATATGTTCATACTTTTATTTGGAATGAACCATTTTGTGCTGGAATGTTTAACACAAGAAATTAAACACTATCCCAATTAAGAAAATAATAATTAAAAAAAGTAGATATTTTTCTTCAAAATCACTTTTATTCCACAATTTATTTCAGCGGGTCTTAAGGCACCCTGAAGAGATGTTACAAGTTGTTCTTTCAAATGCGGGTTCCTTTTAAGACTGTGTAAACATAGCTTTGAATAAGATAATTTTCCTGTAAATCTTTACTTAAATGATTTCTTTACAGTGCACAGACATTGTGTTTCGTGACAAAAATACAGTGTGAATTAAGTAAATATGGTAGATAGTGTTTATATATATACATTGAAGAGTAATAGATCGGCAGACAATCAGATCAACAGGCTGAAGAGAGAAAACTAACAAACAATCTTTGAGACCCAGATAGATATACAGATCACGTATAAGATATACAGTACATAGTTACAGTGAACCTTTTTTCATTTTTGCAATGCTTTTCCAGCACCCCTCCGGTTTGAAAGCACATTTTTTACACTCTACCTTTCTCTCTCTATTTGTGTGTGGTGTGTGTATGTTCGTGTATTTGTGTATTTGTGTGTGTGTGTCGCTTCAGCCACCATCAGTTCACAGCACCGGGCGAGGTGAAGCGAGACAACGCATCTATAGTCCTGGACGCCTCCCGCACACATTGGCTATTGCAGTGGAGAGGTGAGTAGACAGGAAGACGGGCAGACAGACGGACGAACGGACAGACAGACAGACATGCAGACAGACACACATCACAAGACTGGGTTGTGGCTACGGGGACCACAACACAAAGATCTATCTATAATTCCCTAAATATGGTCAGGATCACAATGTATTTATATGTTGAAAGGGAAACTTTGTAATTGGCAATTCATATACAGGGATACAGTAGCTATACTTGATTATCAAGGTACGGTCCTATGAAATCTCTGTGACGTGATAAAATGTGAATACTCTGGGGAAATGTGTCGGGGAATGTTCTATGCTCTCAATTACAATATACAGCAAGATAAAAATCCTCTCAAGATCAGCAATAATACAGTCGTTCACACAGGATGGAGAGATGAAAACGACCCTCTCTCTTCCTGGAAAATCTAAAAAACAAACAAAAAAACATAAAAATAAAATTGTACCAGCAACTACACAATATCCCCAAATGGCTTGGTAGCAATGGCGATAATTTACCTAATCACATCAATACTAGAAAAAATAAATACTGATATGAAAAGTGCAACAGGTGAATAAAAAAAGGATGGATTGATGGATGAGGAACAGGAGCAGAGCCAGTGTCTTGTTCTGGGAATCTTTGAGGAGGTCAGCAACGAATCGTTGAAGGAAAGAAGAGTCAGAAATGTCATCAAAGCAACATTCAATATCTGTCTTTACCAAAAGCCAAACTAATCTGCATTAAATATTTTGGCACCATCCCCAAATGCAATCTTTGTGACGCATTTTGACACTTCCTTCCTTTAAAAAAACAAAACAAAAACAAAAACAAAAAAACATCTTTAAACATAGATCCTTATCAAACATGGGCAGCCTCTGCAGCTGGGGTTTTCCCTTCACCGGGAGGGGGGGGGCCGTCTCCTCCTTTACTCCACCACCGTGATCCTGAAGGTGATGCGACCCAGGAACTTATCTCGCTCGTCGTTGTTGAGGAGGTCAGTGCCCTCTACCCTGCACTCCACTGCCAGCTCCTTGTTGTAGTCCTCCTTGTTGAGCAGCAGCTTCACGGCCACCAGGGGCTGCAGGTAATTCTCCTGCAATCGGGTTTAGAGACGGACATCTGTCAATAATAGTGCAGCAATGTGACCATGTTAGCGGCCGTGATCTGACGGGTGGGGATAAATACTTACATGAGCTTTCTTGCCGTAGTAGGGGAAATACATCTTATCAATACGTCCTTCTCTGGGGAAATACTGCATTTGAATCTGGTTTTCTTTCTGTGGAGCACGAAGAACACGCTTTAGCTCACATGGATATGATACTGAATAAAAGAAGTATGATGCTACATTATGTCCAATCATATCACATGAAACATGGACAAGAAAAAAAGAAAAAGCGACGACTGTCATTGTTGAAGTGGTTAAAAATGATTTTCTGGTAATCATGACGCGTTCTTCCGTCATTTGAGGCTAAAAATAATTCAAATGGATGAGTTTAGAGGCGCCGGCATAATGGCCTGTTATATAAGACACCTACTGGCCTTATCCTGATAATTTATGTCTCTTACCCTAAAGTCATCAGAGACGGCATGCAGAAAGAAATCAGACAAAAAAAACACAAACAAAAAGAAGGGGAATGAAATAAAGATGAGCAGAAAGAAAAGGCTGTTATGGTCATCAGTGATTTTTTTTTTTTTTAAATGAGAAACTAAAAGGGAAAATATATACATACAAGAGAACAGCACATGAATAGTCTGGACAAATGTGTTTTTACTTTTACTGTGCAGTTGATATATGGATTCCCACGAGGCATCAGGCCAATGATCTACAGAAAGAGAGAAAGAGGAGAAGATGAGGCTTTTATGTGGAAACGGATGAAAACAGGCTGCAGCCGCTGTGAAACCAAAATTAGAAATTGATATAATTATTCATTTTTATTTTGGGAACGGAACAAATGTAGAACAGAAGTGGGCAGAGACTAAAATGTAAATCTTTTATGAACAGAGACGATTTTTACCCTGTTCAGTTTCAGCAGCACACATGGCTTTCCCTCAGAATATCCAAAGCTGGTGTCAGAGAGGCCGGAGCAAAAACTCAGGGAGCCTCTGTTGAAGCGACAAACTTTCTTTTCCATTTCCTCCTGCAGAAAATAGTCTCCTGGAGTACACTCCGTATTTATCTCCTGCTCTGTGTCGTTATACTCTGAGAGATACGGAGAAACACATCACAAGAATTGGTGGACAAATCTTAAATGTGCGTGTCCATTTGTTTCAGTTATCCTTGCACTTACTTTGCAGGAACATCTCCAGTTGCTTGGTGTACACCCCATACTTGAGCGGCTCGGATTTGTTGACTATCATGTCCAATGATCTTGGACGAATCACCAGCCCTGCAATGAACACGTTGACAAAAGTAAACCCAAAGCAACACAGCAAACGATGCCAACATGAGAAAACTAATGCACAAAAACCCCGTCTCCCTCCAGCTGCACTTCTGCTATCTCACAGGAAGAGACTTCAAAACAGGTCGATACAAAAAGCAGCTGTAATATAGTGCATTATTGTGACAGCATCTCTTTGGTGCACGTATGAATAATGAATACCTTGCAGAGAAATGTTGCCACTTACAGTACGTGGAAGGCCAACTGATCAGACACACTAACCTGGAAAAGGAACGCGGTCTCTGTACTTCGGCACATAGTCATCCAGAGTGAGCAGCATCACCCACATGGTCAGGGCAAACATACCAGCCAGGAAACAGTAGAAAACCAAGTAGAACAACAGGATGAGGGCTGGAGGGAGTTAGAGAAACAGAAGTAGAAGAGAAATAATGAGGGAAGCTTTATGTATAATTAACTACATGCTGTAACCACACATAAGACTCGGACTAATGCCTTCACACTGTCTTTATCCTTTCTCATCTGCAGGTTGAAGAAAGTGGTCATCTGAGCGTACTGTCCCTTTGAAAGGAACCATTTTGGAACAAGGGGGGAGATGCTACTTTCTGCTAACAGGTGAAGGGTCTCTTTATTTTGTAACACACACGTCTCAGCGATGATTGCTGCAGTGCTCAAAGCATCTGCTGCCTCCTTTAATCGTGATGAGTGCAGGGACAAACGGAGAGCATGCAGTAGCTGTGGAAACATCTCAGCCAAAATGGTTCACCAGCATCCAGGCTCTCGCAGCACAGATGCCCTCTAAGTTGACAGACAAAAAAACGGGATGGACCCCTCAGCTCCCTGCTGTACACCCCCCTTCTCTTGCTCCTCTCCAACAGTATCCCACAATGCACCTGCATGGTGCGTGAAAGAGAGAGAAAGAGGAGAGAGGGAATCCCATTTGACCTTGACAGGCATGCTAATGTGGGCGGCCATGCAACTGCAATGGAGCATCCCACTGCACAGCAGCACGGGGGCCCAGGCTGCCTGACAGCCGCTGCTAGCCTATAGGAGCTGGCTGCTGGAGGGAGGAGGGAGGGAGGGTGGTGTGTTACTACCTCACCCTGAAAATAACTGGGGAATCATTACATAAAATTGTATGGCCTGATCAGACATAGATTCAGCTGAGGAACACTGTAGCACGCTTCCTCTCAAGTGATTAGGTAATGAGGGGGGGTTTTATCTGCAGTGTGAAATGAAACATTCTCATCATCCCAATTAATACACATTATAAATATGAAAATATGAAGAACAACTGCCCAACATCATCATCATCATCATCGTCATCATCATCACCTGCTTATTTCTGACTATGCAGCAAACAGAGACTGATGCACACCTTTGGTAGCATCATTCATCTTTGGGTGAAAGCCTCATAGTACAGGCTTCTCCTTTCCACCTTCATGTAGGCCTATGATGGCTCCTCAGCTCATCATAGATCTACATCACTGACATCATTTTAATCAATACACACACACACATATACACACATACAGACATAACAGGCAAAAACATCCAACAGGAACATGTCTTTGGTGATTGGAATATGCATCAAAGGAGAGGCAACACATTCAGTGTAATCCCCGTGAATGTCACAGCACAGTCATTAAGTGGCTGCTGAATAACGGGATTCTTACCCCAGCTGCTGGCCGTGCGACCCAGCACCTCCCCGGTCCTCGGGTTGTAGAAGGTATCCTTCCAGCTGGACGTGTTCTCCTTGTTGGCGGCCGCTTTGTCCTCCGTGTTCGCCATGGTTGCGATGTATTTCTGTTTTTTTAAATATTTTTTTATTTTCTTTTTCTTAATTTGGTCCCAAAAAATGTGCCTGTTTCCTCTGCCTTAAAAAAATGTGGAGAAGCGCAATGAGGCGAAGAAGCCGGCGAGGCGGCGGTGAGTGGTCGGATCAATGGTTGGGAAGGAGTGGGCGGTGCAGAGAGAGCGGGAGCGCAGAAGGAGGGAAGGAGAGAGATGCTCTAGTGGTGGAACAAAAAAAAACCGATAAGGGGAAGGTGAGGAAAGAGAGAGAGAAGAAGAAAACGTCAGTGACGTCCACACAAACCCAGCCTCGGTAGCTGATGCAGTGCGACCAGATGGATGTACATTAGTTAATGACGGGGAGACGCACGGAGACGCGCCGGTTTACGCGCAGCGAGAGTCTCTCATCTAATCATTTATGTCATAGATTCAGCCCTTTATGCTTGAGCTTGAACACACTCAAGTAAGTGCAGCTGCCTGTAACTAATGACAGAGAACACTCACCAATTATTATTTATGGTACACATGATTATAAGAAACGCTGTTTTTCTGCGCCCATTTGCGCACAATTTAGAATGGATCACACTGTATATATCATTATGGTATATGTGTGGTTTATGTATCTAATGTTTTATTGAACATTTTCACGGTGAAAACGCAGTCATGCGTCAACGTCTGCGGCACATGATGTATTTTTGTCTCACATATTCTTCCTGGTTTGTTATAGGTTCACTCCACCTCTCCTGCGTACACGCCGGTATGAACTGAGTCACCAAACCATCAACCAATCCAGCAGGCCCGAGTCTGTTTCGACAGAAAAGGATGTAATAGTGCTCTCTCTCACACGCACGCACGCACACTCACACACACACACACACACACACACACGTTTATACATACATGAATGCCAGTGATCAGCACATTTACAGCCGATGAGGATGCTATTTATGACTGACTGGCTGAGCATGGATATTTGGGGCATTTGCCAATCCTTGTTGCTATGGCAATTGAGCACTATTGAAACAAGATGTGTGTGTGTGTGTGTGTGTGTGTGTGTGAGGGAGGCAGAAAGAGTGGGGGGTAGTGATTGTATGTGTGTGTGAAAGAGAGAGAGAGAGAGTGTGTGAGAGCATGCCTCAAATCAGATATGCAGTTAACAGAGGACTACACTTTAGAGTAATTGTTACTCTAAATTGTTTTTTTTTTTCAATTGTAATTGTTTTTAATGTTTTTATTCCAGTATTACTACCGTAGAGCTACTGCAGAACACATGTTTTGTATCTCATATCATGCATATGTAACTATCTCCTTTGGCAATATGTGCACATGCATGTCCTACCAATGACAAATGAACTGATGACACAGAGAGAGAGAGATGTTTTTAGTGGCTTGAGCAGCAGGGGGAGAGGATGAGACAATGACTGAAGAAACAAACAACAAGCTTAACTACTAACCTCCTGACAAATCCATCGAACATTCCCACACACACACACACACACATACGTACACGCATGCACGCAGTGTGTGAGAGAAATATGAAGGAGTTACATAATGACCCTTGATGCAGGGTTCAGCTCACATGGGGGAGGGGAGTGGTCACACTGCATCTAGTTCCTGCTGTCAGATTGAATTTGTCCACCACAACTCATACAATGCAGCACCGGGCACAATACAAGTACACACACACACAAAGGTTTGATTCTCATTAGGACACTTCGCTGACATCCACTGACTGACCAAAGCATTATCTGTGACCGTAACAGTACACATGATTGCATAATCCTAACTTTTACCTATACACACTTCAAATCTTACAGTTCCTCAGATATGATTTTCAACCTCATTTGGACCAGGTTTTGGTCTCAATGGGGAATAGGTGTTACATATACACAAGCACATTGTTGATTTTAATGAGCACACTCTACAACCTAATCCTTAAATTGATTCTAACCCCTAAAACCAAGCTAAAAAGACAAAAGCCAATTATTATAGTTGCAGGAACCAGCCAAAGTGTCCTCACTTCCTGTGGTCCTCACAAAGACAGACATACAAGTACACAAAGACACACTCACACAGAGGATTGCACAGCTATTCTTTCTTGCCATTCTCATGGACAGTCTGACCAAAACCATAACCCTGACCACAATTTACATCTAATTGCGAACATAAACCAGAGCCCCATAAAGGAGGTTCTGGCTCGTTTGGTTTTAGTCCCCATGAGGACCACTGGTCAGAACACACGATGAGTGTTTAAACCACAAGAGGTTCTACAGAGGCAGCGGAAACAAGTACACACACATTTTCTGATTAGTGTGAGAGCGAGCAGCACTGATTCATGGGTAAGTCCCAGTCTGCCGCATTCACTCAAGCTATTTTTTATTTATTTATTTTCCTGTGAAGGCATCCCACCACAGCAGGCCCATACGTAAAAAAAAAGTAAAGTGCCCATGTGTGAGTGAGAAAGCTGAGATTGACAGCAGGAGCAGAGGAAGTATTTGGATGTAGAGGGATGGGTAAGCTGATGTAGAAGAGCTGTACTGTATGGATCTGAGTGGTCTCCCTCTTATCTAACACCCCAACAAGCACACAATCCTCCCATTGTTAAGGGGAAACCCCCTTTTCTGTGCTCTCAATTCAACATACCAGCACCATGAGCAGAAATACACACCCCATTTGTTCTCAGTCACTCCATCCGCGAGCTGCCATAGCAACCCTCACAGTGAGGTCACTTGCATCAATGGGAAGCCGTTCCCTACACTCATCTGACAGCCTGCGTTTCTGATAATTCCCCAGGCACCAGACTACGGCACTTCCCCAGATACCATGTGGAGGTGAAATCCTTCAGGCAGCATCTGTTCACTCGGCACGTCAGCGACACCAACTGAAATCATGACCTATACCCAAATCACCACAGGCAGCTGATGATGAGTTACGTATTATTTATTTGTTTTAATACTGGACATGTCACAACATACAAAGTAACATCATTTATTTGCTTCAATCTAATTAACGTTAATGTTTGTTCATATTAATTAGTTGTAAAAAAACTGCAGCAGCAATAATGTTTGTCCTTCAAGGAATTAAGTTACATGTGAAAGTCTGAGATAAAGGTCATTGATTTGAAATGAGCCTGAGATACCGTCATAGAGAGTGAGTGTGCACAATAAAGTCAAATCGATTCTGTGCACAGCAGCCATTTTGACGTGTTTTTAGCAGGAAAAAGCACAGGTGTTACTGATCACTGAGCTGATGGCTCTGTTCAGTTCATGTGAATCAGGACAGCAGCGCGATGCAGTACTACTGTACTATAATACTGGATTATTTACACCTGTGATTTCCCTACTGTGACCTGTCAAAATGGCTGCAGTGAAAAGGGCTCATACATTAGACCACAAAAACACAAAAATATGTTTCTATGTTTCTGTAATGGTTAATACACCAGTATGTAGAAGCCCTTTAAAATGTTATATTTTTTAACACTGAAAATATAATCATTATTGTTATCCATGATATTTCAAAGTTTACAAGTTTTACAAAAAAACATTATTTCTGGATTAAGATGTCAAATTATAGTTATATATTTTTTAAATGAAATTTGAGTATAAAAAAGTGAATTCAGTTTGCCAAATAAATAGTGTTTGAAAGATTTCAAAAACTATTAAAAAGACATTAAAACAGCAAGGGAAAGCAAAACAACATTTCTACACAACTGTGACCTTCACAGTTTCCTTCAGAAGTTTGTTCATCAGGTCAGAACATGATCATATGACATCGACATGGCTATTCCTATGCGACATTAATAAGTGAAATAATAACAACACAACATGGAGAAAACAAAATAAAACAAAAAAAAGTGCATGGGCTTTAGGTCAGTTATCAGATGTTCCTGCAGTCACAGAGAAACCAGGTCCTAAAACTGTGGTTTCATCGAGGTGTGCAGCTTGAAAAGGCTCCATTAGCAGAGAGAGTTTTAGTACGATGAGATCTACTAAACGTTATTTCTGTTGCAGCAGACACAGAGGTGTCTCTCAGTCAACCAAGCCAACATTTCTGCAATGCTTGACACATTCCGTTTTTCATCAAATGCTCATTAAAACATTTAAAAATGACACCCTAACAACATTTTAAATACTTGCTTTTCAGTTTGAGAGGCAGTGCAGTGTATATAATGTATCATTACAAATCTATTCTTCTAAAGATGAATCAAGGACAGGTAAACATTCAAATTTCCTTTGAAATTTAAAGGGTTAATGACCTGCTGTCTTTGTGCCTCCTACATTAACCGTGTGTGAATCTGGATTATAATCTGCCTTTTGTGAAGTGGCATGTGTGTTTGCTACAGCTAGTTAATGAACCACAATGCTGTAAAAACGATCATTAGTGCCCTCGTGTGGAATAACAGTATAACAGACATCATATGTTTGTAGACAACAGTGTAAAGAGGCACCAGTGACCTGAGCTGTAGAGGATTCACCTGAGGAGGCTGCAAACCACTGTTGTCAGCCTTGGTTATAGTAAATACCATAATGTAATGTCAGTGTGTGTGATTTTAATTTTAAAGCATCTGGAATAGGATTATATTGGGAAAAAAAACCTACTTCACAGATTGTCCTTTTTTCAAATCAAGGCTTATACCAATCCATGGAACGTCGGAGAGCTCTGTCCCAGCTCTGGAGGACGGGGACGTACTCCCGATTCCGGTTGGCAACACCCTCCTTGTGTGCCGTTTGAGGCACGAACAAATCATCTGCGTGTTGCAGCTTTTTCAGTTCTTCCCGGCTCCTCCAGAAACCTGCAGTGACATTGAAAAGACAAAAGGAAACAACAAGATGAACAGAAATGTCAAATTAGTGATGTGCAAGAACAGGTGAGTGGTGTGTGCACTCTTCTTCACAAGTCATTTCCCTGCTTTGTCATTTCTGTGTCTCTGCTTTGTCTTCTAATTAAACTACACAGCCAATCAATAGTGATCTTTCTCTCACTGACCAACAGCAATTCTATGTGTGGAGTAGGCCGTGAACCAGTCGACAAGAGGTGTGGAAACTTGGAATCTACCACCAGGTCAGTGTGACCCAGGCTTAACACAGTAAGTCCTACAAATGTACAATAATCTACATAATAAAGTCTATGCACAGGTGGTTAGTGGTCAATGACCTGACTGTCAACACCACCTGCTTTTGGCCTGTTATGAAACATTAAATAGAAGAGAGCAAACACACAGATACAAACAACGAGTCATAATGTCCAATTAACCTCTGCATGCTTTTTGGACTGTGGCAGGAAACTGGAGTACCCAAAGACCCCACCCCCCCACACACACACACACAAGGAAGAACATGCAAACTCCCTTGCATGAAAAGCTCTTTGATTACATAAATGTGAATAATTCAACAGAAAACAGGTTACATAACAAACATCAGCGTTTCATTTGCCACTCTGCCACTGTCAACAAGAATAAAAAAATATGGCTTCTGATTCCTGTAAAATGGCCAATATATTTAGAGAACAATAACCAGCCACTGTATAAGTAAAAAAGCATCTAAATGCTCGAAATGTATAACTTCACAAAGCTGGCCTCATGCTGTAGTAGCGTTGAAAAAGCTGCAGCTTTTGACACAAAAATAAGAGAATTTCAAGTATAATATTGGTATTCAGTGACTTTAAGAACATTTTGGATTAACAAAGGGTATATAGACTTAGACCTGGGTTCAGTTTACTGTATCCTCTCTGCACAAATCTCGTGAGACCATTGGAGTCACACAAGCGAACAGCTGAGTCCACAGAGTTCTTTTGTTGTCTATGGTGTAGAACGAGAAATACTTGCACACGCTGCTTTTCAGATGCTTCGGTGTCATGAATGTCTGCGCACGACAATGGTTTATTCTGTTAGTGTCCTCCTACTGTCCCCATGAAGAAGCAACATAATATCACTGTTGTTTGCCTCTGATGAGCAAAGAGGGCATGGATGCGGGCCAAGCTCACAGCGCCCTCTGCTGGACAACTTAGTACTAATATCTGATTTGCTTCTAGGGCGGATATTTTAAATTCATACCTATTTTTAAGGTTAGAGCTTGAATTTTCACCCATGACTGTACTGTAGAGCCACAGGGATAAGTGCGTTTTGCATTTTTTCAGCAAGAAAACCTGGGTTCATGACCTGGTAAACATAAAGGGCCTTTCTGCATGGAGTTTGCATGTTCTCCCTTGTGTGTGTATGGGTTTTCTCCCAGTTCTCCACAGGCCAAAAACATGCAGATTTGCAGGGGATTGGCAAATTGGACACTCTAAATTGTCCACGAGTGTAAGAGTGAATGGTTGTTCTGGTGGTGTCCCTGTGATGGACTGGTGACCTGTCCAGGGTATGACCCCGCCTTTCACTCTATGTCAGCTGGGATTGGCACCAGCGACCCTCATGTCGAGGATAAAGCGGTAGAAGATGAGACTGTACTGTAGAGATGCACTGTGTGGTCAGATTAAATGACACATGTTTAATTTAACTAATTTGTGATCCATTTTTAATGTTAACATTAATATTTTGAAGATGGATTAGGTTAGAACGTTTTTAATAATTAAGTAAAAGTGGCACAAAAATCACCAACATAGCATGATATTAATGTGTACATGTCTCCACATACCGACTCCAAGCCCAGCGACAAACGCAGCCCCTAAACATGACATCTCGCGATGCTGGGGTCTGGCTACCTTCCTGCCGAGTAGGTCTGCAGTCAGCTGCATGACAAAGTCATTGGAGGAGACACCACCATCCATCCTGAGAGAGGGGGGAAAAGAGAGAGCGAGATAGACATTAACTGCAACAGTATCAACAGAAATATAAAATAGACATGTAATGGATAGCCCAATAAAAATTTAACTGCAGAAGCAAGCTACACCAGAGGCCAGTCTGTTACTGAATTTGCTGGCTTCAATCTCCATCCTACGATCACATATCGCTCTGTAAGCTGAGACTCATCCAAGCCAGGAGTGAGTTAAAGGCATCTCGATCCTCCAGCGGACCTATAATCACAATGTTAATGTTTGCATTGACTACACTGGCACAGTGGATGAGGAGGTGTGTACCTGATCTTTGTGATGGGAATGTGAGTTTCTCTCAGCATCGTCTCATACAGCTGCTTATTTCTGCAAAGAATGGCAATAACGCAAAGTCAGTTAGCATGAATAAGAATGAATATAGTAACAGGTCCAGTGTGTGGCATTTAGGAGGGTTTAGCAGGGCAGATATGAAATGTACTACCCATGTTTGTTCAGCAGCCTGAATGGACAAAGCAGTTAAAGAGTGACTTTCATATTCTGAAGTGGAAAGTTAGTGTGCAAATGAAGAAGAAAGACGTGCTTTCTGGTATCTAAAAGGCCATCGTAGTTCCCTGACAGGTTTGGGAAAGTTTGCACAAACATCTCACCTGAAGGTGACTGACTCCAGTATGGCACGGACCAGATGGCTTTTGGTGGTTGAAGGTTTGAGGCCCATGAGTGAGGCACACGCTTTGGGATCGTTTAGTGGAGCCTTTGGATAAATGGAAAAGGACACAAACTTATCAGGAGTGCACAAATTAAGTGAAAAAAGTGAAACTCAAAACAGTATATAGCAGTTATAAGAAAACTGATTTGTATTTGTGCAAATAAACTGTTAAGATGCAGGACAACACACACACTTACAACGGCCAGTTCACAATGGAGGGCAGAGAACAAAAAAAGAGACACAAACATGTTACAATGGAAAACAAAAAAGCACAATGGAAATAGGCAATATTGACCTATAGGGCTTAGATTAAACATTTTTGATTAATATCTGGACTTATAGTCCACCTGTATATACTTTATACCAAATATCAACTGTATGTAAAAACAACACAAAAAAGATACATGTGTTAAGATGTTGTGCTTGTGCACAGATTTACCTGCAGGCCACTGAAGGAAGGCACAAAGCAAACTCCATCAGAGTCACTGACGCTGTACGCCATGGCACTGGTGTCCTGGACGTCAGTGAAGAGCTCTGTGGGAACACAGCGACTCACTTGTTTAAGGTAAAGTAACTATTAGGTAACTATACTGTAGCTGCTACACCACTTCTTCATGTCTGATAGTCTATAGCCTCTGCTTGGTAAAGCATTTGTCATATTTTAGGTTTTCAAATTTTAACCATATGATAAACACATATAAAGAATGGAAATATAATATTCTGATAACACGGCTGACACAGAATAGTGTTCATTCTGAGTCTTGCTTCTGGCCACATGACAAATATTAGCTCTTCAGTTCCCACCCTCCCCTCAGGGAAATATCTGGCTCCTTATAGCTGCTTCACTCTCCACTATGTTCACCAGTGGTTGCTAGTTGCTAACTTTGCCTGCGATGCGGTGCTGATCAGATAATGAGCAGCAGATTTATCAGCGGCTTTCTCACTTAAACCGATCAGACATGCATGCAACAGAAGCTGAGACAGACTATGTGAGAAAAACCCATTTACATCATGGCAACATGGTCTCGAGTGAACTGAACTGAAGAGCACTTTGTGTCTGGGAGACCCACCCCATCTACCATGTTATGTTCCATTACTCAACCAGAGAATGTGTAACTGTCAGTGTTGCTGCAATACTTCTAACAAAGGCACAAGAGATTTTTTTTCCCATTCATGGAAGTAATGGAATAATTAATCAGGGAAGACCCTGGACAGTTCACCAGGGCCAGCATACAGAGACGAACAACACATTCACACTCATATCTACAGTGACCTCTGCATTTTGTCTCTCTATGGGCAGAAAACCACCAGAGAAAACCCACACACAAGGAAAACATGCAAACTCCACAGAGAAAGGCCCTCAGTCAGAAACCGTGGGCCAAGTTATACACTCGGATATGCAGCTTGCCCTTAAAATAGTATTTTAACAGTGATTCACATGTTTCTAACTCTATTGTAGGTGAATATTTACTTACTTTCTTGTTTTGTGTTTAGTTTATTCCTATTACCTTATTACTTTTACATTCTTGTCAAAGAATAATTTGACGATTTAAATTACTGAATGATAATCTGGACCACACACTGTTTGCACCTACAGATACACAGGTCCGGTTAATGGCTCAAGCAGCAGCAGTTACTGTGACGTGATTTTGTATGGACAGATCAAGTTCTAGAACTCCTCACTCCAAAAGATTACACAATCCAACAACACTGCCAGCTCGTTGTGTACACAGCTCACCCAGCCTCTGTGCCCAGTTGATAGCAGTGCCTGTGTCCGCAGAATTGCCCTCCGCCAGGTACACCACCTCTGGGCCGATCTTCCACCCCACCAGAGGATACAGACCTACAGAGAAGAAGTGCCGGTTAGTAAAGTGACTGTATGTAAGAAAATGTGGATGCTATCATTCTAATATGTGCGCTTTACCTGCTACAGATGTATGCGGTTTGCTCCCAGTGTTGATGTCCATGAAGGTGCCTGTTCCCATGGTGATCTTCACATCGCCAACATCAAAGCAACACTCTCCAAACATGGCTGCCTGCTGGTCTGCCATCTGCAACAGAGGGATAGAGGAAATGAAACACGTAAAATCCTTCATAGTCTCATACAATTTCAAACATGAAATACAGGAATTAGCTTTTAAAATTAAGAGAAAGAGTAAAAAAATAAGACAGTTATGTATCTCTGAAACTTTTTGGCCCCTACCATAAATATCATAAACAATCATAATTTGAACATCTTTAATATTCAGTTGTAATTGAACAAGACACTTGCACTGCACACAATGCATGGTGCAGTTTCCACTTGCTGATTAACTATAAAAAAAAATACCTGGACTGAATACATATATTTACAACATAATTGTGGTGACAAGCTGGCAGAAGATAACACGTGTGATGCCAAGTCCTTGACAACTCACCACTGACATGATAGGAATGGATACTCCGAAGATAGATGGGTCTGTGGAACCAAAGTCATGACTGGTGCATCATGAAGGAGAGACCAGAGACAATGCATTATCTCACACTCACTGTCAGCCTTCTGTGGTGATCTAGTCTACGCTGTGATGCTGTACTTTTAAGTTATTAAATGAAGTGTGGAAATGATAGGAAGGTTTTGATATTGAATAATATATGCATAGTCATTTGGAATTGGGAGGAAATTGTTGGCAGACTCACCCTGTGTTTTCTACTCTGGGGAAGATAGAGAGAGGCAGAGACAACAGAGAGCAGAGTAAACCACTCCAACACATCTGTAAACAGAAGCCACGTTACAGAGGAGTGAAAAAAAACACCAAACAAAGAAAGAAAACGTGATAAACATCAGACCTGATAGGAGTCAAATATGCCTGTTGAACTGGCATTAGAATAATCTGTGGCATGGACGTGACCTAAAACAGACAAACTATGCATTAAAAAGACAAATATACATTTGTTTGAGCAATGTTTCTCACAAACATTTCTACAGAATTTAAGACTTGCAATAGGATTGGAAAAGCTAAGAACATGCTTCAAAGTCTTCAAATTCTCTAAATAGATAGATAAAATCTAATCTAATCCACTGGACAGATCAAACTAGTTTTCAAAATAGAGAAACGCTCATTGAGAAATGACTCTCACGTGAGCTCACCTTTTGTAAGTTTGAACAGGAGCCAGGTGTCTATTGTTCCGAAGCAGCAGTTGTCTTCAGCTACTGCTTGAAGAACCTGGAAGAATAGAGAAACATGATGAGACTGAGGGGTGAAAGCACAGCCTGGAGTATCGGTTGTACCAGTTTCATTTGTATGAAAGGACATTTGTTTGTTAATGTATTATACTTAGGTTCTATTTCACTTCACAAGTCTTCTGATATTAGATAACACATCTTTATTGTGGCTTCAGCTTTATGGTGAACACTCTTTCTGAATTCTGGTGTCACTTCATGTGCTTAACAAGTCAGTGTAAATCACAGCTGCTGTGTTCATAGCAGTTCAATGTTTGCCTGCTCACTCACCTGCTTGTAGTGCATCAGGGCCCAGACGAGACGAAAAGTAACATGCTGGGTAGAGAAAACAATAAGACTTGCTGCGAGCAACCTCTTCTGTCTGGACAGGAAGTACAGCACCTTCGTTATGCCGCGGATTGCCTTTGGTTGTAGGAAGAACAACAGAGAGCCTTAACGGACGGTACTCAAGTCCACTTCTCAAGAAGTATTCCTTATTTTACTATGTAAGAGATTCACAAATGAGTCAAAGACTCACGTTCATGGTGCAGGATCTGTTCCAAGACTTCACCAGGTCTGCAGCTCGCTGGTCCTGCCAGGTGATGAAGTTATGGAAGGGAACGCCAGTTTTCCTATTAGGAGAAAGAGAGGAAATAAATTGATTTTAAATAAGAAATGTGATAAAAGAGAACTTAAACAGAGGTCAAAACATGTTTAGCTATGATTCTTTTCATGTATAGGCTAACTAGAGAAAGCACTGAGCACTTAGTTTCCCAGTGTTTATACAATCCCTAAGTTGGTTGGGTTAACAATTGTTTATAAAAGATTGGATCTCATTGACCAACATAACATATTCTCGTTAGCAAAGGTTATTATTACAATGTATTATGAGATTATTATTGTTTATGTTACTTGTCCCATGTTGTGAAGGTGCCGCGTTGTGTGGAAATGCCCATGGCCTCTATCTGACGCATGTGCACTCCTGCATCTACACACAAACACAGACAGAGAGTGTGCATAAGCTGCTAAACATAAAAACAAACTCACTTGAAGAGACACCAATGGACACAAATAGTTGACAACATGACAGAACACCAAGCATATTAGCTTGTATATGCATATTATAACACAAAAGTGCATGCATAGTATCTGCCTGGTTTATTTGTTTTAAAGTGAAAACAGACCAATCAGATTATCAGGACAAATGAACCACATCCAGTCTAACCCTTGACGTGTGTGTGCATATATGCAGTTGTACCTTGTACAGCTCCTTTGACCACAGTAACAAACCCTTTCCACAGTTCATTAGGGTCCATCTCCACGTGCCCCACCTCTGGATACAAGGGCTTCACCTATGGAGAAGACACACAGACAGGGTGATGATGCACGTGTGTTTGGTGTCATCACTGGAGAAAACAGCATGAACAGAAGGAGAAGACCTCTCTGGTGCAAGATCCTCGGATTTGCGTCTCCTTGTCATAGACATGACATCGGACAGATGTTGTACCGACGTCCACTGACAAAACGAAGCGCTCCTTGTTGAAACCGTTCCTCTGACTCCCCATCATAAACAAGTGAGTCCCAGTCTAACCCTCAGTTCCGCAGGTGCACTTCTGTCATCGCCAGCTCATGTTTGTCCTGTTTAAAGCCCGACAGAACCTTATCTGCTCATCTGACGTGTTGGTGGGGCTGTAACTCGACCTTCGGACCAGTTCCACCTCCACATCCACCTGTCAGCACACCAAACCCGAGCTGAACTTAAGTTTCTTCTGCCCAGGCGCAACAGAGTTGAAACACAGCGGTCCTCCGTGTGTTTTCACAATGACAAAATCCGAAGCACTGGCAAATCCATGTTATCAATCTGACTCTAGTGTTTGATATCTGGATCTAGTGTTCGAGGTTTAACTCTGGAACACAAAGCTGAAGTGGTGGTCGAGTTTAAACTTTACGTTCAGCTAGCTGCTGCTTGGCTAACAAACAGAAAATAAAAGTTCGGGGCGAAACTAGTTCACCCTGCTCCTGCTTCCTGTCTTTAAACATTCTTCACTATTATTTCGCCCACTACACAGTTTCTTTTTTGAAATTGTATGCTGTGGATTCCGCCCATGGATGTTGTAATTCCGCCCATTACGCTAGACGTTCTTCTTCGTTACTGTTTTTACGTCGAGTTGCAAGTTGCAACCTGCTTTACCGCCACCTACTGTGTTTAGGTGGGGACACGTCTTGGACACTGGATTTAAAAGTTAGATTATAGCACTTTTAATTTGAAATTTCTGCAAAACTGTACAATACAATTACATTAGTACAATTCTATTTTTATGAGTATGGTAATTGTCATAGATTAACACACTGTTAATTTGATACAGTGTGTTATGTTTGTGTTCTTGTTTATTTCCTTACATTGCCTGAACCAATGATTCTTGAGATTTTTGAGACCCTTTAAACACACGCAACACAACACATAAATAAACAGATAACACTAAAATATTTTTTTTGTTCCAGTCACTCTAATATTGCTCTCAGATCATGCTCTCATGTTAATTATCAATACAAATTGTTTGCACATAACTGAGCAGCCCTATGTTGTATTTACAAAGTATCACATTTTGTTTTATAAAATGAGAACAACAAAACAATGAAATGATAAATTAAGTTTTCATTTCATTTTGATTACCCACCCAAAATGTGAACTGGCTTTTGTCCTTATCAGCACCCGTAGATGTACACGCATGCGTGACTGAAAAAAAAAAGTAGCATGCGGATGTTTGTAGCCGAGTGAACACACGTGTGTTCATCAGTAGCGACTCTCCGTGATTGTGTACCTTTTAACGCACAAAATGACAAGGAAACACGTAAGAAACTTGTTACATTGCATTGATATTAATCTGGCTGCAACGTTTATTGCGTAAATATTAGTCTAAAGCTTTAGTCTTTTGAGCTGAAGACTAACTTGCTAACGGTTAAGTTAGCTGGCAGTCGTCATTCCCTGGGACAAGATTGCCACATAAAAACAGTGTTTTAACTTGTTAACATAAAACATTATAACATATCTGCTTTTGTCCTTATCAGCACCCGTAGATGTACACGCATGCGTGACTGAAAAAAAAAAAGTAGCATGCGGATGTTTGTAGCCGAGTGAACACACGTGTGTTCATCAGTAGCGACTCTCCGTGATTGTGTACCTTTTAACGCACAAAATGACAAGGAAACACGTAAGAAACTTGTTACATTGCATTGATATTAATCTGGCTGCAACGTTTATTGCGTAAATATTAGTCTAAAGCTTTAGTCTTTTGAGCTGAAGACTAACTTGCTAACGGTTAAGTTAGCTGGCAGTCGTCATTCCCTGGGACAAGATTGCCACATAAAAACAGTGTTTTAACTTGTTAACATAAAACATTATAACATATCTGCTTTTGTCCTTATCAGCACCCGTAGATGTACACGCATGCGTGACTGAAAAAAAAAAAGTAGCATGCGGATGTTTGTAGCCGAGTGAACACACGTGTGTTCATCAGTAGCGACTCTCCGTGATTGTGTACCTTTTAACGCACAAAATGACAAGGAAACACGTAAGAAACTTGTTACATTGCATTGATATTAATCTGGCTGCAACGTTTATTGCGTAAATATTAGTCTAAAGCTTTAGTCTTTTGAGCTGAAGACTAACTTGCTAACGGTTAAGTTAGCTGGCAGTCGTCATTCCCTGGGACAAGATTGCCACATAAAAACAGTGTTTTAACTTGTTAACATAAAACATTATAACATATCTGCTTTTGTCCTTATCAGCACCCGTAGATGTACACGCATGCGTGACTGAAAAAAAAAAAGTAGCATGCGGATGTTTGTAGCCGAGTGAACACACGTGTGTTCATCAGTAGCGACTCTCCGTGATTGTGTACCTTTTAACGCACAAAATGACAAGGAAACACGTAAGAAACTTGTTACATTGCATTGATATTAATCTGGCTGCAACGTTTATTGCGTAAATATTAGTCTAAAGCTTTAGTCTTTTGAGCTGAAGACTAACTTGCTAACGGTTAAGTTAGCTGGCAGTCGTCATTCCCTGGGACAAGATTGCCACATAAAAACAGTGTTTTAACTTGTTAACATAAAACATTATAACATATCTGCTCCTTTTCCCTCAAGTGACATAGTCTCGGGTTTATTTTCGTGTAGTTGGGCTTTTAATTTTTATTTCAATCGATTGACAGAGGTCACAGTGATTGAGTCAGGGGAAAGCCTCTGAAATAGCATTATAAATTACTTTTGCTTGTTTATTATGGATATGTCCACGATTCTGATGTTGGTGTTCATTTATATTTTAATATACTGGAATCTATTTTAGCCTGGGGCTAAACTGTTCTCAAAATAAATCAAGGTCACACACTGTTTTGTTACTAAAGTATTTGTTTATTTCAGCCTAGAACACGTCGTCGAGGAAAAGCTGTCACTCGTGACGCTGCAGAAGAACCTGGCACTGGCAAGTCCCTTCTTTGAAATAATATAATGTTCAGTAAACGTGATGGGCAGGTGGTAGTAAATTCTAATATATTAACTATTGGATAAATGTTCTTTTCTTTTCAGAGGGACAGACTGAGACGGAATGTTTAAGTGATAAAGCGATTGAGGAGGGTGCTGCCATTGAGAGCGCAGAGACAAAAGAAGAGGAAAAGAACCAGGATGAACAAGGTATTGCAAACGCAACACGTGTCCTAATGTCTGACTGAATTTCTGTAGGGTGTCTGTAATGAATCTGTGTGTTTTAGATTCTCAGATGGACTGTGTCATTGAAGTAAAAGGAAACATACCTACTGTCACTGTGTCCTGGGCGGAGAAGGATGCTGATTCAGAAAGAGCCAGTCCAAATGATCAGAGTAGTAAGTCACCATTGCATTTTGTCACGTTTTCTTTTAACTAACTAATGCCTAACGCTTTGTTGGAGAAAAAAGAGTTGCATCTAAGAGCAGTGAGACCTTAAACTACTACAAATTTGTCCACATTTAATACATTTGTGTTGTCCTCAAGTTGCTGGTATTTTGTTGGCCTTTATATATTTAAACGTGGGTGTCGTAGCAAAAAGTGATTGGTCATTTTTAAAGTGATACTTATATTGACTTGTTTTTTTTTGTTTTTTTTAAATCTCTCCTCAGTTGATGACCTTGGATTCATGGACAAAACTCCGGGTGAAATATCGGAGATACAGACCGAAGACGCAAAAGAAAAACAAGGTAATACAACTATTGCAGACAATGAAATCACATCCATGTTAAATGTAACATGGACAAAGAAGCTAAGACAAAGCTTGACTTTCAATGTGATCCTAAAACATGTCTTTTAAAGACTGCATCTTTTTATAAATACCCAAAACTGTGGAAAAGGGTAAGAATGTGCTGAAATGTTTTTTTTATCCTGCACTCTGCCAGGAACTAACAGTCTGTTAGTCTGTAGTTAGTAATGATTAGGGATGCAACGGATCTGGTATTTTACCGAACCGTTCGGTACACCCAGTTTGGTTCAATATGCAACGGCAAACAGCGGTATTTCGGTACGTTTCAGTCCGTCAAAATGCTGCGTGATTAGATCCACTCAGGAGCAGAGACATGAGCGCAGCTGCACACTCAGCATCTCTGCTTATGCCGCCTTCAGCATCAATCAGCACGAGTGAACGAGACTCTGAAAAAAGGAAGTTTGAAGAGGCACCGTCTTCGTATAAGTCCGCTGTGTGAGATCATTTAAGATTCAGCGTAGACTACGATCAGAATGACAAAATGAATGTCAACAAACAAACCATGGTGTGCAAGCATCTGTTATGCAGCGCATTGAAGTTGGTTATTGGACAGAAACTCGCTCTACAGCACCCAGAGCAAGCGTCCTCATCACCCGTCTCTTTCACTTGGAACAGCATGGTGTAGTTGTAGTTTCTGAGAGTGGGTTAAATGTTGTTTATTTTTGTTGGATAGCACTAAACTTTATTTATTTTTAATGTGTGTGTGGTTTTATGTTTGCTGTTTCATTTGATCTGATGGTGCACTATTGTTTAAATAAAGTTTGTGGTGTGATCATATCTGTGCTTTTAATTATTTTTACAGTGTAATATTGCCTTTGCCCGTCTGAGCAGTTTTATATTAAGATATCGAAACCGTACCGATACCGTGGCCCAAAAACTGTGATACATACCGAACAGTGGAGAAACTGTACTGTTGCATCCCTAATAATGATGGTGTAAAACAAATAAGTAATGTTTTCTCTCTGTTACAGTAACCAAGAAACGGAAGGCAGACCTTGAAGTCAAGACTTGCCCGTTGAAGAAAACGAAGCTCAATGACGGTGTGAACCCAAAATAAAACGCGCTGTTTGTTTTAAAAATACTTTTCATGTAAATGAACATTCATTTTCTGTTTGTTTGTAGGTTTTTGTCTCTATGTCGGCAACCTGAACCACTCGAAAACGTTCGATGAGGTCAAAAATTCATTAGCGAGTTACTTCATGGCACAAAGTCTTCTGTTTCAAGACATCAGATTAGACCGGTCAAAGTGAGTATCTTTGTTTTCTTTTTCAGCAGTAAATGTAGCGACTGGTGAAATGGTCATATTTTCTGCATGAAGTCGTAATCAATGCTCTGCTGTCATAGGAAGCATGCACATGTTGATTTGGCCTCGGAGCTGGACTTGACCAAGGGCTTGACCTTAAATGGAGGGAGTGTCCTTGATAAACCAATGAGGATCGCTAAAGCAAAGGTCAAAAATGTGGACCAGGTGAAGGAGAAAACTCCACAGGGAAAAAAAGGTGACTCTTCCCATTGTTTGGTAACACATCTGAACAAATCACAAGTCATCTAATGTAAGATATTTGGTCTAATCTGTGGATACTCCTGTCTGTAGCGGCCAGAGATGCTAGATGTTTGTTCTTGAAGAATCTCCCATACAGTGCAACAAAAGAAGACATTAAGAAAATGTTTGAAAAAGCCATTAACGTGAGGTTTCCTGGTGGAGCCGAAGGTCCGAGCCAAGGGTGAGCATTTTAAACACAACGGTGTCAAATGAGCAAAACATACATTGTGTTATTTTCTACCATGCAATGACCAGTTTATTAGAGAAAACAAAACAAGTAAATTTAATGGATATTACTGTTCTTTCTTTTCAACAGTATGGCTTTCCTGGTGTTTAATGATGAATCCACTGCCAAGAAAACACGGCAGCAAATGCAAGGAGCCAAGTTCCAAGACCGGGATTTAATTGTGGACTTTGTCGGAGAAATAAGTGGAATTAAAGCCACCAAGGCTAATGACAAACCCCAGAAAAATGGTGAATACTTTTCAGAGACCTACTGTTGACAGCAGGCAGGTTTTCCAGTTTTCTAATAAAACCTCTTCTTTCCCACAGCTGCAGCTCCTCCAAACAACATCTTGTATGTCAGCAACTTGTCTTGCAGTGTGAAAGAAACATCCCTCAAGAATATCTTTAAAAAAGCTGTTAATATCCGAATGCCTCAAAGCCAAGGAAAACCAAAAGGGTAAATATATACTCTCCGCCTACTTATTATAGTTTTTCAAAGTATTTGATTGTTCTTAAACATCTGTAATTATCTGCAGGTTCGCTTTTGTTGAGTTTGCTTCTGTGGCAGATGCTGAGAATGCGTTGCAATCAACCAAAGACGCAAAGATCTCCAAAAGGGCAATCAGAGTACAGTTCTTTGAAGAGAGAGAAACGCCAGAGAAGGCAAAAGGTTGGTGATGGTTCCTCCTTAAATTATTCATGTTCGTTTCCAGTTGTCTCATTATCTGCTTGATCACGTCAAATTCATATCGACTATTGCCAAAACATCAATTAACGCAGTTTGAGCTATTATGAAAACAGTGATACCACACTTGTTTTTTCTTTTCAGTTGAACTAAATACTCTAATAGTCTCGAGCCTTTCTGAGAAGACGACTGCAGAGACTCTCAAAAGTGCTTTTGAAGGAGCCTGCAGTGCGAGGGTCCCCGTAGATAAACAGACAGGAGTTTCAAAGAAGTGGGTGGCATGAAGTTAATTTACGTATTTTTCACAGATTCCTGAAAGTCTCCTTCACATTGTCTGGATTATTTTTTTTTCTCAGGTTTGGTTTTGTGGAGTTTGAGAGTGAAGAGCATTGCAAAGCTGCCAGAAATGCCATGGAGGACTGTGAGATAGATGGCAGCAAAGTGACTGTGGGGTACGCTAGAGCCAAGCCTGAAAAGAGTCATCACCATGGCGACGGAGGAGGCATGGCAGGCCATTGTGGTGGTCAGCCTGCCGTTCAAGGGGCTGGCAAAGGTGTAAACAGCCGTAAAAAGAGTAAGACTGACTTTTACTGCTATAATAAAAAGAAATTAAATCAGAATTTCTATATTAAAGGCAAAGTGTCTGATCTGTGTGTGTTGGTCCCTGCTCCTAAGACAGGCACCCTCACTCTTAATGAAAACATGGCTGCTGTTGAGGACATAGGAAAAACAAGCGATAAACCTCTTAACAAAAGGCTCACCTTATAAAATCTATGCCCGCTTAAGTCTTTGATATCTTAAGAAAAGGCGTGCCACCTTATTTGTCACCCTTTTTCCGACAGTAAAAATGAAGGTGCCGTCACTTCACTCCCCCATTATTATCTAATGAGGCAGCAGCAGCAGACGGCAGCTTCTGTGTTACCTGCAAGGCAAACATTTTTTTCTCTATTTGGTGTGGGAGAGTGAGCAGATTTAAAACAGAAACGCGTCTCTAGCAGCCATTTAACTCATACAACCACACTTAAGGGATATTCGGAATTCTCACTTAAACTTGAAAGCGCTTGGAAGTCTTAATCCTGCAATGTTAAAGAAAGTGAAAAAAAATCACTATATCCACTGCAGCACTATGGATTTTGTCTAAATCAAACTGTTTTTTTGTGCAGGTAAAAAACGGAGAGCTGGTTTGAAGCAGGATGCAGCCAAAGGAGAGGACAATAAAGTCTAAAGGCATTGTGCAAACTTTAAGTGTAAACGTGTGCAAGATTGTTGGTCTTACTTGACTGTATATCTTGTGGAATCGTTGTTGTTTTATTTCACATTTTTACTCTTAAATAATCATGTCATAACTATTATAGACACAAGTGTTTTAACACTGTACATGTTTTCAATGAGAGAAGATGAAGATTTAACCAGTATGTGATTTTCTAAAGTAAAGAAACTCCTTTGAAAATGTCATCAGGTGTATATTTGTTATTATTTTAAGAGCATCTCAAGGGAATTTGGCAAAAATTGTTCACAGATTATCTGTGTATGTAGGCTGGCTTAAATCCCTATGTCCCTATGTATGTAATCCCACACTTGATAATATAGAGTTCAGGGCTCTGCTGGGGTTGTACCGTCACTTCCAGGACTACTCCTTTATGCTGAAGATGGTGCTTAATGACATTAGCTGTAGTTTTGCTGTTGTTCACTTGCTGCAGAATGAATTTGGGGCCAATCAGATGTCTCCCTGATGGTTTAGCCCCATCAGTGCGCATTTGGTGTCCCTGTAATTTATCTCAGTAGGGGCCTTTTAGTTCTCCCCTGTGCCCTTCCAAATCTCTGGTCTGTTGGGAATGTACAGTATCTGTTTGCATTTTTCAGCATGAACTATCTCGGCATTAATCCTGACTAAATCCCCAACTTAATTTGCAGAAATAGAGCCCCAAACTTGTAAAGAACCTCCACCATGCTTCACTGTGCGTAAGGGTCATTGTTCTATCACTCACTCTCCAGACGTTCAGTGAGCAAACTGTCTTTCTGTCTCAATCAGATATTTAACATTTTTACTAATCAGTCCAGGGCACCTGCTGCAGTCTCTCTGCACTGCAGTGTTTTTACATAGTCCAGTTGCTTGGCCTTGTTTCTGCATTGGAAATATGACCCCTGATTTTGTGCAAGTGTACTGTTATTATTTGGGTGGCCACACCAAATATTAGTTTGATTGTGAAAACATTACATAAGATTAATTTTCCACATTTTATCCTGCTTAAAAAGTTTCCTAGATACTGTCCATTCAAATCAAAATACATGCACATTTCAATAACACTTGGATTGCAGTAACTCTCAGACAGTGACCTGCTGTAACACTAGTGTGAACCAGTCTTGTATAAAGTACTAAGAAGGGATACTTTTTATAATATTGCTTGAGTAAAGCAGTCTAAAAGTCTAAGTCGGGGTGTCAAACTCATTTTCACTGAGGGCCACATCAGCATAATGGTTACCCTCAAAGGGCCAGATGTAACTGTCCTACAGAATAAATGTAACTAAATATAAAGGTAACTACTACTATGTAACATTGATAAATAACTTTCTGTATTTATTACTAATTCAATTTCACTTGTCACATGATGCATATACAATGATACACTGTGATCTAGTGGCAGGATGCCATCACTTTGCAGGTAACGTAATCGCCATGCATTGTGGGAAATGCAGTTTATGGCCAACGCACAACTTAAAGCAGCATAGAGCTATTTTAACACAGATTTTTAAGACCAATTAATCACTCGCGGGCCACATCTGGACCCCGGGCCTTGAGTTTGACACATGGTCTAAGTAATTTTCTGACATAAAATGTACTTACGTTTGGATCGATAGGCTTGATAGGTTTAGTGGTCGGGCGAGTTGTCTATCAACTGAATTCTGGGAGGTTGTGGGTTCAATTCCTGGCTCTGTTAGTCTATATGTGTCCTTGAGCAAGGCACTTCACCCCATGTTGAAGTGTGTGAATGGCAAAACTAATGTAGAGCAGCTAGAAAAGCTCTATTGACCATGACCAACTCTTCTTCTTCTGATTTTATTTGGTAGTAACGAGTAACAAAGATAGTTAGAGGAAATGTAGTGGAGTAAAAGTTGCCAGAAATAGAAATAAAGTACAGATAGGGCACGTTATGACAGTGGTGTGTGTTTAGGGTAAAAAGTGCAGTTTTAAACCACAGACTGACTTTCTCACACACACACGTCGCTGCACATCTCCGGGTTTGTTGAAACTCGCAGAGATTTGGCCTAAAACCGCGCGGCGCGTGTCCTCAAATGACCTCACATCCTGTTTTCCCACTTCCTCCAGAGAGGACCGGTTTGGGACGGTCCGTCCGTCCACGGCGCAGCGTGGATCTGTGTGGGCGCGTTTCCTCTCTCTCTCTCTCTCTGGAGTTAACGGCTGCTGAGGTTGATCCGAGCAACATCAGTGCAGCAGTGTGTGAGCATGCTGCTGACTCACTGACACACACACACACACACACAACACAGAAGAGAAGAGGCTTTGGTGAGTGGTCACGACGCACGGATTATTACAGCATATTTCCACGATGTGAGGAGTTTATTCTGTGTGCTGAAGAAGTTAAAGGCGCTCGTAGGACAGGACTTTGACTCGTGTTTGTAAAAAAAAAAAAAGTACAAACACTAGTTTGTGGCTGCAGGTTCACACTCACCGTGTGGTTGCTCAGGACTCACACAGTTTTACAACAGTGTGGAAACTATTTCTCCGAAGTTTGCGTTGGAGTTTTGTCGTTGCGCAAAGTTTATCAAAGTACTTTTATCGCCCTGTAACTTTACTACTGCTACTGTTGTCTATTAACCTTAACTAAGTGCAATACATGTACACGTTTAAGTACCAGAGCTGTCATTATCACACCATTAACACACTGTACTGCATGTGGTTCATTATGCTTGTTTTGTTTGGCCAAGAATTCACCATAAAGGTAGATGCATTTGTTTTTTATTTACTGTCTGACCTGAACATCATTTCTTTTTTAGATTTAACTAAAGCTGCAACTAACTCATAATTTTAATAATCTTGTCTGCTCTGTTAAAGGTGCCATATGTAAGAATGTGGCCAAAAACGGTTACTACATTCAAATTCAAAATACAGAGGTCTTTTAGGTTTAATTTTCTGAATTAACTGGCAACCCGTGGTAGTGCGGCAGCTGAGACTCTACTGACTGCAATGATTGGTAGATGGCGATAGGTGGCGCCACATGCCAAAACATGATTTCAAAACATAAACATGATTTGCAGTCCGCAAAAAAATGTTTTTAATGCAAATATTTTGTCTGTACTGTTGTTGTTGGTGAGTTCAGTTTGTTATATGAACATTATTCCTGAGTCTCTGTGACATATTAGGAGGATTTTATGGCGAGTTGCTTTAGATTTATTACATAATGCACCTTTAAATATCAGAAAAAAGTAAAAAAATTAAAATGTTGATCATTGTTTACCAAACCTGGAAATGATGATGATACCAAAATGATTTTGTTGTCATATGGAGCAAAGCAACCAATTAATTATATTCACATTTAAGAAGCTGAAAAATCTGGAAAAACTCAAGCCGATCAATTGAATATCAAAGTAATTTAGTAATCAATTAATAATAATAATTGTTGCAGCCTTAGATTTATCACAACTGAATGTAAATGTCTTACCTCAGATTTGCAGATTTGTTTCAGAAGCATTGGAGTTGGATATATATGGTTGCATTTATTTAACAAAACTTTTCAACAATACAGGATGTGAGGAATATTTTGTGTAGAGGAGGAGAACGTGTAATGGACACACAATATATTAAATTTTTGTGTCTGCATGAGTGTATGTGGAGTAGCAAACCCAATGTTTGCTACTCCACTACTACAGACATCATTGTGTAGTATTTGTTTATTTACCACGAGTCATATCTCCACTGGAATGCTCAACAACAACGTAGCACATTTTCCTAAAATCATGTGGCCTCATCTTAAACTTGTATTTAAAGTTATGAGACAAACAGTATCACTGCAAATTACAGCAGCAGATAATACAATAAGATGATGATAAATAATGAAATAAAATGCTCTCTCAAAAGAGGACACGGCACAAACTGAACATGCTTCTAATGGAACTGATGACAGTTTAATTCTGGATTGCAGATAACACTGATAAACAGAACGTCCAATACTTTTTGAGGTAGATTGGCAGCTGCTATTTGAGTTGTTTTCTCTTCATAAAGCTATACTTATTAAATTTAGTTATTGTATGTGTTCAGAATTGACTAACTATTTACCTATGTCGTGCGTTTGTACCAAACCTGTTGACATGAACACAGCGCGATCTTAAAAAAAAAAAAGCGTGTTCAGTAAAGTAAGATTTGTTCTTTCTTTCCAGACTTGGGTGACATGTGGTACACAGAGGTCAGGTCTGATAGACTGTCAAACATTAGTCAAACATGATTTAGTGTAGGTGTCACTGTTATGGAGCATGTGTGTGTGTGTGTGTGTGTGTGTGTGATAGAGCAAAGGTTTACATATCTTCAGCACCTCAACAACATGCTTCACCAACTGCCTCTTATATAAAGAATCTCCTCACTTGATGTTAGTAAAGTCAGTTTAATGCTGATCACAGTGACAGGTGAGTGTGCGGTGCCAGGTCAGACATGTCTGGGCATGTTTTGTTGTAATCCTTGACAGTGCAGTCAAGGCAAAGTTGTTATTAGAAAGAGGTAAAGCTGTCCTTTTAATGACCAACTTGATACAGACACACATTACTTTATTTAGTTATTATTATTATTATATTGTTATTTAGGGCGTTTCGGTTTCACACGCACACACAAGACGCCATATTAGTGCAATATTAAAGACACAATGCAAGCTCAAATCAAAGCATCTGTTGAAAACACAGTCAAAAAAGTGTTCTGTCTTTGATTTTGTTTTGTTTTTTGTAGCTACGCTTGTGACAGAATGAAGACGAGAGAGGCGAAGATAATAAACAAGGGCCTGGAGGATGAGATGGTATGATGTTTATCTCACTTTATTTTATATAATGTTGAACAATTCATTGGCCTAAACGTTCTTCAAAACATCACATTTGCAGAGAAACAGGAAATGGTGTAATGTTTCATTTTGTAGACGTGTTACTATGGATACAAGTGTTATTGCGTGTTTGTGGTTGAAGGTTGTCAGTTTCATGTATGACTGTGTGCGCTGGCTTTAAAGACGTGTATATCATTTATGTGTATGTAAACGACTTTAATTGAAATCTATTGACAAATAGTTCATATGGTGCATATTGGACTTACATCATCCATTTTTCTCACATACGTTTACGTTCCTGTGGAATATAACGCTCACATGTTTCAGAGGTAGTTTGACATTTGAGGAAAAACAGATTTACACTGAGTTTGATCTTGGTGAAAATTGTCCGTGTAGGTCCGTGTACCTTCCGCCCGTTCGTTTTTCAAAATAAAACCAGAAATAAACCACCATCTCCTGCCATCTCCCGCCCCACACCCTGGAGCTCCATAGCGGGGGACACTGACCACCACCACTCCGCCTCCCTGGAGCCCCAGAGCGGATACAACAAGCACCACACGCATCCCCCCTGGAGCTCCACTGTTATACTTTTTTGGCCTTTTTACGCATTTTTAACGCTATTGACATTAATATGAACTGTTTTACATTATTTTCACGTTGCTATTTTTGACATTTTCACAATACTACGTGCCCCTCTGGAACTCCACAGCGGGGACAACAAGCACCACACACACCCCCCACGTTTATACTTTTTTTCACATATTTTCCACCACCTCCCGCACCACGATCTGGAGCCCCCAGGGTGCAACACAGAGCGGATACTTGCATTCATCAAAATTGATGATCAAAATGGATGTTTTGTCTCCCATTTTTCATTTCAGCACAAAATCAGAAATTGGAAAAACGAGTCGTTATCCGTTTTTTTTTCATTTTGATTTTGTAAACCAGTATTGAGAGAACAAGGCAAGGCTGGTTTTATTTTGAAAACGAATGAACGGAAGTTACACGGACCATCTGACCCTGTATTTACGCTAAGCTAACTTAATGATGCAGATGAATTTACACTGTACACATAGAAAAGATGCATTGATTTGCTCCAAAAACACCACTAGATGAATCTAATGAAGTTATGGCAGCTTAGACGGTGAGATGTTTCCTCTTTAAAATTAGCTTGAAGAACTCCCTCATCAAAGCTGAAAATCGTCCCTAACATTAATTCTGAATCACTCTTGCCAAAAATGCTTCCATTGTGCGATGATACGCGCCGTGTATTTGCTGTATTTATTACAGACTGTGCCTTTTATGATACCTTCTGCCTTCACATCAGTCTGTTTGTCCCACCTGTCAGTCTCTTTACGTCAGTGTTTCCTTGAGCAGGAGGTGTGGGGGTACCGGCCGTGCATGTGGAAGATGATCTTGGTGGGCGTAGGTGCTGTTTCCTCTGGCGGTCTCCTCCTGCTGCTGCTCTATTGGCTGCCTGAGTGGGGTGTTAAGGGCACATGCACACACACCTCGCTGAGGGACGCACACACACTGCTGCTCAGGACCACAGTACTTACCTTCTCTTCCACCCCCACACACACAACACACACTTGACATGATTTTCTGAATGTACAATCCTTTAAAGGGGACATATTATGCAAAATCAACTTAGTAATCATATTAATCCTTATATTTGTTGGCAAAGTCTGAAAAAAGTTGACTCACTCATGTTTTTGTGGTCCTCCTCAGTCTAAGTACAGGAGATAAAACACACAATGTTGACTTCCGCGTTCATTGGTACGTCACAATGCGCTAAATTCCTGAATTGTTGTCTCGCGCTTTGTCTGTAAAACACACGAGAGTGCAGGCGAGGGCAACAGCATCCGAAAACCGCAAAATGTTCTATTTTTGGCTCCACAGTGCAGCACAGAGTTCTACACAAACTTCCAGCCTCAGAGGATTTATCTGTCCATTTGATACGTGTAATATATGACGGCAATAGGCCTGCTAGAGCCTGCAAATGATCACTTTTCCAAATGCTAACTGCTGTTAGCTCCCAGTAGCCTCTGTGGCTGATGTCATTTCCTGTCCCTTAAGTTTCGTTTGACTTTTTTTTAAGGTGGACCTTTAAGGTGGACCTAAAGAGATACTAAACGGAGCATTCTGAACAGGGCTGTTTTGTTAGGGTGATTGAACTGCTGTGGTGCTTCATCCTTATGGTATTTTGACCAAAGCATGTCACAGACATGTTCATTAGGACACCAGGGAACTAGTTTAACTTGGAGAAATAGGCTATAATATGTCCCCTTTAATACAAGGAAACTGAAGTCATCTACTCATAATAAACATATTAGATTTAATGTAGCTTGTCTGTTGTCCCTTTACACTGAATAATGAGTTCACACTTGTGCAGCACACTGTGCCACTATACACAAATCAGCCACACAAGTGTTACTTTGGTTGGCACACACACACACTGTAAACACTGCAAATGAGAAAGACTGAAATTCTTTGTGTTGTAATCACAGAATGAGTTCAAGCAGTGGTTTCGAGCTAAAGTCCATGTGATGCTGGCTCCAGGGAAGAAACCCTTCGACAGTTTGGATCTGTGGCCCACAGCTCTTCTGCCCAATGGAGACCACAGCGTCGGCGCCGCACCAGAGCATCATGGGACGTTTTCTCAACACCTGCCTGTTCAGGTACCTTGGAGTAAAACTGTGTTTGCCGTATTTTAAAGGGACACTCACTGCTCTCACTGATGACACAGCTGCTAACAGTGATAAGGAAAATCTTGAAGCTGAAATTTGTAAAACACTTTTTGCCCAATTGTCTTTGTCACTTGTGCAGTCAGTATCTTACCCCCCTCCTCCCTTTCTCATCCCGCCTCCTCAGATTCACTACTTCAGCCACCACAGCTCTACATACTACTGGAATGACGAGGCGCAGACCTTTGAGACGTACAAGTATGAGTCCCTGTGTAAAAACACTCTGTTACTGTTAGCGCTGTCATTCATCGATCAAACATGAAGACACGAATGTGTGTGTGACTTTTCTAGAGGCTTGGAGGATGTGAAAGTGAGTTGTGCGAGCATCTACTCTGACCACAGCTCTGGACTCTGTGAAAGAGTGCAGGACTACAGGTACGCTCGTCATGTTTTCACTGTTTTACAAGTGTGGAGAAGATGTGAGGTGTCATAAATTCATTTGTCCACATTTAAGCTGATTTTAGACATGCACTGAAGTCAGGTCGGTTTCCTGAAATTGCCTGCATGAGACAAAGCAAATCTCAGGACATTTTTCATGCTAGATTTCAAGTAAAGTCTGGAAGATGTTGGGTGAATTGGTTCTAGATATGTGACAGAGTTTATGTCTGGGTAATGGCTAAATATTCATCTCCACATTTAGATCTTATTGATTGATCGATTAATCGTTTGGTCAATAAAATGTCAGAAAATGCTGTTTGTCAATCCTGGAAATGATGATCTTGAATGTCTTATTTTGTCCAAAAACAAAAATCATTTAATGATTTGTTTGTTATGTGGAGCAAAGAAACCTGAAAATATTCACATTTTAGAAGCTAAAACAGTCAGAAATCTTGTTTTAATCATAAAAAAATCTAAATAGTTGACGATTAATTTAGTAATCGATTCATCATTCAGTTGTTTCAGCTCTACCCTCATTATACGTGTTTTATTTCTTACAGGAGGTTGTTTTTTGGGGAGAATGAGATCGCTGTCCGAGTTCCCTCCTTGTTCAAGCTCCTCATAAAAGAGGTGAGTTATAATCTCAGACACACGATATCCCGTCGCCGTGATATGATGATAATAAGATAAAACATAAATACTCTCGGGCCTGTGTTTCTTTCTTTTCCCACATCAGGTCTTGAATCCTTTCTACATCTTCCAGCTCTTCAGTGTTATCCTGTGGAGCGCTGAGGATTACTATTATTATGCCACAGCCATCGTTTTTATGTCTGCCATTTCAATCGCTACCTCGCTGTATACCATCAAAAAGGTGAGTGACGCGTAGACGCAAGCTAGAAAAGACGAGGTCTTTAAGTCGTGACACGGTGCCTCGCTCGTTTCAGCAATATGTGATGCTCCATGACATGGTGGCAGCACACAGTGTGGTCCGGGTTACACTGTGCAAAGAAGATAAAGGTAAGTTCGTGAAAGCTGTGAGTGCAATTCACTCTGGATTGTGTTAATGCTGTAAAGTAAGTAAAATCATGTTCGGCTGTGATATCGTTATAGCTTTGCTCTTTCGCTCTATGATTATTTGTAGATATTTTGGAGGCCATGTCGACAGATCTTGTGCCCGGCGACGTCGTCGTTATTCCAGCAAATGGCATGATCATGCCCTGTGACGCCGTGCTCATCCACGGAACCTGCATTGTAAACGAGAGCATGCTGACAGGTTGTATTTTCAATGTTCTCTTATTTCCGTTTTTAAGATAAGAAAATGTCTTTTATCACCCTTGAGCAGATAAGATCATCCAGTCTGCGTTTAAAGGTGCTGAAATATATTTAAGATTTGTCCAGTTTTGAGTTTTAAAGGTGCAGAAGTCGCCATATCTGCCTTTGTCTCCGTCCTGATTTGACTATTGCATTTTCAAAGGTCCAGTGTGTCATTAGTGACACTTCCACTCTCCCCTCTCTTTGCCATGTATCAGGGAACTACGGTGGCCTTCACATACCAACAAGAATGTGAACATTCTCTCTCAACTCGCCCTCTCTCTACCATGCACTCATCTGACTTGTCTTTATTGATCAAATGAGTTTTATTTTTTAAGGCAGTTACACACTCTTACAGCATGTATAAGATGAAGAGCGTTTCTTTTTTCCCATGACATGATTTCATAGTTGATCAGCATCAGTGTTCACAGAGCTGTGGCTGACTCTCTCTTCATCCTCAGGAGAGAGTGTGCCAGTAACCAAGACCAGTCTGCCCAGCTCAGGTGAGGATTCAGCCAGGAGCTACAACATGGAGGAGCACAAGAGACACACTCTGTTCTGTGGCACCCATGTCATCCAGACCCGCTTCTACACTGGTGAAATGGTGAAGGCTGTTGTGGTCAGAACAGGTGAGACAGAGGGAACATGTTGATGCCCCGGTGATACATGTTTGGCCTCTACAAGTGATTCCAGGAAAGTGATCGAATATGACTTATCCTACAGGCTTCAGCACAGAGAAAGGCCAGCTGGTGCGCTCCATCCTCTATCCGAAACCCACAGACTTCAAGCTGTACCACGACGCGTACCTGTTCCTGTTGTGTTTGGTGGGAGTGGCAGGAATCGGCTTCATCTACACCATCGTCCTCAGTGTGATGAATCAGGTACAGTGTGACTTATTATGCAAAATCAACCTTTTAATCATTTTAATACTTATATTTGGGACTCTGGAGGCCCTATGAGTAGGCAAAGTGTGAAAAAAGATGACTTTTTAAAATGTTTTTGTGGTCCTCAGTCTAAGTACAGGAGATAAAACACACAATGTTGACTTCCACACACAATGTGACGTCACAATGTGCAAATTCCTTTGTGAGAGTGCAGATGAGGACAATAGTATCCGGAAGTCCGCGAAGTGTTCACAGTGCAGCACAGAGTTCTACACAAACTTCAAGCCTCAGAGGATTTACGTGTCCAGTGGATACATGTTGCATATGACGGCAATGTGCCGGCTTGAGTCGGCAACTGATGGCTTTTCCAAATGCTAACTGCTGTTAGCTGCCGGAGCCTCAGTGACGCTGACGTAGTTTCCTGTGTCTCATTTGCATTTAAAGAGACAGGCACTCAAAAGCGAGCGTTCTGAACAGGGCTGTTTTGGCAGAGTGATTGAACTGCTGTGGTGCTTCATCCTTTACGGTATTTTGACCAAAGCATGTCACAGACATGTTCATAAGGACACCAGGGAACTAGGTTCACTTGTAGAAATAGGGTAAAATATGTCTCCTTTTTAAAAGGCATGTCTGCACGTGCGTCATTGTCCACTACTGAAGGCTGTTTCTGGATTCCATTCAGGTTCCGGCGAAAACTATCATCATCGAGTCTCTGGACATCATCACCATCACTGTGCCGCCGGCCTTACCGGCGGCCATGACGGCTGGGATCGTGTACGCACAGAGGCGTCTGAAGCGAGTCGGCATCTTTTGCATCAGCCCCCAGAGGATCAACATGTGCGGTCAACTGAACCTGGTTTGCTTCGACAAGGTATTTCAAACGGTTTCATTTCCAGCTCTGCACTTGTCACATGTCTGTTTATCACATGCACATGAACTGTACTTGACTCGCACTGAATAATCTCTTGCCTCAGAATGCGTAAAAATTAGTTATGAAGCTTTCACTTCCCACGCTAAGGTCGAGTACAAGCTCCCGTTTTAGTCTGACTTCATGGTTTAATAAGTGTCCAAACCATAATGAGACAGAGCTGTGGTTGTGGCCACTGAGCAGGAAGTTATGTTTTATTACAGAAATAAGAGGATGGATATGTAGTGGATTTATCAGTGAGTGTAATTGTGGATCATTGGAAATATTTGTTTTTTTTACTGTTCCCAGCCTGTAAAATGTGAACATTTGCACTAACTCTCAAAATCTGAGCTGTAACAATGTTTATATCCTGACTCCTGATTACTATTTCACTGTGGTTGGTGTCTTCCTAAACAGTGGTACAGCCAGATCTGTATTTGTTTTTCTTTTAGACCGGTACTTTGACAGAGGACGGTTTGGACCTGTGGGGGATTCAGAGAGTTGAAGACGGCAGGTATTGGGTTTTTGAAAATACGATTTTTGTTGTGCATTTTTCACGTGTAAGCTCACTTTGTGTGACTTCCACCTGCTGAGTCAGTCCCTTCCTCTCTATCCCAGCTTTTCTCCTCCAGAGTCTGAAGCAGCCAAGGAGAGTCTGGTGAAGTCTGTGTTTGTGGCCTGCATGGCCACCTGCCACTCACTGACCAAGATAGAGGGCCAACTCTGCGGAGATCCTTTAGACCTGAAGATGTTTAATGCCACAGGCTGGGTGAGTGTGTTTACTCACAGCAGTGTGTACATTAATTATGCAGCACCAAACACACTTGCTGCCCTGGCAGAGCAAGTCGGCTGAAACGGCCACAATCTAGTACCGCAGATACACTACCTTTCAAAAGTTTGGGCTCACTTAGAAATGTCCTTTTTAGGACTTCGAAATTTTTTTTCCAATGAAATACACTCTATACATTGTTAATGTGGTAAACGACTATTTTAGCTGCAAACGTCTGGTTTTTAATGGAATATGTACATAGGTGTATAGAGGCCCATTTCTATTCCACTTCCATTCAGTCCATCTGATTAGAGAACCTTGAAAACCCTTGTGCAATGATGTTAGCACAGCTGAAAAGTCCTTTGACTAAAGCAAAGTTTGAAGGGCAAAATTATTATTTTGAATAAAAATAATTTCATCATATTCATTTTGCAACTCTTTTGACGAATACAAGTGTGAGTTTTAAAGGAAAACACAACAACATTGTATAGGTGAGCCCAAACTTTTGAACGGTAGTGTATTCCAGCATGAACAGAGGAAGCTGCCATGTAACATATTCAAAGATGATCATATGATCTCGTGTTTGTTAAGATCCTAGAAGAGCCCACCGAGGAGGAGACGGCGCACCACAATCCCATAATGCCCACGGTCGTGCGACCTCCGAAGCACGTCGTCCCTGAAGCCAATCAGAGCAACCCTCCTGCTCAGAACATGGTACAGTGACTCTCTGTGTCTTTATCCTTCAGTCAGGGTATCTGTTAATGACTGTAAAGACATCATTTTTTCAGGAGCTCTCTGAAAAAAGGTCTAATTTGCTTTCCTTTGCAAACCTTCTTCCTCCACTTCTACTGTGGTTAATGATTTTCTATTATTATCTGTCACAATAACGGTATTGATGTCCACTAATGTAACACTTTAGATTAGGGAACATATATTCACCATTAACTAGGTGCTTACTAACATGTATAAGTAGCATACTAGCCCTTTATTAGTAATCATTAAGCAGGTATTAACACCTTATTCTACATAACCTTATTCTACCTCTATTATGAATTAAGATTTTTCCTTCATACTGTGTTTATTGCCTATATTAATAGTGTTTTCGGTCTTAAATTTCATTCAAGGTAACAATACAAAGGTCTTAAAGAGTCTTAAATGTGACTTTCTGCAACCTGCATATACCCTGATTGTTTGTTTGTTGTTGTCTTGGTGGATAGACTTGTGTTTTCAGTCCCTTCTCAGTCGTGGATTTCCTGTCGCTTATATTGTGGGTGCAACAGAGCGAACAGTTGGGAGTCTCAGATTCCTGATTCCAAACCTGTGTCTTTGCTCCTCAGCCCTTTGAGATCGGCATCGTGCGTCAGTTCCCCTTCTCCTCAACGCTGCAGAGGATGAGCGTCGTCGTGAGGAAGTTGGCAGAAAAGCACATGGATGCTTACTTGAAAGGAGCTCCAGAGGTTGTGGCCAGCCTCTGCAAACAGCAAACAGGTCTGACACTCGCTGTCCTCGCTCAATAATTGACATAAAAAGGATGTTTCGGGTGTTTTTATGCACAGCCTCTCATGCACTCGTTCTCCATTCCAGTCCCACTGAGTTTCACAGAGACTCTGGAGATCTACACCAGGCAGGGTTTCCGTGTTATTGCCCTGGCACATCGTCAGCTGGAGTCCAAACTCTCCTGGCACAAAGTTCAGAGCCTCAGCAGGTATGTTTCCATTCACAGATAACACTGTCCACAGTACATGTGGCTAATGACGACTCCTGAAACGCCCTCAACCTAAAATACTGTAACACTAAGACAAATCAGCTTTGTTTAATGAGTGTTGTAATGTGTGATAGACAGTTTGAGTGATAACCAGGCAAAGATAAGATGAAATGACAAAATGTCCACTTATATCTACAGGGAAGCAGAAAATGGTCAAGTTATTTCATACAAAGAGCAAATATCATAATTTGATGTCAGGAAACTAATAATTAAACTAAAACGATTTGCTTGATTCGTTGTGTTGCTCCCACAACAACAAACGATGCTGAAAATAATTAAATCCACAGAGCCTCAACCTTCACATTAGGCCACAAAATACTCTTATCCCGAGTATTGATTTAGAATTAGGTGGTTGTCAGCAGGGACAACCTAGACTGAAATCAAAACATTCCTGTCTGTGTCTGGGTGTTTGTTTGCCCTCATGTTGGTGGACATGGCAATCATTAACTGAAGTAAGAGTGGATAAGGAAGGTTCACAGGAAGGCAACGCATGAATTACAACTACTAAACTTCTAGTAACACATGTGTGATGTGTAATAATGACTTGAAAGTTATGTCATTGATTTTCTGTCACCTTTGTTCATTCCTGGACATCTGGATTTACAAAATGCCTTGGTATATTAGTCCTATATAAATGAATATTGTTATTATACTGTAACGTACAGTAACCCAAACACAAAGTAATATCTCTGTAATAACATGTTGGACATAAGAGTGGATGAAATTCAACTTTATAATATGGCAATTATGAATTTTAATATGAATCTCCAGAGCAAAACCTCTGAATATATTATTATTATGACACTATCACCTGTGTTATTTGATGGAAATCAGAAATAAGATTGGTGTTACCTCCCTATTAAAAAAAATGACTGAATAATATAATATTACCATGGACTAACAGTACTATAATTGTTAAAAGTGTTCCCTGGTGTTTACATGTTTACATGTTGTCTTAGGGACCTGATAGAAACCAACATGGAGTTCCTGGGTTTGATCATCATGCAGAACAAAATCAAGCCGGAGACTGCTGGGGTTTTACGTGAATTGCGACAGGCTAACATTCGCACTCTGATGGTCACAGGTAACTCGGCTCACTGGGTTTGTTGCTGAAATGATGAACGTCTGTGCTTTTTTTTTAATGCTCATTTTCTTCCTCTGCCAGGTGACAACATGCTGACAGCCATATCAGTAGCTCGAAGCTGTGGGATGGTCCGAGCACATGAGAGAGTCATTATAGCAGAGGCTGTGGCACCTAAAGATTTAGAACCCGCGAGTATCACGTGGCATTACACTGAGAATCCTGCTCAGATCGCCAAGGACACTCAGGTGAGACAGAGAAATGATCAGAGGCACTGGCCAAGGAAATCGGTATATGAAAACACATATAAACAACATATATATACATGTTTACATGTATGTATGTATATGTATGTTTATATATACATATACACTCTTAGAAATAAGGGTTCTAAAAGTGTTCTTCCACAAGGGCTGAGGTTCTACCTGGAACCATTTGTTTTTCAAGGGTTCTTGGTAACACTGGTGGTTCCAGTAAGAACCATTTCGATCCAGAGAACCCTTCGGAACCCATTTCCTGAATAAGGGGTTTTAAGAGGGTTCTTGGTTACACTTAGGGTTCCAGGTGGAACCTTTATAAAAAGGTTCTAACTGGAACCAAAAAGGGTTCTCATATGAGGACAAGCTGAAGAACCTTATATGGTTCTACTTGGCACTTTTATTTCTAAGAGTGTATGTATATATGTATATGTCCGTGTATATATATATATATATATATATATATATGTATATGTCCTTTCTTCTATAGTGTGTGGAGATCGACTTGGAGAAGGAGGAGGTTTATGATGATGAACACACTGCGCCGGAACAAAACTATCACTTTGCTTTAAGTGGTAAAACCTTTGCTGTTATTATTGAGCACTTCCCTCAACTCATCCAGAAGGTACAGGCCGTACACAGAACATAAACACATCATGGCTGCATATTCACATCAGTGTGAAACTATGTGTGTTTCCCTTTAATCAGGTTAGAGTAGTTGTTAATATGTATGTTTTGTTTTTTCTTTGTATGTTGCTGTAATCCCTTGTCTTTCCACATGGGGGTGCTCCAGCTAGTGCTGAGAGCCACTGTGTTGGCCAGAATGGCTCCAGACCAGAAGACCCAGCTTGTGGAAGTCCTGCAGAGCATCGAGTGAGTCTTGTTTCTTGAGCTTTGTCGAGTTTCCGTTGGTAATTATGTGGCTTTTCTATCGCATCAGAATCTATTTTTTTTAACATTTTTAATCGCTGTGTTTACCTTCCAGCTACACTGTTGGGATGTGTGGTGATGGTGCAAATGACTGTGGAGTGAGTATGGATTAGATCTTACAAAACACACACACACACATCAAGCAAAGACCACTTGAAAATACCTTTGACTTAGTTTTTTTGCAGTTATTATTATTATAGAACACAAAAGCATGAAAGAAATGTTTCTATCTAGGATTAATATTGACTAATCACAGATGTTTTGCTTTGGATCTACTATATAACGATATATAATTTCACAAGATAAAAACTCTACCTTAGACTAGTTCATTTACAATTTATAAAAAATGTATTTAAAGTTTTTACTGTACTGTCTATCAGGCTCTGAAGAGCGCTCACAGTGGGATTTCTCTGTCTGAGCTGGAGGCTTCTGTAGCTTCACCTTTCACCTCCTCCACTTCAAACATCTCCTGTGTCCCCAACCTCATCAGGTAACGGCTGCTAATGCTGAGTCAGCATTCTAATGCGGAGAATTTGTCATATTTTTGTCTCAATGTTCTCCATTTTGCTAGTTAACATGCCGTATTGAGCGCAGTCTTATCCTGATATGATGTTCTTACCTTCCACTCCACAGAGAGGGCCGAGCTGCCCTCATCACGTCCTTCTGCGTCTTCAAGTTCATGGCTCTCTACAGCATCATCCAGTACCTCAGCGTCACCCTGCTCTACTCTGTAAATACAGCGCTCATTCTACCGCTCACATTTGAGTCACAGGGAAAAACAACAACACACAATATGCTATAGAATCTACAGACATGGACACATGTATTCAAATTCCCCTAAATTGACCTAAATACTGACTGATTGTGAATAAAGTGGCAGACAAACATTGTTAAAAGGTGTTGAAACAATATATTAATATTGTAGTATGATTAATGATTTATTGTCAACATTTCTGATGTTAAAGATCCTCAGCAACTTAGGAGACTTCCAGTTCCTCTTCATTGACATTGCCATCATTCTCATCATTGCCTTTACAAGTGAGCAGCATGAAAATAATTATAATTAAAAAAACTTCAGACAAAAACATTCAAATATAATCTTAACCTTCTGGAGGAAAATAACTCACTGTTTTCCTCATCAGTGAGTCTGAACCCGGCGTGGAAGGAGCTGGTGTGGCGTCGCCCGCCGTCCAGCCTGATCTCCGGCCCGCTGCTCTTCTCGGTTCTGACCCAGATCATCGCCTGCCTTTTCTTCCAAGTCCTGGCTTTTCTCCTGGTGAGACAGCAGACGTGGTATGAGATATGGACGCCACAGTCAGAGTGAGTAACATGTGTGAGACTGTGGATAAAGCTTACTCTTTGAATTGCTGCGCTCAAGTGCCTGGTTTTTATCTGATTTTAGACTCAACTTAAAGCAGACCTAGACCGGAAGTTCCAATTAACGCTGTTTTTTAGTGTGTATGCGTCATTACCTTGTTTAAGAAGCCCTGAAGGTTCGAAACAAACAGTTCAGCCATTGCTGAGAACGCTGTGTTTTATTGTAATCTCGGGCTCAGCAAGATCTCGGGAAAAACCCGGTCCGGTTATGTAAACAGCAGTTCTCCTGAACAGCAGATTCTCCTGGTCCGGGCACATCCAGTTGCGTACATTGAACCGCAGAAGAAGAATAACGTCCGTTGTGGAGGTGTTTCACGAGCGTCAGTGTCTTCTGACTCTGGGTCAAAGTCATAAAAGGGACTGTGGCGGGGAGTCGTGAAGAAGCTAATTTTTAAACATTGTTAAAACAATGTTTTGATAATGAGTAGCAGTGCATCCACCGTTCCAGAGGGGGGAGCTGCGCTTCTGAGAGCGGGTGTGCTGAATATGTCACTTCTGGGTATTGTCCAATCACAAGACAGTTGGGAAGGCTCTACGCTGGCTGGCCAATCACAACACAGTCTGTCGTCTGGGGGTGAGATTTCAGTCTGAAATATCGCGGCTCAGCACAGCATCAGAAATCACAGATTTCTATCGGCTCGTTTACAGCAACTTGGAGGTTTTTGACCATAAAAACAAGTTTATGTATGTAAGTAGACCTCCATAACTATATGGGCAACAGGACCACTCTGTGAGCATTAATATTAATATAAGTCACAGGATTGAATTGTGGATAAATGGAAACACTGAGATGACATTTATTTTCCTGTATTTTTATAAAAAAAAGGGTCTATACTGTATATCTTCTCTTCTCCTGCAGCGCCTGTAATGTTTCCAGATCCAGTTTCTCCCACGTCCGGAATGTAACGACCGCTCACGACGTCAAAAACATCAAGAACTACGAGAACACCACCCTCTTCTACGTCTCCTCGTTCCAGTACCTGGCTGTGGCCATCATCTTCTCCAAGGGAAAACCATTCAGACAACCGAGCTACAAGAACTGTGAGAGAAACGTTTTTAAGTCTAAGCTGAAGAAAGCTGATGAAAGTGTGTGGAAAGTGATCAGGCTCGTTTTTCACATTCAATTTTATTTTCTTCGTCTGTTTGCTCGTCCTGTTTGGATCGTCTTGAGAGAATCTTTTTCAGATTTAGCAAAGACATTCACGTGAAGTCGAGGGTGAACTGATGAGATCTTGCCGGTCAAAGGTCAAGGTCAACGTGACCTCACAAACCTCTTTTGGCTTGTGAATACCAAATTTGGCACAAATGTTCACATGGATTCAAGGATTAAGAATTTTGATTTTGTCAACAGTTATAGTGACCTCACAAAACACATTTTTTTCCCATTGACCATTGAATGTTCACCATTAAACGCCAATATGAGTGTATGACATGAGTCTAAAACCTTTAAAATCCAGTTTTTTTAACATTTGTATAACTATTTTACTTGAGTGTGATGTTTTACAACTGTATACTGTTTGACTAACTACTGTATGTTTGTTTCATAAGGGCCGTTCTTACTTTCCTGCATTGGTCTGTACATGTTCCTGCTGCTCATCATGCTGTATCCTGTTCCCGCCATCGACAGCTTCCTGGAGGTACGGCCTTTTTGTTGTGGTGCTGCATAAAAGTAGATTTTTTATTTATTTTTTTTTTTTTTTAACGGAAAAAAAAAAACTGTGTGCTTATCCCGCTGCTCTGCCTCCCCTCAGATCGTGTGTGTTCCCCACGACTGGCGCATTACGCTGGTGGTTATTGTCATAGTGAATGCGGCTGTGTCTTTCATGCTGGAGGTACAGTTCAGAGACATCACACACGACAAGCTCCCTGCGACTGATCGCTCTCTCTCTTTTTAAAATTAGACAACAGTGATTTGCATGCATTGATTTTTTTCCCCCTCCCCCTTTAACTGAAATGGTGTTCAGCCTAATGAATGAATCTTTTTTTGTTCCATTTGAGTTATTTCTCTTTTTGTGCTTTTGTGTGGCTTTAACGCAATCTTCAGTCCTCCCTGTCATGTGTTTCATGAGCGGAGTCTCAAGTTCCTACTGAAATCTCCCATAGATTTTCATCCTTGACATCATCCTGTGGAGGCTAGTTTTCAGAGGCAATAATGGGTTAAATCAACCCACAGAGTCCCCCTCGTCTGCCACACCTCAGGTTGGGAAGCTTTTGATCATTCCTGGTTTTACTGTTTAGATAGTGATGCGTTTTCCCTCGTAGCTCTGATTCTCTTACCTTTTTGTGTATTTTCTTCTGATGATCTGTTTTATACACTACTGTTCAAAAGTTTGGGGTCACCTATACAATTTGTTTGTGTTTATTCATATTCATTGCACAATTTCTAGAAAATATAGTCAAGACATTGGCAAGATTAGAAATAAAGATTTTTATTCAAAATAATTATTTTGCCCTTTCGTCAAAGAACCAGCAAAACTTTTTTCAGCTGTGCTAACATCATTGCACAAGGGTTTTCTAATTATCCAATAGCCTTCTAACGCGATTAGCAAACAAAATGAACCATTAGAACACTGGAGAGATGGATGCTGGAAATGGGCCTCTATACACCTATGTACATATTCCATTAAAAAAACGATCTAGAATAGTCGTTTACCACATTAACAATGTATAGCAGGGTTCCGACACAGCATGTAAAAGTTGGAGTTTAGTTTGAGTAATTTCCAGGTCTGGATAAATAAGGAAAAAGGGAAAAATGTATGGAAAAATATTAGTGTTTCCAGACTGTCATCTCACTTTCTAAAATTAAATATATGCACAAATCAAAACAAGTTACTAACACAACATAGCCTACCTGTAGATGATATGAAACTAATCAAGCTGGCTGTAGAATGGTGTCGAGTTACCATGGTTACTGTTACTGACTGTGATTCTCATTTATTTATTATTTTTCATACCTGTCGTCAGTCATGGGTCGTTTTCCGAGGGCTGGCTTCATGGAAAATGAGTGAATGATTTTAAAACCATTGATTTACATAATAAGCATCTAACAATTGGTATTCACATGTTTAATATTGACTGGAAAATCCTCAGAGAAGTCTGGAAATTTGAGTCTGGAAAAGTATGGAATTTTGAAATGGAAAATGTGTAGGAACTCTGTTATAGAGAGTATTTCTGATTCATTTAATGTTATATTCATTGAAAAAACAGTGCTTTTCCATCAAAAATAAGGACATTTCTAAGTGACCCCAAACTTTTGAACGGTAGTGTATGTCAAATTTAAATGTTAAAATGTATCTGCAATTTGTTTTAAAACTAAAATTTCTAAAACTCAAGTGCATATCTAATAAATAAAGACACAGAATTATTTTTTTAATAATAATAATACTGAGTAAGCGGCTGTTCACACACAGTGCCTGAAAACTCATGACAAACTGCTGCTCCGTGTGTGTGTGTGGGAAAAAAAAGCTTGACGTGTCTGTGTGCACTCTCTCACTCATTCAGTGATACCACTTTGTAACGAAAGACTAATTGAAAGCGTTAGCTGCATTCCCCCCCAAAAAAGTTATTTTCCATCTCTGCACGTCTGGAAAAAGCAGACGCATCACAATGGATGAGTGAACACTTTGCTGTCGCTAGTGCGTGCGTCTGACGGCGGGCTCCAAAGAAAATACGATGCACACAAAGGACGCTGCATGTGAAATGACCCTGAGCTTATCGGCTTCACAAGACTTTCTGTGTTTCTCAGTATGGCTTTTCTTAAATCTCCCGTCCCTGACGCGATTCCTGGCCTAAACACAGGAGTTTTATGTCGAGAAGGACGACCAATATCGATATTGCGAAAGGTTAAGTGACGACGGCGGCAAACTGGCCATCGTACAGCTGTTAATAAATAGATACGCTCATGTGCTGCTGGTGTAAACACACAAAAGCTCCCTCAGTCAGGTCTGACTGTTTTCAGATGAAGGACACAGCGTAAAAATAATGTTAAAGGTCCCATATTATACCCTATTTCTCCAAGTTAACCTAGTTCCCTGGTGTCCTAATGAACATGTCTGTGACATGATTTGGTCAAAATACCATAAGGATGAAGCACCACAGCAGTTCAATCACCCTGCCAAAACAGCCCTATTCAGAACGCTGTTTAGTAGTCAGTAAGTAGAAAAAAAAGGTAAAACGATACTTAAGGGACAGGAAATGACATCAGCCACAGAGGCTACTGGGAGCTAACAACAGTTAGCATTTGGAAAAGTGATCATTTGCAGGCTCTAGCAGGCACATTGCCATCATATATAACATGTATCCACTGGACAGATAAATCCTCTGAGGCTGGAAGTTTGTGTGGAACTCTGTGCTGCAATGTGGAGCCAAGAATATAATTTTTTTCGCAGATTCCGGTTTTCGGATGCCGGGCTCAGTCATTCATTTGTTCATTCAGTAGAGCTAACATGAAGAAACTTCCTCAATAACGTTTTCTTTTTCTCCTCTCAGGTTGGGAATGAGCGTTGGAGCTCGGCCTTCCTCTCCCGGTTGTTCTGTCAGAAAAACAAGCCTCCGAGGGTGCGTTACATGCAGGTGGCCCTGGAGCTGCAGGACGACCTGGACTGGCCGCCTCCGCCGTCCACCGTCACCTACGCCAGCGAATCACAGTCCCACACAGTGTCAGCCGACCTCTGACGCTCAACGAGCAAATTACTGCACAGACTAAACCTAAAGCTCTGCTCAAGGTAACATTCGTTAACAGGAGTCAAAGAAATTGAAGACGTGAGGAAAAGTTAGGTGGATGGCAACAAACAAACCTTCAGTCTCTGACTATAACACTGTGAGCTGCTCATACATACAATGATCTTCCATTTTTGATTCGACAAAATGGACAAACTCCCTGATTTGGACTTGTCATAATCATGTTTTGGGTTGGTTTAGAAAATGAATACCACTGTCATGTTTGTGTTGTAAGTACGTCGGCATGACAGCAAGTGGTTAGTACACAAACCACTGGGAATGAGTTAACCTGGCTGGAAACAATACACACTCTAAAAAGAAAGCCTATTTTTTTTGCTCTGCATTCAAACAACTCATCAGTCATACATTCTCTGAAACCACTAACATACTGATGCACAGCTTTATTTAGCTTATTGGCTAATTAACTCTGAATAACCACGTTCACCCTACCCATATACATATATATACATATATATATATATATATATATATATATAACTGTAAGAAATACTGATGTACTTAAGGTCACATGGTGGTGCAGTGGCTAGTATTCTCAGCAAGAATGTCACCACTTGTGGTGTGAATGTAAGCGTGAATGTTTATTCTTCTCTGTTTGTATGTTGGCCCTGCAGTTGTCCACACTCTTAGAAATAAGGGTTCCAAAAGCGTCCTTTTCAAGGGCTGAGGTTCTACCTGGAACCATTTGCTTCTGAGAAACCCTTTCAGAAGCAAGGAAAGGGTTTTTCAAGAGTTCTTGGTAACACTAATGGTTCCACTAAGAACCGTTTTGATACAGAGAACCCTTTAAAATCCCTTTCCTGAATAACGGGTTTTAAGAGGGTTCTTGGTGGAACCTTTATAAAAACGGTTCTACCTGGAGCCAAAAAGGGTTCTCCTATGAGGACAAGCCGAAGAACCTTATATGGTTCTACTTAGCTCTTTTATTTCTAAGAGTGCAGGGTGTAGAGCTGAAACAATTAATCGATTAACCGCTTATAAATCGATGACTAAATTAATCGTCAGCTATTTTGATAATTGATTAATCTGTTTTAAGCTTTTTTCGCTATTAAAACAAGATTTCTGATTGTTTCAGCTTCTTAAATGTGAATATTTTCTTTGTTTCTTTGCTCCACAAAACAAAGAAATCATTAAAACTGAATCATTTTGGTTTGTGGACAAAAACAAGACATTCGACAAGATCAAGATCATTTCCAGATCAACGTCTTTTAACGTTTTCTGACATTTTATGGACCAAACGATTAATCGAGAAAATAATCCACAGATTACAGAAATAATCGTTAGTTGCAGCTCTACCAGGGTGTATTCTTCCTTTCACCTGACGTAATCTGGGATTGGTTCCACCCCCGCGAGTTTGAAGCAGTAGAAAGTGAATGAATGATGTACTTTAATCCCTCATGTTTCTGCTCATGTTTCACATTCATACATGGATGCTGTGTTTGCATTCATGAGAGTGGTATTAATCTTCAGTACATTTCACAAAATCTACAACTATTATTTGACGGTGAGTAAATTGTACTCGCAAACACTTCACTGTGCAGTGTCATAACAGTTTTCTTTATTGTTTTTAAACAGTTTTCAGCGCAATATCGGACAATAAGATGCGAATAAATAAGCTCTTCCATTTACAAATGCTGCTAAGTGAGGTTAATAAAAACTGTGAAGCACACAGTATACGACAGTACGTATTTAAAGGAACACAATGACTTGGTTTACAGGATACAATTCACTGTTGCAATCCATTCTACCTGCACAAGTTAAAATTCTTCCTGTGGAAGAGAGAAGCAGATACTTGTGACCCAATTTAAAGTTGTGAAAGTGCGAGTGTGTGTGTGTGTGTCTGTGTGTGTGTGTGTGTGAGAAAGACGGTGTGTCAGTTAAAGAGAATCACAATAAACCATGACTATGCATTATGAACTCATATTTTACTCAATATGAATGTCTTTTTCAAAAGTAATTATACTATTTTACATTTCCGAGGTACTGTATATCTAATCAGATCTGATATTTTTAATGAATTAATGCAAGCAAATTAATTGAAATTAATCTTTGATGCATTTGCTACCGAGACAATTTCATAACAGTTGATTTTTTTTAATGTCCTGTTTGTATGTAACCGTTTACAGGTGTATTTTTCAAGTTTTCACATGAAATGAAATAAATGTGAAGATCTAAAACTTTAAAAAGCAAAATGTCCTAATTATTACGACACAAAACTATATTTTAAGAAAACAACTTATTTTTTTATTTGTATAATATTCAGTGCCGCTGTGTTTGCGCTGCAGAACTGCCATTGAATCTGCCAATAAATCTGTATATTAAGCCACTCTTGCGTACTTCGTGGGGGTCTGACCCTGGTCACACTTTTTCAGCAAGGACTTACTGATCAATTATGGGCTTTCCCAGCCTCCTCGCTGCCTGGCATATGGGTGCTTTAAGGCGCGAGAGTGGAGGAGAAAGAGGGGTATCATTTCATGTGGAGATCAGGGGCTGCAGCCAGTGAATGGGTGGATTTAGGAGGGACTGTGAATAAGGGAAGGGGGTCCTCGCTTGTACCAAAAAGAAAAGAATCTCCCCACAGATCAGGGAAGAGCCTTTTTGGGAATATTCATGATGAGGATGAGGAGGCATCATGAATTCATGTGTCTCTCCCTGACTTGCACGGATCATCTTTTCTGTAAACACTGACGTGTATAGAGCAGGGGGCTCTTTGCTTTTCCGTGTGTGGTTTGCGATGTAGTTTGGTGGATAGTGTTGCCTCTCCACAAAGCAATATGGGTTTTTGTGAACTCTGTGCTGTATTCCTTTTGTATCAGTGGAGCAACAGATGGAGAGTGGTGGAAAGACATAAAGAAGCTAAAACCCACAGCCTTTTCTTCTTCACAGCCAGATACTCCCGGAAAAAGATTTTCTCAAGCTTGCACTCAGACGTTTGTGCCGTTTCAAACATTTTGGACTTCATCTCCTTTCTCCTTTTGCCCATACGTTTCTTTGTCTCTGTTGTGTACTTTCAAGATTTGGGCCTGTGTGTGCAGTCTCTCTTGGTTGTTTCTATTGCATAGTGTCTTTTGCAACTTGTCTCTTAAGAGCAGAAATGCTCTCAGTCTGATCGTCAACTGGCGAAGTCGGCAGATCAGTGAGCCACAGCTCAGCAGAGCGGAGAGCAAACTCTGGATTTACACTACTGTTCAAATGTTTGGGCTCACTTAGAACTGTCCTTATTTTTAAAGGAAAATCACTTTTCTCCATTGAATATAACATTAAATGAATCAGAAATACACTTTATACATTGTTAATGTGGTAAACGACTATTCTGGCCGCAAACTTCTGGTTTTTAATGGAATATGTACATAGTTTTATAGAGGCCCATTTCCAGCAACCTTCAGTGTTCTAATGGTACATTGTGTTTGCTAATCGCATTAGAAGGCTATTGGATGATTAGAAAACCCTTGTAATGATGTTAGCACAGCTGAAAACAGTTAAGTTGGTTCTATGATGAAAGGGCAAAATTATTATTTTGATTAAAAATCATTATTTCTAATCTTGTCAATGTCTTGACTATATTTTCTATTCATTTTTCAACTCTGATGAATAAAGGTGTGACTTTTAATGGACCAAAAAATTGTATAGGTGACCCCAAACGTTTGAATGGTGCTATTGATCTATTACTTTTCTTCTTGCCATATTCACTTTTATTCCAGTATTGGTTCAGTGGTTTTTCTATCATGTATTTTAAGTCTTGTTTAGCAGAGCCTGGTGCACGTTTATTTTACTCTGTTAGTTTTATGTCTCCGTCTTAAAACGACAAAACAAATCTACCCACGGAAACAAATAAAGAGCTGTGACCTGACGTGACTTGGTGAGGGATCAGACCTTCACAGAGTAGTTAACTGCCACTGTAAACACCAAACATTCGTCTAAAAAAAAAAAACCTCAGTCTGCTGCGTCTTTTCTCGTGGTTTCTGGACACTCTAGAGGCCTTTGTCGTGATTAATCTTTGGGACACATGGCCGACCTGATGCTCACTTACGGTAGACCTTATTTTACACATGACACAAAGGCACCCACGTCTGTAAAAAGGTCTGTGACCCAGCAGACGGTCACAAAGCCTTTCACCACCCTCCTGTCCGTGTAAGCATGGGCTCCTGCCTGAGACCTTCATGCCATTCCTTGTCCCCCTGTCCTTTATCAGTCTTTTCCAGGGCTGAATGGCTCTGTGGTTGGTCAATAAATTCAGTGATTCAGGGGGTGGACAGTTGCAGCCGTGTTAACGTTTGTTCACAGGCTTGTCGGAGGGATGGGCCCCGCCCCACACCGCTTTGTCCTCCGTGGTCCCTCAACAGGTTAGAAGTCAATGGAGGGCCTTGTGCAGAGGTGGCAGGGGCATGGATGGAGCCGCCTCTCACATGGCGTTCACACAGGGGGAGGACCGGCTCGGATCACTGTGACACTTGTTAGTTTGGGGCCACACAGCATTGCTGGTTTTGCCACTCGCTCTCCCCCTGAGAGCCTGAGCGATATTCAGCGCTTTTAACAAACTGATGTTTGAGGCTGCGGGGTTGCTTCAGGGTAAGATGATCCGCACTTAGAGGCCTTCGGTGCCCTCAATGAAAAGAAGCGCACAAATGTATTTTACTATCTCAGTTTACAGATCTGACGAACAATTAAATGAGGTCAGGCTTTCACATGGCCCAACAATTTGCAGCGACGGAGATTCCATGTTTTTAAATGCAGATGAGAGTAGAACTGATACACACGTGTGGCCCCTGAAGGTGCCACACTGTTGCTAAGTTATAGCATGGATTCAATCAGTTGACTGAGCCAAAGCATGGGAACAGACAAGCTGAGAGAAAGGCGAGACAGAGAGCCATAGATAGCAAAACACAATCAGAGGACGGCTTTAGAAGACAGAAAGCTGCGGGCAGAAAAAGACGCACAGGGACTTAGAGCTATGACTGAAGCCTAACTGTCATGAGAAGATGAGAGTTGTCATGGCCACCCAGGAACTACCCAGCAAGCATGTGAGCAGGGGAGGCTCAGGGGCCAAGGGCCTGTGCTAGTGGATCACATGCAGTAACCAGGGATTATGTGCATAAGTGATGAGCACTAAGCTGGCAGGTGAAGGAGGGAGGCCTTGGGACAAGGAGTGCACCATCCCTCAGGAAAGCTTCCCCTGTAAAGACCAGGGACTTTTTTTTTCCCCCAACTGAGTCTGATCTGCCGGGTGAAGGAGACTCAGCCAGAGGTCCTCGAGTGCTGAAAGGGCATCCCCCAGGCTGCTTTCACTGCATAAGTGGCCAAAACGCTGGTCTTGTGAGTCATCTTGAGTGGCAAGAATGGGCCATCTTCACATTCATAAATCCCAGAGCAAACACACTCACGGATATGGACTAAGCTTGGATGAGGATAAGCACCACACGGCACGGCGTCAGTCAGCAGGCCACTTGTTGAGGGAAGCCTTACTTGTCGTGATGTTTGCAGGAAAAATAACGCTTTACCGTCAATTTATCCATTACAAAATAATAAGATCTCTAACTAGGTTAGCGTTTTAGGGGCAGCAGCCTTGTTTTCCATCGAGGATCATCGGGTTCACAGGTTGTTTTGCTGCAGGGAATCAATGCTCATAATATCCATGGCTGTACAGGAATGCGTTTGAACCTTGACGGCACAAAGAAATCACATTCTCATGGACCACAGAGAGAAAATACGCAGTTAACAAACCTCCCCCCAACACCTTTTCAAGTCGATAGTATGGACATATTAACATGTAAATACACTTAGATACTTTGACAATGCAATGAGATGCATATAATCTACATGCTAACTAGTCCTTTAAAGAGTTTCCACTGTTGAATGTGGTTTAGGAGCACTTTCAAGTCTGGGTTTTAAAAATTAAATGTGAGGCCTCTCTCAGAAACTCTAAAAGTGTTTTTCAATTTGATGAGGGATAAGGCGATGACTATAGGTTTCCTTTTCAAAGAGGGAGAGCAGGAGTTCAATAAGACTTCAGTCTCATTGCCTTTGCCTCTAAGTTGAAGATCTAAATGGTGGCTTTTTTTTAAAGAAGGAACCCACCACGTTAGGTGACAGATGGCAGGTTTTTTGCTGAAATACCAGTTGCTATGGTCCCCCTTTCCTCCTCAGCTTCACTTAGCTCCACAGCTAAGCATCCCCTCTGAGGTCGGTGTACTGACTTGGAATAAGCTGACTTGAAACCGGTTGTTGTTGACAAACATGAGCCTGGATGAGTCTCCTAATCTCCCCTCCTTTATTCGCTCTTTATTGCCATATAAACAGGGCTGAATACACTAAAAAAACTAAACCTCTGTTTTCAGCCCTCTCTTATCTTACACACGGTTTAATCTAATGCCCTCTACCCTTTCTACATCTCTGCCTTCACTAAATTCCACCATATTTTTGATTCAGCGCATCACCATGACGACCAGTTATTTCCCATCCTTGAGCCCACCCCCCCCCCCCCCCCCCTCCAGCTCCTCTCCTCTATTGATTCTTCTACCTCCCCCTACCCCTTCTTTTTGTCCAAATAAAACAAAGCGCAGAGTGAATGTGCTCTGAGGTAGGTAAATGTATTCAGTGACATCAGCCAGGACGAGTCTATTCTGCCGGATTCCTGTACCACTTGTTTCCAGCCTTGTCTGGGGGCCGGATTCTCTGTTGGCTCCATTGTCCCACGTGTATTCCACACAGGCCTGCAATTAATGGAAGCCTTGTCTAAGGCCTCTGGAGCAGAAACTGCTGTTGGAGAGGAGAACAAAAGGCGGCCAGAGTTAGGAACTGAAAGTTGCTATGGGAGGCCCCCCCACCACCACCACCCTTCCATCTTTACGGGGGAATTCAAAGGCAGAAGGAGGGACGGGGAGCGAGCGGAGCGCTGGATGAGATGTTTAAGTGATTCGCTCTGTCTGAGCCCGCCTCTCCTGGCTTGAGATGTTTTCATACTGGCAGTTGAAAGGGAAGCTCTCCGGTATTTGATGATGAGGGTGATCATTTCGCAGCCCAGTGTTGGAGAGTGTGGAGCACAAACCGTGAGCCTCAGTCAGACTGGGCCAAGATGTGTATGTGGATAAAAAAAACTGATCAAATTAAAAGATCGAATTAACTACAGTTCATGAAATTAGTCTCCAATGGGAGCCACAGGTTTTCAGCCAAGTCTCAATCTGTCATGACGTCCTCATGATGAAGAATCTGAATCTCACTCATGTGTGCCATGCTTTTTCATCTATTTTTCTTTGAAGATGAAATCTTAAAAACAAAGGTGATTGGTCATTATTATTATTATTAGTTTTTCATGGCTCTTATTTAAAAATGTTTACTGTGTATTTTATATTCATACTTTACGCTTTTGTGTATGTCTGTGATAAAGTGCATGCCGCATTAATGACAATTTCTTTTTGTTGTTTCAGTTTTTATGTCTTTCTTCATTGTGGCTTTAAAGGTTGGTGGATTGTGCAGCTGCGTGGGACTGTGTCATTTGCGCAATTTCTTTGTAAATATATTAGAATGTGGTCAATAAACGTAATCATACTAAACCATGAACGACAGTATAAAGTACAATAGTCTACAATGCTCACGCTCCCGCCCCCGGTTTCCCTCAGCATGTGGTTATCAGCCACAAGCTGGACCGTGATGGCCTCAATCACTGTCTGCACAGTCTCTCGTGCCACTGTTCCCACACTGATACAGATCAGGGCTGTGCTATAAACCTCGTGTCTTCATCTCCATCCACACAATAAAGGCTTGTTTGTGGCAGAGCAGCAGCAGCAGCAGCAGGCTCGCTGAAAACAACACTGATGGGACGTAATTTATTGTTGCGTGGCCTCTTCTCCAGAACCTTCTCATCTGCTGCGTTACAGGGACCTCAGTCTCTTTTAAAGGAGCGTCTTGTTAAAATATCCAGCGAGAAGATTAACTGAGCAGAATGGGAGGGCTTATGGTCATTTAGGGGGAAACAAAAACAGTTGTTGTTTTTTTATCCTTATGCAGTTTAGCTCAGCAAATAATGTAATTGCCATTTAATGTTGTTGTGGAACATAACCCCTTGTTTGGTGTTTTTCCTGTTTAAATGACAGTTTAAATGACTCACTTTAATATTGACCTGGGTTAAGAAGCCAGCGGTGCTTTAAGTTGTCCTGCTCATGCAGAGAGGGAGAGCAGTGGATGGAAAACACTGAGCTGCTTCTGGGGTCATTTCACCTCTGAGGGTTTAGGAGCTTTACAAAGACATCTGAAGTCTATCAGAGAGGATCGACGTGTCCAAAAGTGAACCTGGACCAGACGCAGACGTCTGTCACTGAACTTTAAGTGTCGCACTACTGCATCTAATATTAATGTCAATCACAATCGCTCGTGACCTCACAACCAGCCTGACAAACACGCTATAATAGGGGCAAAATAAAGACATGCATTTTAACAGAAATATATATGTCTATATATATATGTGTGTGTGTGTGTGTGTGTGTATACATATGTGTATATATGTATATGTACACTCTTACAAATAAAAAAGCAGAAATAAGGAAATTGTTAATTTTAATCTAAATACTAATAGTAAAAACCTTTCACCATTAAAACAATAATATACATTTCTGTAAATATAAATTCAAAAATATGGGAGCAATGAACATAACATTTTTTTTTATCATCTGTACAAATGTTTTTCTAATAAAAAAGTTAGACTTTAATTGTGATTTTTGAATAATTGTGAAAAGCAATAAAACACAAAGGTTTTGAAAACTTAGTAACATTCAGTAAATATATTGCATTACATAAGCATTATGTTTATATGATATTCTTAAACTTTCTGTCAAAACATAGACCTAAATACATAATTAATAAAATATTAAAAGAAAACTGAAATGAAACTGATAACAATAAAGAGTAAAAGGTAATAAAACCAAAGTAATAAGTAAAGTATAGTAAAGTAAAAACAAAACAGATAAACACTCCCATCCTTACTTATATTATCTCCTAACTCCTTTTGGTGGTCCTTGTTCTTCTAAGTATCTCTTCATGCTCACTGATAACAGACAGATGGTGTCAGAGTTCACGGCACTGAGACGACATGTGTGAGTGTGTCAGAGATTTTCTTCTTCACTGGACATCAGGTCTGGAGTGTGTCAGAGGATGAGGTCTTCACTGTCTCACTGAAGCACTCAATGACCCCTGAAAACAGAGACCGCGACCGTGTGTGTGTGTGTGTATTTGTTACCTGTTAAAGAGCTTTTCTGGCATAAAAGCTGATCTTGCCGGGACGAGTAGTCCTCATGAAGACAAATTCCAGGTCCTAATGAGGCAGAACCTCATTTTTGAAGAACTGGTTAAGTTGAATTGTTGTTAAAGTTCGGGATAATGCTTTGGTTATGAACCTGCACAGTTGATTCTGCAGCTCAGACACGTGGTAAATATCATTTTTTAACATGATGTTGCTGCAGGAGATGCAACATTTGCACTTTGAGTTTGTGAAGCTGCTCATGAGGCAGAATCTCATCAGTACTGGAGTATTTTGGAGTCGGATAACATTTGAAGGACAAAAGACCATTTATGACTCACATGTAAATGAAAAATAAACATTATTAGCGTATAGGAAATATATAGTATGGAGATGTACTACCAGTCATCTGGTTATTCAGTCCTTTAACTCTCTAGAAAACTTTACCTCAGACCTGTAAGCTCTGTCCTCTTTTAAATGTAATTTTAAAAAAACTCTCTGCTCTGATCAATAACATTGATTGTTTAATATATCAATTTCATTTATAAATGCAAATAATAACGATTGTATATATTTTGGTATGTGTACATACAAATATGTGTAGGTTTATATGTGATAATTATAACGTGCTTATATCATTATTGTACATTTATTTATAAGACGGTTATGTTAGAAATAAATTAAAGTAATTAATGATATATTATGTTTATGGTGAACTTATAGAAAATGATGAATTAAATGTTAATTAAAGGGGTGGGTTATAATAAATATTTAATGTTTAAAATTCTTCCTACTATATATACGTTGGTTAATTCTTATTATGCCTTTATTTGTCAGTTATGTCTGTCTTTTTTCTTTTTTTTTTACAATTTTTCAAATACACTTTCACATCAATCGACCAGCAATTGAATTGCTGTAGTAAACAGCAAAAACTGTTTTATTCTGTATTACTTTGTTCTATGATTCTTCTGTGCAGCACTTTGTAACTTATAAATAAAGTTATCACCATTAGAATATAAATATACAATTCATAATGTATAAATTACTGTTAAATATTATTTAGTAATTTTTCCTTTTTGCACTTTTAAAAAAATAAGCCAAAACCCAAACGCAACTCACTATGAAATGACATTAAAAAGAGGAGACGCACGTTTTGCAGCTTGAAGCTTCAGTGAATTTACTTATTACTGACAGATTAATGCAGTTTAATTTGGCTGAATGTGTTTTTATTCTCTCTGTCACGCAGAAACAGGCAGTAGAGGAATTATCATCTTCATGTTAAATGACTGAAGCATCAGAAGCAGCTCCTCTCACATCTGTACTGTGGACTAAACTTCTCTGTCGCTCTGTCTCTGGTCCGTGTGAAGCATCATCATCATCATCATCATCATCATCATCATCATCATCCTGTCATCGAGCCAATGACTGCGCCTCGTCGCACGAGCCCATCGTCGCCTCCCTCGCGCCCATTGGACAAACGCGGGGAAACCCGGGGAACCAGCGCACGAGCCGCTCGCGTGCAGCCTCCACGTCTATAAATAACAGCCGAGGCGACGGAAACAGGAGCGAGTTTGTGCGTCATCACCAGTGGAATACAGTGAAGAGAAGGAGGGACGACTCTGACGTGGACTCACTTTAAAAAAAAAAAAAGTATTTTATTAATGGTTTGCAGCAGCTGTTGTTGTTTTTTGTTGTTTTTTAAACAAACCTGAATATGCCAGCCGGTACTTTGGACAGATCATCTCCATCTGCTGTGGCTGCCACTCCGACAAATGGCAAGTCCGAAAAACCCCGGACTCTGGCGGAGAGCAGAAAGGTATTTACTCTTTAAATCACAACTTATTAAATAGTGCAGCAAGGAAAAGTATGCCATCGCAACTCAACACTATATTCATTCCTTTTTTTTCTTTTTTTTAAGTCCTCCAAACCAATCATGGAAAAGCGGAGACGTGCGCGCATCAACGAGAGTCTGGGTCAGCTGAAGACCCTCATCCTGGACGCACTGAAGAAAGACGTAAGCACGTGCACTGATGTTCATCTACTACATGAGCAAATGTTCAAAAGTAAACCTTTTTGTTTATGTTTGTTTTGTTTAGAGCTCCAGACACTCCAAACTGGAGAAGGCAGATATACTGGAGATGACCGTGAAGCACCTGAGGAACCTGCAGAGACACCAGATGACCGGTGAGCTCTCACATTTCACACTTACTCACATGCTTGTGCTCAATTCTTCAGAGTCTAACTTTAGATGGGAAACGTGTCCTGCTCCAATAAAAGGATCCTTTTAAAACAGATCAGGACACTGGGTCTCCAGGACCAGGATTGACAAACCCAGCTCTATCAGTAAATAAATGAGTCATTCATCAGTCCCACAGGGGGAATTCCTTCTCTGCATAGAAAGCCATAGAATTAGGAGCAGCGGACTGCCACTGAGGAGCAATGGGAGTTGGGTACCTTGCTCATGGGTACCCCAACCATTTAACTGGCAACCCTCCAGTTACAAGGCCAAGTTCCCGCTCTACTTGGCCATGGGCTGCCCATGTTATACAACATTTATTTACCTGAGTATGTTTGGTCTTAGGCACCATAAATAAAACATGCATAAACAAAGCTTTTAATTAGTATTTAAAACAAACTTATTATTTATTAATAAGTTTAACTTATTATAAATAACTTGTTATTTTCCACAGTTATGGAAGGAATCTGTCTGACTTATATATTTTCATTTTCTCTGACAGCTGCCGTGAACACAGATCTGTCCGTCCTGGCTAAATACAGAGCCGGCTTCGGTGAGTGTGTTGGAGAGGTCACTCGGTTTCTGTCCACCTGTGAGGGCGTGAACACAGACGTGAGGACTCGCCTGCTCAGCCACCTGGCAGCCTGCGTGACCCAGATCAACGCGGTCAGCTTTTATGGACCTCACCCTGGCTCTCTTGGACAGACCGCTGCACAGGTCTCAGCCACGTCAGCCACACAGCTGCCCTGCAAAAGTGGCTCATCGGCGATGCACGTCTCCCCAGAAGCGATGAAGCTTTACGGGGGCTTCCAGGTTGTGCCGCTGGCTGATGGACAGGTGACTTTTCTCCTTCCCAGTGCGGCTCTTGTGCCTCTGAGTGCTCAGAACAGCCACCATGCATCACCTGTTGCTCCTCCGGTCACCTCAGACTCTGTGTGGAGACCGTGGTAGAAAATCATCTCCATGGACTATCACAATACATATATTTGTACATTTTGTAAATGTTTTTACTGTTTTTTTTTTGTTCAAGAACCAACCTGAAAAGGATGTTTACACATATTTGTGTTTTTATTATGGACATTATGAGATTTTCTTGGCCTTTTTTTTTTTGTTGTTATTTTTTCTATGGCACTATTCATTTGCATCAGGAGGTCAAGTAGATCTGTAAAAAGCACTGTATTTTTTTGAGATGAATAAAAAATGTTTCTATATTGTTTACAATAATAATATCTGCTGCAGTGGCGTCTTGGTCATTTCCATTCCCCTCAAATATCATCCCATATGCAGAAGAGCCTGCACTCCCTTAAAAAATACTAAACTATAGACGATTCCAACCTGTGAAAAAACATTTTTATTAATGTCCTGTGATCAACAGCAGGTTTAAATACACTCCCCCTCCTTCTGTGTGCCGTATAAATACCTTTCCAGCGTGGTCAGATGTGGTATTGAGGCCAGAAGGCGTGCTGCCAGGCAGTAAGACGAGCAGGAGTCGACACGCGCGGGCCTGTCTGCTCTCCTGCCAAAAAGGAAATCTGAAATTGATAGGACTGTGAACCTGCTTGCAGGGTTAAATTGAGACCAATATGCTGGTTACTTGGGGATTAAGTGTAAGTCGAGCTCTTTCACACTGCCTTTACATCTTTTATATTGTTTTCGGACAGCAATGAATGGCATTTCTGTGATGGTGTAGCAAGATAACGTGGTAGACATGATGATAATGAAGACATGTTGATGCTGTCTTATTTCTAACATCATTTCCAGGTAATTGCTTAGCAATGAGCTTTGCTACAGGCTAATATCTGTTTGATACCTTCACATGACAAATGCTTGGAAATCCAGCTTTAATGATCATGTTATGAAGTTGAAATGTGTCCTCTTTAATCTTTAACGCAGGGACTTGCTGTGGTTTCCATGTAATAATGTTATATTGTTTTATCTCAGCCACTAACTAGATATTGAACAAGAATTAAGATTACAGCATAACCATACTATGACCAATGGTACTAGGGTAATGTAAAGTGTGACCCAATGATTTGATAGTGTAAGAGTATTTGAATAACAGCTCATCATCAGCAGCAGCAGCAGCAGCAGCAGCAGCAGCAGCAGCATCCCTGTCGCGTCAGTCAAATCTTTGTCCATTTAGTGGACAGTTGACAGCATGATGGTCCCAGCATGTGTCCTGAGCGTGGTGCTCCCCCCAGCAAGCCACAAGCCGAGCATGACCAGAGGTCACAGGTGCCCCTCATTCACGTTTCCACCAGACAAGGCAGCACCGCCAGCATGTTGCCCTAAATCTCGCAACCCATCAACGGAGCTGGCAGCCCATCAGCAGTAGACCGGGCCTCCCTTTGACGGCATCAAACAGTGGCACCTCCAGAGGCAAACACTCACACCATCTATTACCATTTGGTTGTTCCTGATTTAACATTCATGGAATTTAAGAGATTAGGCGTCAACAGGAGAAGTAACCCCTTGTTTCTTTGAAGAGCAGGTAGGTGGCAACTTATGAAGGAGCAAACCGTTTTAAAAGATATTCATCTAATATAGTTTCTCTGGGAAGTCATTAAAGGTCCTCGATTTGTGCGGACGATACAGTCAATTAAGTTTACATCTCTGTTTTGACACAGCTGAGAGAAGAGTGGCAACACGGAGGACAACTGAAGGACAAAAATAGAGCTCCCCCTCATATCAGAGCATCCTTTGAGAAACCCTCTGCAACACAAAAACAAAGACGGGCCCCTCAGTGGCTCAATGGCTTCTCTCTTTGTGACCCTCTCCATCTTCATAAAGGGCCTTCCCCTTGTTTATCCAGGCAGAGGTTTAATGGCGAGGAGGGGGAAGGACCGTGCTGTCACTTTCACTGTGCTAAAGAAGGCTTATTGTTCTTCACTCTCAAAGGTCCTGGTCTTAAAGGCTTGTCAAGAACTCTTCAGACCAGGCTGTGTTCTTCAGAAAAGAGGAGCTGTGAAGCACCAGGTTGCTCCTGTCCATATACCTGCATGTGACAGAGACACTGGAGTGGTTTTTGAAGAAGTATTCTCCACCGAAAATTGCCCATTCTTCAGGCAATGTGTGCTGTTTACCAAAAGTGGTTCCCTCCCCTCTTTCTTTTGTCTGATTGTGTCTTTTTTTCCCACTCCCTGCCCCTCCCTCATCAAAACCCCCAGGTTTGTGCAGTATTTTCCCCTGAACTTTGTAGTAAACATGATGCTGGGTAGGGCCTTCCCTTTCTCTGTAGCCAATGATCAATTGCCTCCGCTCACAAACACACAGTCAACAGTGACAGGGTCTCCTTCTGACACACACCGGAAACCTCCAACGCCTCCGCCTCGGCAGCTGAATTGGCGTGGTATTGTTGATGGGGTTGTTATGGTGCATGATGGGGGTGGAAGTCGTCAGCAGTGGTTCACATCAAGGCTAATGAATAGGATATGCACTTGATATCAATAGTGAATGGACAATATACTCTTTGTCCCTTCATTCCAGTTCATCCCTTTTTGATTTAGCAGGTTGTTTTTAAAAAAGCTCTCACACACACACACACTGGAGGAAGTGTTGCTTCCAGGGGTGAATTATTGTTGCATCGCCTCAATGCAATAACACCAAAGTGGAGAATTTACAACCGTGGACCCACACAGTGATGATACTGTGGCTCTGGCAGTACATCACAAGACACACCACATCTTCAAAAGTGTTGGATGTCAGAGACGAGGGGTGGGAGGTGTGGGACTTGTTTTTTCACTCTCGTTGTTGGCTATATGCCCACGAGGGCTTATGAGGGGAGGACCATAAAGATACACTTTCACTGCAGGTGTTCCCTCAAAGTTAAACACCCCACAATACAAACACTCAAATTACAGCCTTAATGTTTGTCCTGGATAAGCTGACAACACTGGCAACCACATGACACCAGACACCAGCTTAAATGACACGTGGGAGTTGGAGAAAAGTCAAAGTGAAAGTGAGGGGATGAGAATGATTTATAATATCTTAAATGTTGTTGCTTTGTCCATTTTTTTTATATCAAAGAAATAATATTCCCATCAAGTTAATTACCGAGATTAAGGCCTGAACTGCAACACCATCCTTTATACTACTATGTCTGAGTTGCACATTACACACAACCAAGCTGTGTAAATTATATATAACAAATATTTTATTACCACCACGTAAAAGTGTAAATAAGAGGATTAATTGATTGATTGGTGACATAGAACACACCTGACCTGATCATTTTCACACAGGTGTTTTCAATCAGCTGATGGCCTTGGCTTCCTCCTCCTCCTTCTCTTCCTCCGGCCAAGAGAAGCCAAAACGAAAAAAAGATGCGCAAAAAGTGACGCCGTTCTCGAAGGAGTAAATTTCTAAAAAATAAAATAAAGAAAAAAAGTTAAGAAAGCTACCGCGGCGTGACGTCAGACGCCGAAAAGTCTGACGTCACGTAGATTCAGGATGGTGGTTTGACCTGGTCCAGAATGATGACACTAGTCCACAATGGTGAGTAACTTTTGTCAAGTTATTTTAACGTTAACTCTGTTGGCTTAATTGTTTCCTCATAGTTAGCCTTAGCTCAATGTTAGCTATGCTGTGCGTCATTATCAGCTTCGTTTATTTGCTCAATTTTGTCTATACTAAGTACCAGCATAAAGAGATATTTGATTCAACAATGGCTGAATTATTTTTTAATGTTTGGTTAGTTGTGCCTTATTGTCTGAATTGGGGCCCCCTTTTACAGGTCACAGCAGGCAAATCATTGGTGTAAATAAGGCTGTAGCTAATCATTTAATTCATCTGTGATTTATTTTTATTGTTTGGACCATAAAATGTTGTTTGCTGTTTCTCAAATCTGAAATTATTCAGTGTCAATGGTTTAGTATGGCACAAAGAAAGAAGGAAATGTCATTTAAGAAGATAAAAAAATTGATTGTTAAACTCTCAACATTTAAAGCAAACAATCTATTATCAAAATATTTGGACAAAACCAGACTGACATGTTAAAATAGCCGCTGTGCTATGTTAACTCACTGCAGTCAATGTTTTTACTATTGACTAGAGATGCAACTAAAGATTATTTTTTGTAATCGATTAATCTGTCGATCATTTGGTCCATAAAATGTTAAAACAAACATTGATCAGTGTTTGTCAAACCTGGATATGACGATGTTCTTGAATGTCTTGTTTTGTCCACAAACCAAAATGATTTCTTTATAAATGACCTTTTTTTTCTCTCTCTTTTTTTTTGAAGGAACAAACTTCTGCTTCCTGCTCATACTTGACTTGGTTGGACTCGTCCAGCTTCACAAAGACAGTTAAAAAACAGGTGAGTGACACCTCCAGAGACCATTTACTACCTCAACTAAAACTGTAGGGCTAATTAACATAATTTATTGAACTGATCACAAATATATTATAATTATATAAAGGTTTATTTCAAACAAAAGGGGTCAAAAATATCAGTCAGTGCTGACATTTTTATACTTGTACTTAACAAAAGGCTTTGCTCAAATCTTCATCAGCGTCATTCTACAATCACTATTTCACTGTTAGGTGGCCTTTTACATGAGATAAACCAAGTCATTTGAACTTCTCACTCTCCTATGCCAAACTCCATGTAATTTTATTTTAGTTGTGGGTGGCCGCTGTGTCCCCACCCGTAGGCCGTGCCTGTATATATCTATCTGCATTGTCCATTTGAATTTGCTGAAACTCTCCGTACATCCAACATGGCCACGTTTGTTGTCTTCTCCTGCTTTACATCTGTCAAATAGCTGAGGGTTGTTCATGGAGCAATAGCCACATGTTGTGGTCTGCTTGTTGCTGGTTGATATAGTCCAATTTTTTTGGGTTGTGTGAATGTATGTAAGCTGTTAACTGGTCCTTGTTATCTGTTGAGCGAATGATCTTGGAGGAATGATGTGCTTGACTGATGCAGGGTTCTAACGGTCTTTGGCTGCTTGTCTTTGAACAAATGCTGATTAGGGTTGAACAATTAATCTAAATGATATCGAAATTGCAATACAGCCTACTATTTTCAAATCGCAGGAGGCGTGATATCTGTTAAAGCCAAAATGTTTGTCAAAATCTCATTTTATATTCATTATTGTCTTGATCTATTCATATTTTATTCTATAGACTGAATAAAACATGTTTGTTTCTTATAGGTCTGCACAAATATCAGACAATAATCATTTTAAATATGTTTTTCGAATTAAAATTCTTCAGCCTTAGTTTGCGACCTGGCGTGGAGCCCTGTCCGTGTGAAAGGGTAAATGGAGGGCTACATGAAATTCAGTCCAGAGGGCTGGGCTGCCTTTGGCCCCATGTTGCACTGCCTTAAGCGTACTAGTGATGTCTTATTTTTTTTTTATCATATTTTTTTACAGTAGGTTTCCTTTTAATTTTCACCCCTTAACGTGTAATAAATCAGCTGATAAAACTTCTGCAGATCATGTGGCCAAAAATCCTGTCACTCCTTTGATCTCTCAGTTTTGATGCCAAGTGCCTGAAAAGGAGGGGTGAGGGCACTTGACAAATGTTATCAATATCTCTCACCAATAATGGGGGGTATGTGAATTGTTGGGCTGCTGCTAAATTTTGCACTGACTCTTTGCAAGGACTGATAAACAATGAAGGGCTGCATGCATGCATAATAAAACCTCTCCATTTGTGTAGGTCGAAACAAAACAGGGACAGCCCCATGAGAGCAAGGTCCGGAGGGCCACAGCTCCAGATTCATCCTCCATAATTGTTATGTGATGATAAGGAGCTTATAGCTTCTTGTTATCCTCCAATAGGCACGAAACAAGACAAAAGGGCATTGCATCGGTATGCAAAAAGATTACCATTCTGGTGACATCTCTCCGTCCACTTAACACCCACATCAGGTCATCTGTTCTTAATTTGGTAGGCAACACCAATTTAGCCTCCACCCGGGGGTCTGCGTGCACTGAAGGGTAAATATTGACCCTTGTTTGTAAGCAAGGCTCACATTTGAGTGTGCAAAATGGCCTTTTTGTGTTCTTGAGATGTTCAGGTCATCGTATCATGGATGATGTGTGTCGACCTCTCATTGGCTGAGAGTGAGGATCTAATAGACACCTGTTCACATTATAGTAAAGGGTGGCCATCATCCTTTCACGATTGACTGAACTCATTTACTGAAGCTGGAAGAAAAAACAGCGAGTATAAAAGTTAAGTTAAAAAAAAGAAAATCCATACAATTAAGACATCGTCAAGACCTGGACCTATATTGTAGAAACTACACATAATAATCATAATGTTGGTGATAAAAGATGCATAAAATGACTTGATTTTGCAATTACTTTATTTATTTTTTATTTTATTATTATTTTTTTTAAAAAGAAAAAGAAAAAAAACTTTCTTGCCCCCAGGCACTGAGTCTCAGATGACCTCTGCTCTTTGTCTCAAGAACCCAGCCCTCCCTTCGCCACCTCCCTCCTCACTGGTCAGTCTAAACTCTGTGGGAAAACCCCCCAGTGCTTTGTGTTGATTTGGATGCTGTGTGTCTCACTAGATAATGTCTCCTCCCCTCTGTTTCTGTCCTTTCCCATCTGAAGAGCTGCTGTGTGAAGCATGGTGTCCGGCGCTAACTGCCTTCTATGCAGGACGGAGAGTTGGGGGTTAAAAGGTGCTTTTCATTGTTCCTCCCAAGACACCACTCACACCCTGCTGTTGTAAGTTTGTGAGGCCATGGGAGTAATTGGCATTGATGGATGCTGCTGACAGCTGAGTTGGTATTAATGATAACTCTATTAACCTATGAAAGTACACTGGCGTTCAGGCATTGCTATAACTGACATAATCTAACTTTTCAGCTGTAGTCCAACTGTATGACGCTGCCTTGCTTTACTCATGCTGTGTGTTTCTATCTCCTTGATAGCTCAGTCATGATGCACAATGATATTTGTGCATCACAGCATGGACAACAAAACACTTATATACTGTCAAACAGTTGGGTGGAGCTCATAGGCGGGCGTTCTAAAAGCTGCACTCTACAGCTTTAAAGTAAATTTAAACCCGAGTTTATTTACCACTTGGGTAAGGGCTGATTAATTAATCGAAAATTATATCGAAATCACAATACAGTCTACTGCAATTTTTAAATCGCAGGAGCACATATCCTATTCTACTGACTGAAGAGAACATCTTCGTTTCTCATAGAGCTACACAAATCCAAATCCTTTTAAATATGTTCGAATGAATGAAAATGAGTAAAAGTCACCATTCCCTCAGATATCGCAAATCGTACTACAATTGCATATATTTGATATTTATTCAAAATCGTTCAGCCTTAACTTGGGTGCAGCACAACACGCTGAAAAGTTGATGTTAGCATTCAGTGGAGGAGCATAAACATACATCACTGAGACCTCAGTTAAGAAAACTGCTGTTTATAGACAGCAGTTTTTCTGGGTAAAATCGGAAACAAATGCCATCTATTGAAATGCGTCCATATCTTTACATACAAACATCACATTTCACGTGTATATTTTGTGTGATCCACATGTATAAATGATTAATTTTGTAATCTACTGAATAAGGAAATGTGATAAAAACCACAGGTATTTCTGCCTAATGTTAAATGTCTAGTTTATCCCATAGTTTTGGTCAAGAGAGGATTTTCTACAACTTAAGGCTATCCTTCCAAATGCTGGTAATAAGACAGCCAACATGTTTTGTTGTTGTGTGAATTGTGATGTGATTCAGCTCGGACTGAAGACCCAATCGACCCTCTGGCCTTTGACCCTTATTAAGCGTGGGCGAGAGTGCTGTATTCAAGGTGTAGCCATCTGTGTGCCTTGTTGTGCTCAGGATTCCCTCCTCCCCTTTGCTCCCTCACTCCTTATCATCCCTCTCTATATTCAAGTAGTAGTGATTAGGGCTCAAGGATTTTGAATAAATATCTAATTGTGAGTATTACAAGGGCCTTCCTGCATGGAGTTTGCCTGTTCTCCCAGTGTCAGCGTGGGTTTTCTCCGGGTTCTCTCGTTTCCTCCCACAGTCCAAAAACATGCAGATTTGGGGATTAGGTAAATTGGACACTCGAGATTGACCGTAGGTCTGAGAGTGTGAGTGGATGGTTGTGTGGCCCTGTGATGCACTGGCAATCTGTCCAGGGTGTCTTTTGAAATTAGTAAACTTATGAATTATGTTTCACGGTAGTGGTGAAATGTTATCATGACTAAGTAAACTTTGACATTTTACTCCTAGATTTCATAAGTAGAAAGATGCCGTATATGTGCCCTACATTTCTATGACAACCTCATTTTGCAGATCATGATTTCACTCCAAGTCATGCATGTCTGAATATAGTAGATGAGGTAAACATTCTGTTTTATTGATTTCTAACATGAAACATCAACAGTTTACTGGACACATGAAAACATTCATAGTAGTTGTTCTGATGTGATAAAATGTAAGCCTTTGGGTCGTCAAGCAGACTTGAGCTCAGAGGCTGCTGGAGGTGTGCAGATCAAACGCACCACAGATGATTCACATGTTTGACATGGTTTCTTTTAGAAATGACAGGGTCTTCAAAATGACTGAGCTGAACTTTGAGCTTAAGCAGAAAAGGGTTCATCCACCCCTGTTATCATTAAGCAGGTTTGTTTACAGTATTGACTCGGACAGTCAGAACTGACAGTATAATAGTCTTACTATTAAGCAACAACAAATGCATGGAAACATACTGTATTTGTACATCAAACATCATCTAATTAACATAATCAATGGGGTTCTCAACCCTTGTGTCATTTCTGCACTGAGAATGTTCAGGCTCATTTTTAAAAACATGCTCTTTAATATTGTCGCCAGATTCCTGAAACTGAACCTTCACTGTCAGGGCAGAACATTTATCCACTTTACACACGACGATCATGGAGCCGTCGGATGCTTGCAAGCTACATCGGCTGTGATCAGGCATCTCTTCTATTGGCACAGTACAAACCAGCTGGTTCTTATCAATGGAGACAACTGTCCGTCCTCTCAAAAAACCGGGGCTCTCACAGAGAACACTGTCCAGCATCTCTATATCTTGGCTGTTTCTCAGCACCCAGTCATGTAGGTACCACATGTGGCAGTCACATTTCCAAGGATTTCCATGAATCCTCATTGTGTGCTGGATGACAAAAGGGTCAAAGACGCCAGTTGGAAGAGTTTTAAGTTGGTTGTGGGACAAGTAGAGTTGCTGAATGAGCAACTGCTCCTCAAACAGTTTGGGCTCCACCTTACTGAGATTGTTTGTGTGGAGGTCAATTGTTTTTACAGCAAATAGATTGTTGAAGATTCGTTCAGGCAAAAATGTGAGTTGGTTTTCAGAGAGATCCAGATTCTCCAGCAGGGTAAGATTTCTAAACGTGTCTTCATGAAGGCTGGAGAGCTGGTTTGAGGACAATATGAGGTGGGTGAGAGATGTGAAACAGCTCAACGAGGACAGTTCAGTCAGTCTGTTTCCTTTAAGGTTCAGCTCTGTCAAGTTTGAGTTATTGAATCCAAAAACGTTATAGCTGAAGTATGTAAGAAGATTTCCACGGAGGTTCAGCACTTTGAGGTTAGTTAATTCAGAGAAGATGCCTTCATGGAGCACAGATATCTTATTCCCTTCCAAGTGAAGCTCTGTCAGCTGAGACATATTGTGGAAGGTGTCAAATGTAAGATTGCTAATGAGGTTGTTGTTAATTTTCAGGACTTCCAGCTCAGCCAGACTAGAAAAGGTGTCTCTTCTCACTACTTCAATTTTATTCTGGGACAAGTCCAGAATATGTAGGTTGTGGAGGTTCTGGAAAAGAAAGTCAGGCAGGTGTGATATGATGTTCCCCTTCATCTGCAGAGTTTCTAGTTGTTGAAGGGAGTCGAACATTCCGGGAAGCACCGTCTTAAGTCTGTTGAAGTTGAGTATCAGTGTGGTCATGTTTGTCTGATTTGAAAATGTCCCCAGAAATAGATGGTCGAGCGAGGGGTTTCCACTGATCTCCAACTCCTGCAGCTCAGTCATATGCTCAAAAGCCTGTGAGTGAATACTGCGCAGAGCATTATTTAAGAAGACTAGTTTGGTGAGTTGGGGGCTCTCCTGTAAAGTGTGCTGCAACAGATACGCCACAGCAGATGTCATTAAAATAAAGCCCTTGACCTGTTTGGACATGTTACTGGGCAAAGATATCATCCGTTCATCTGCACACAGAACTTGGCTTGTAGTGAAACAGTGGCATCTGTACGGACAAGAGGGCTGTAACTCTGTGTTGACGCTGTGACAGAGAATCAGCACCAGGAACACAGTCGGACACAATTTCTTTTCCATTTTTCACTGTGGAAACATGAAGAGAGCTTGTTTGATTTTACAGAAAACTAAAATTTATGCTTGAAAAGAAGTATATAGTGTACATTGTATGCTATGGTGGGAGAATGAGAAATGTGTATTTCAATTAATTTAAATGAATGAAATGGTGAAACATACCTCTGTGTTTCAGGGATCCGGAAGCATTGACTCAAGGTTCTGTGTGGATCTACAGGAAAGCTGATGCAATCTGCAAATGACAACAAGCCAGAATTAGGCAAGACAAAACCTTTGGTCAGTGACCAGTGTCTGCAATGGTACAATCTGCACACAGCAGGAAAACGCTGACAATCCTGCAACTCACTTTTAGTCCTTTTTTAAATGTTGGTTTTGGATTGAGTCCCTTCATTTTGAGTCACTGTTCATCAAAACAAAACAGGTTCTCCCACGCTGACACAGGGAGAACAGAGAAAACGGGTCAAAGGACAAAGTACCATTTCTAAAAAAAATATATACTGCAACCACAACTAATAATTCAATTTATTTTATTTGTTTAATCTCTATCATTTTATTTTTTTGTTTTCCTATAATAATAAATCAACAGTGATGAAGTATGAAGGAAAGCTTTAAAGTTCAAAAACAATCGTTCATTAAATATGTTTGAATACGCTGGTTTATCAGCAGCATGCAGGAGACCACAATATCCACTAGGTGGTGACCTTCCCTTCCTAACCTCTGTCAGAGAGGATGGCATTCCTGGACCTTTGCTCAGCACCAGGTTGTTCCCTGATGATGCACAGGTAGACACCATTCAAGACCAGCTCCACCACCTAAAGCCACCAGGAACCTTTTAAGGGACAATTTGTAATTTTTCTGCCTCATTTCTTTCTTTTTCTTTTTACAGTAGGATTTTTTTTTTTTACCAGCTTTTGCGTTACAACTATGGCGAATGCAGGAATACAGCTCCTTGGCTTCACACTAGCCTTTCTGGGCTTCATTGGCTCAATGGCATCCACGGCCATGGTGGAGTGGAAAGCTTCATCCTATGCAGGAGACAACATCATCACAGCCCAGGCCATGTATGAAGGATTGTGGCAAACCTGTGTAAAACAGAGCACAGGCCAGGTCCAGTGTAAAATCTTTGACTCGCTTCTCCAGCTGCCAGGTAACATTGTTTACATCACCTTTTTATTGCACGGCCAATAACATTTTATTAGAAACACCAAATGAATATAATATCCATTATGTGTGTCTGTAATAAATGGTGTTGGGGGAGAGAAGTCGGTCGTATATCATTATAATCATTATAAATGTTCTAATTTAAATGTTTGAATAGTGTTGAAATGATTACTTTCACTAAAATAATGAAATGTTAAGACTAGTTTTAAAAAACAATCCCTCTGGTCATTGAAGAGATGAGCTTTTAACTCCATGAAAGAGCGGTGGCGTGCACAGACTTGTCGGTCAAATACCAGCAGCAAGCGACTCCTATGGCCTTTGAAATGCATTGAAAATGAATAGAAGTTACTCACTGTGTTCAGTTTCAACATACACATATCTGTGTAAATGGATTTCAAACTCATCCTATATGATAAAATACTTAAAAAAATAAACGCATACAAAACAAAGACCTGATTAATGGAAGATCTCGGTTACACCCATAGATGAAGTGACTCATTGAACCCACAATCTCGCCTATTTGTGTCTGCTGTAAAAAAAAAGTGTGCACACTGTTTACCTGACTTGTTTGATTTAGATTTTTGGAAAGTGCTATAATCTGTGATTGCATTTAAGAATGATGTAAATGGAAACACCAAATTTACAAGCTTCAGCTATCCATGAATCTGAATGAATCCTTCTATATTGTCTTGGTCTCTAGGTATTGTACAGGGCACACGGGGATTGATGCTGACAGCCATCATGCTGACTTTCATTGCCGTCTGTGTGGCGGTGGTGGGCATGAGATGCACCACCTGCATGGCAGATCAAGAAGTGCAGAAGGACAAGGTGGCGCTGGCTGGAGGAATTGTCTTTATTTTTTCTGGTTAGAATTCTCACACACACACACCTGTTTTTATATCTTGGTGAGGACAAATCATTGACAGTGAATTCCCTAGCCCATTACCTAAACCTTATTCTAACCTTAACCCCAAAATCCCTTTAAAGATGTGAGAAACAGCCAACATGTCCTCACTTTTCCAAAATGTCCTCATTCCGTATGGTTTATTTGATATTTGATCCTCACAAAGCTGCAAATACAATACATGCACTAAAGGATAAATATAAAGAGTTTGTTGGTTTTGCAGGTCTGCTTGCTATGGTGGGAACATGTTGGTATGGTCACAGAATCGCACAGGAGTTCTACAACCCATTCACTCCCACCAATGCAAGGTGAGTTAAATGTAAATGATCAGGTGTATGGGACGGACATGGGACAAACCCTTTGGTCCTGCTGCTCCTGTTCTCCTGCCACTTGTCATTTGGTTCATCATTACAGGAACACTTACAGAAACAGTTTGACATTTTGGAAAATAAGCAATTTAACAAGAAGCTGTGGCCTGAAACTGGTCCAGAGAAAGTCCAGGTGAAATACAGCAGAATGTTTCCCTTCCTACCCTCTGAGAAAATCACAAGGAAAGAACGTGTCCACTATGTAAACGCATGTAAAACCAGAACCTGATGCGACTTGAGTTCAACACTGGTTTTTGCGTGTTATTTGCTGAGCCAGACTAACCATTTCCCCTTATTTCTAGTCTTCATGCTAAGCTAACGCTAAACAGGCAACAGTGATGTATTGCTTGCCAAATAGTGTTCCTATTTGTCTGTTCTGTGCGTTTTAACTTTAACTTTTAACTTAACTTTAATGTGTCTCCTTTTTTATGTAAATAGTAACACACCAGTAAGATTATTGGGTAATTAGCTCTAGCAGGATCTTGCCAAATAGAGACTGTATCAGTGTTTGAAATGTGTTTATCAAATTAAAAGCCTAATTATAAACCAATGATGAATCCAAATGGTAATTGTATTCAAAAGTGACACCAAATAAAGCATTAGCCAGTTTTGAACTGCAGTTGTGACTCACACGATGAGGGATTAAATTGTGCTTCATCTTTCTCACATGTGCACAAAAGTGTGAATGTAATCTGTGTGTCATTCGCAGGTATGAATTTGGAAGTGCCTTGTATTTGGGATGGGGAGCTGCTAGTCTCATCATTATAGGAGGCTGCTTCCTCTGCTGCACTTGTCCTGCCAAAGATGCAGGGAAATCTCCACGCTATCCTCACACTCACTCTGCCGGACAGACGGGCAAGGACTACGTCTAGAGGCACAATCACTCCATCCTGCCTCTGTTTACCTGCGTGTATATGTGCAGGTGTTGTAACTGATGTGTGTTTTTAGTTGTTGGGATAGCCGCATATATTAGGGATGCACGATATTGGACCATACCATTTTTTTTGTGATGAAACCGATGCCGATAACTCGAGTATCTGCCGATACCGTTATTTGTCCGTAGACCATTTATGAACATTTATTTGTCTTATGAACATAAGACATAATTCTCTAACTGTGTAACAAATATTGTTGTAATAAACAGCCCAAACATGACTCAACTAAAATGCTTTTGATGATTTTTATTTAAATTTTTTGTAAGTCACATCGGCAGATCTTGGTGTGTTTGCCGATATCCAATTCTACATTTTGAAGCAAATACCGTGCGTTAATATCGTGCCTCCCTAACACATACTGTTCAAAAAAAGTACCATTTGCCTTTATGCTTTTTTATCTTTTGAAAAAAAATCATTATATCGTTATATGTAAAATAAAATACCTTCCTCTCTGATGATGGTTTTACATATTTATTTTGTTATGTGAAACACACACACGTCAGACGGACATAAATAACATTCGTATATTCCTGACCTTCATCATAAGGAGGGAGGAGCATGGTGAATTAATGTATCTTTGATTATAATTATTAGTGCTTATGCAAGACTGACAGACACAATTTCACAGAAATATAAAATAGGTGTATGTGGAAATATAGCAAGAAGGAAATGTACAACATGTTTGGTTTGAAGTTTCAATGTGAGTTCAGCACAGAGAGCACAAAGATGGAACATAATTTCGTCACTGAGATCAAGATCCCTTTTTCAAAAACAAATGACTATTGCCAAACATAATGACAAACAGACAAACGGATGCAATACAAGGACTAGATTAGAAAAAAAAAAACACTTTATAAAAGCTCCGTTTTATAAAAGCCACCGAGAAGAGTTTGGAGCTCATCATCAAACATCACTTTCTCACTTTGAAGTGTTGCCTGGTTTTAACAGAGCAAACTCTTCAAATGTCAAAAGTCTGTTGTCTAATGTTCCCTGTCGCAGTGTCTTCATGTTGAAATGTGTTGCCTGGGGTCATGTTAACTTGAAACTAGGAGGTTGTGAACAGAGGCGTGGCTCTGTCAGACATACCTCAGACCCCCCGGCTCCTCGTGTCCCAACATGTCACGTTCACAAAATGTAACATGAAAAACAACTCTCCAAAAAATCTACACCCACCTTTGTGTCATGATGCTGTGTTTCTCCCTGCGAACGAGAACCACTGAACCAGTTTTTATTGTTTTTAACCCTCCCATCCCACCGACCTATGCATATACACAGGAAACAAAACATGATTTTATCTGTGGTTTTATCTACAGCCACCAATACACAGATGTCTCTATACTGTGTTCTGACTATTCTGCTCCAAAGAGCTCCACCTTCTGGTGAAAGGGGTTCTCAAAGAGATGTCAAACCGTCATACACTGAAATACAGAGACAAACAAATAACCTGTGATGTGATTCACTGTTTTCATTTTGAGTAAATTGTCATTTGTACAACTGTAGTTTGAGCTAAATATAACTTTTCTTCCACAGCAAGATACTTTTTATACATGAATAAAAAAAATGCCCTATATAAATAGTGACGTAGAGCAGAAGTGTAGATCAGGATTAGCAGGTGAGTCTGTAATATTTAAAAGATAAGAAAAAATAAATGAAAGAGGAGAGAAGTGTTTTCTTAATACTTCCATTTTCTAAATATCTGTCTGCATGTCAGAGAAGTTACAAGATAAGAAAACATCAAATCATCATCTCTCAATACAACAGTCTGTAATTCAAGCAGGTGCCACTAGAGGGCGACAGAGGCCAAGCTATGAATGACAGCTGCTGCTGCTGCTGTTCTATCTACACTTGGATTCAACTTTTATCATCACCTTTATTTACGATCTACTGTGAAAGGGGCATTCTGCTGATTTTACACATGCAATCAGCGTTGTTAAGTATAGAAGGAGGAATTATGGGGAGATTTTAAGCATTTTTGAATTGATTTTCCAGAAGTTACGTTGTAACTTGTTTGTTTAACTTAATTAATAGCGTAGTCCTGTCTTCAGTAGGTGAATGGACTTGAAAACCATTCATCCAAGAGGCCTTTTCAGTTGTGTCCCTATCTTACAACAAAAATATCAACTTATTCATCATGTCATCATCATTATCATTAACCTCAACTGGATAATAAACAGTGTCTGTTTTTTGGAGACTAGACAAAGAAGTCAAAGGAGTCAAAGTATATATGTAATAAACAGTAAATAACAACAGTGATGAATGTAACACAGAGTGAAGCGCTGACCTTGTGCACAGCTGATTATCACACACCGCTCTAAGCACAGTCTTACATGAATGTAAGCTAATTTCACAAATCCTATTTCCAGAGAGCTGTTATAGCTCAACGTATACGCACAACTGCTGCATGTAGCATACATGGACTGTACTGTGTTTGACTGTGTATCAGCACCAATAACATATGATATATTAGAGTGGATACAAATGCCAAATGCAACCAGCAGAGTGCAGCAGCTTCCAATACAGACAAGAAAAGCACTGAAATTCAATTGTGCAAAATAAAGGAAAGTACATTTAGTTTAGATTTAAACTGTCTTCATAACTGTCCTCACATGCAGGAAACACTTCACTGACAAGGATGTGCTGCCATGAGGTGTCGCTTGATACTGGATGATGGTGTAGTTTCTCTCTCTCTCTGACTTAAACTGATCACATAACCCGACCTAGAAGTGGACGTAATGACACGATGAAGAATTGTCCTCAGAGGACAATGAACTACTTTGATCTAATGATCCAGTGGTGATGGAAAAAATGATGTACAGTATGATTCATATGATAGAAGGTTGCCTTCATATCAGTTCATGTATGACTCATTCTGTTATTGACAGAAAATCATTATAAGATACATGTGTGCTTTAATGAGAATGCACGGTTTACTTCTCTATTAATGAATAAGTAGAGGTCTGTGACATTTCCCACTGTATTTATCTGTCAAATGTCAGATTTATAATATAGTTGATCTTATATATATTTTTAAAATGTATAGTAGTTCCAATTAACGGAGAAAATTCACCTATTTTTTGAAAGTAAGGGCACAGAGTCAGGACATTATCAGGGTATTTTTTTGCAGCTCTTAGGTTAAAGATAATGAATGCAAGTGACACCACTGCTTATGAGAGCAAAGGTGTTGCTTATCCCATAAAAAGCCTCTCACCTACTTTAAAACCACAGCGACTCACTGAATTCAAGGTTTGAGGCTAATTTTTGAACAAACCTCAATGTAAACAGTACATTTACAATAATTTAAACGTGTTTAGAGTGTGTTCAGGTTGAAAGATTTTCATATATAGGATATAATACGTGATTCCCTCAGAGTAACTTTGACGTTGACCTGGAGAATCCCCTCAAATTTGTTTGTGTGACTCACTGCCTGCCACGCCCACCTGAAGCATTTCACAGAGCAGCCAAAGCGCTTCACTTCCCCCCGGAGCCCTGAGCTCAGAGGCTGCTGAGTGTGAGACACTGAGAACGCCTTTATGAGAATCCCCTTAAATGTTTTTGATTGACCCTGCAGTGACACCAGTAAGGTGTCAGAGACCTCTTAACCTGGTACAGTGCCAGGAGCAGGTGTCAGTTTGGAGCCCCCAAAATCTCTTCAAACACCCCTAAACTAAATGAACAGTGAGTTTTACTTTGGTCTTTCTTTAAATTGATTGGTTAGATCCGAGGTGTCAAACTGGTGCCTCCCCAAATTGTATGTGGGCCACTACCCACAATCTCCTCAAGCATTTATATATATATGTATATATACATATATATTTAATATTTAAGGATTTTAACCCATTAAATGCCAGTTTTCTGTCCTGATATATATATATATATATATACTTTGAAATTATGTGATGAATACCTTTATTGTGATGTTATGTTAAAATATTGTGTAATCATTTTAAGATTATATCACTCACACACTACTGAACAGTTGTCGTCCAAACTAGATGCTCATTGGCTCCCAGGTCATTTGAGTCAGCCCTGGTTCAGATGATGTGATCAATGAAATAAATGATAATTACCACTTTCCCAAGCTTTAAAAAAAAAAAAGAGTAGTACAAACATGGTGGTGCAAAAACAAAATAAACATAATAACCCTTCCGTCTTATGTTCTCACAAATGCGGAAGCCAACAAAAACCCACATGCAGAGCCATTTCACCCCTAAAAGATATTTTTTGATTAATGGAAGTAGAATATTAGGGACCGTCAATCAATTCCAATGTGAAAGAGAGATGACTCTGGTTAGCTGTCATGTGACGTCACCCATGTCGACAAGTTATTATAAAAGTCCCTTTTAAATCTTCTGGAATCTGGAAATCAGGAGCAGACGTGTCACAGTTCAGACATCCTCACCTTATTTACATTTTATAAGACTATTTATAATTTTTCAGATTAGATTAGATTAGACTTTACTGATCCCACTCTGTTAGTGGGTCAAAGGGTCAGATGTCGACATGTTACAAGTACTGGAATAGGATATGAAATTAGCAATTAAAAGTAGTATGTATGAAAATACAAATGCAAAAATATAATAATAATAATATGAGTAAATAGAACAGGAATATGAAAGTATGAGATATTTATTTATTTATTTTAAATATTAAAATGTCAAAAAGAATCAACACATTTACCTAATGTGCACCTTTTAATTGTGAAAGTAAAGTAAAGTGCAGTGGCACAGGATTATTATTACATATGGATTGAATTGAATTGTAATGACAGGTAATTATTCAGATAAAATAATAATTAAATCAGTGAAAAACAGGTGTGTATTATAGTTTTAGAATTATTAATCTGAGTGGATGAAACATAACTTCCAGATCAACAGCAAACAAACTCAAGGACTTTTTAGTCAAACATTTACACATATTCCCATTTTTGTGTCCAAAAACAATCCCCTTTTCCACTGACCAGTCACGTTATCATTGTGTTGCCAGATAAACCACGTTACAAGCTTCCCCCCCAAAAAATCTCTCTCTCACTCTGGCAGATGCAGATTATTGATCTCAGACGGGAGTCTCCAGAAATATCCAGAACAATACGACCAAGATGTGGATGGAAGTCAGTCAAACACGCACAAAGCCAGCAGTTCCTGCAGCAGGCCTCCTCCCATGTGAAGGACAGTGAGAGCCAATTGCGTGAAAAACCCAAACCAAAGACACCCAACCGAGCGAGGATTTGTAGCAGTTGTTTTGAGACGCTCACAATGACCTTACATTTGTTTTCCTGAAAAGAAAAGTTAGGGCCAAAATTGAGCTTTTCCCACACATATATTCCTAATATTCTACTTTCACTGAGCTGATTTCTTACTAATTAATATTTAAGGATTTTAACCCTTTAAATGGCAGTTTTCTGTCATGATGCTACCATTTATATATATATATATATATATATATAAAAAGACAGAAAATATCGATCACTTTCGATGTACTACATACAAGTAAAGTATTTTTATGTTGAATTATTACAGTCTGAGCTAATTATGTGAATGATTAGCAGCAACCATTGTGACAGTGCCATCTAGTGGAAATAGCATGTTTTTGTTTTTTAATCCATATGCCGAATATGGCCAAAATGATGCAATCGGGTGGAGGTGGAGAGTAGTAAAAATTATCAATTCTAAGATGGAAAGCCCAGAATGACACCCAGATATAATGACATGCATGAGATTAAAACTGCAGTTTGAATAGGTTTCAATGGGACGTTTTTTGCACTTAACGAGTGTAACACTTGTTTGTACAAGGTGTGTTTTAGCCTCACTGTAGGAGCTGAGCTGAAATAAAAATAAAAAAACATGAAATTAGATCAACGTCCCTATAGTACCCTTAAAATATTAGGGTATTATCTATTAGTGTCAACCTTTCAGCTGTTTGCGGTTTTAATTTTTATTTCATCTTTATTATTAGTTTGCAAAATCTTTTCATCTGTATTTTTTTGGACATATTTTATTTTATTTTATTGGCTTGTTCTGGTTGAACAGTTTCCACACAGTTTTGTGTGTGCAGCGCGCTGTGATGCCTGCAATGAAAGGTGGTATAATATGAATATTAATAGAAGCTTTGCATCCTTGTGCAGCAGAAATTATTTTCCACAAACAACATTTTCAAACCAGCTTGAAGCAAACGACCCACGTGGTAGACATGTGGTTCTGATCATGAGACACTGGACGCCAGAGATAAATCTAATTTTTGCGGTCTTCAGTTGTGATACTTTTATTTTTCACTTCATGGCTTCTGACAAAAACAAAAATGTTTACTGTTGTCTGCGTTGTTTTATTCTCTACACTTGAAGAATGTTGTTTTAAAACACTCTTAAATGCTGTATAACTGAAACGCTACGCATTTCCGACATGTGAACTTGGTTAAATCGACACATATTTACATCCTTTGGTAGCATGTGGTTTTCCTTTACCCCTCGATCTGTATGACGCTGACTTGGTCCTCAACGCATCACTAATATATTTCTCTTTGAGCCTTAAACAAAGTCAGCAAACTCTCCACGTGGCAGACACATGCTCATGATCATGAGACATTGAGAAGCCAGAAATAAATCTGTGTCCCAAACACTCTGCTTTCTTCTTCCAGAGAAACAGCTGGCCATCGGCACTGGATTGAAGGAATTCAGTTGCATGTTCTATACTGTATGTGCCATTTTCCAGCGTGTTGTTAGTCGTCTGACAGCTGGAATCGCCTATGGGCTGGAGTGAGTGATTAATTAATGGCAGAAGGAGTCATTTCTTTAGAAAGATAACGCATTTATCACTCAGGACAGACCCCTGCTACATTTACACAAGACATAGGATCTTGTCATGTTTACTTCACTGTCCAATTCTCCTTCATTCTGTGAACAGACACACCCTCACCTGGCGTCGCCGCCATGTCCTGCAGATTACAGTTAGTAACGTACTGCATAATTTCATGAAGAGTTTAACTTTAACTGCTGGTGCGTGCGACGAGAACAGCATTCCTCTTTTCCTGTTAGGGCATCACAACATGGAGAATGATCCAAGCCTACATTCCTTTGTAAAGTTGCATCCTCTCTGAGGGGTTATAACACACTGGCTATTCTACGGGGATACGGGTTTTATGGCCAATGCCGATTCACACCTTTAGATCTATTCGCTCCGTCTGATACAGAGAATTGCTCGACTGAAGTAAAACGACACTCAGTCTGTCTCTGCATATATTTTAGGGACAAACGTTGGCTTTGAGTTTGCGCTGAGGCTCGCCGAAAGCACAACACTTTCCATTCCGCTCTTGTTTTTTGGTCACAGAGACGATGAAGAAGATGTTTCTACAGACCTTTGTGTCAGGTTGTGTGAGGAATGCCGCTTGTACCCACACATGCACACAGCTCTGTGGTCAAAGAACACAGGGACATGATATACCAAAGAAGGCGAATACCTACTGAAAACTGCCGCTACTTACAATGACTGCACTAGACTGACCTTGAGTTACACTGTAAACCTATTAGAAGGCTGTATTTCCAAGGTCATACATACACACATATTCCCAGTATATATTCAGTGCTCTGAGTTTAGACATACATTTAAGGTAAGAAACATAAGTGAATACTCAAAGTTAAGTTTGGCCTCTCTGAGTTCTTTCAAGTTTTGTTGTGTCACTCTTAACAGCTGCTGGCGGGGGCCTAATAGCTGTGGTATATCAACAACACAAAAAAAGAAGCAGGAACAAAGGGCACCCTTGTCTGTTACCTTGGTAACAATTTAGTTTGAGGCAATGAGAAACTTAAGTGACTCGCACAGAATCTGATTCTGTCAACAAAATGACAAAAACAACAACAAATGAAACAAAACGACAAATTTTATCCACTTCAGAATACTTCATGAGAGACGTCGTGCATGCGGGACGGCTGTGTGAAATACTTCACTGTCTCCTTGAGAGACATTATACAATCTCACCTCGTCGGCTCTGGCTGTGAGGAGCTTGCTGTGAGTGTGATGGGATGACCAGCAGAGAGAGCTCAGGTAAACAGCAGGACGCTCAGGCCTGACCATCGATTACAGACCCCAGAGAGCCTCGCTCGCTACAGCTAATCTTGGCCCATGGGTCACTAAGTGTTCATTCAACAGTGATTCATTCTTCTGTGGAAAAATCAAAGTGGCTGCTGTTGTGCTGGCAGTCTGTCATGCTGGTTTTGCTATCGCATTAAGAGACCACACTCACACAGCATGACACAGGAGCCGCTCAGGGAAGGGACTGTGTACAGCAACTGTGGCAGCCACTTCCGGACAAAAAAGGGGCGATTAATAAAAAGCCTGATGAGGTGTAATGGTCAGAGATGATGTCTTAACTTGTGCATAACTTTTAAATATGAACCGTCGCACTCGTGTCATATGAATCTATCGTCTCTGTATTTCTCTGTGGAGCAGTGTTTGGATCTGGCATTCCTGTGTTTCACGCAGGATGTGATTTGCACGAGCAAAGTGAGGCAACTGCAAAAAGAGTTGGACTGAAAACACAAAAAAATCCCTCATAATAGTTTTCAAAAGTGAATTATACTACTAAAACTAGAAAAGCACTCGGAAAGCGTAGACCTCCGCCAAGGCAGCGCAGTGCCTACAAAAAAGTGTATAGCGGAAAATGTAATCACTTGTTCCTGGTCCCATTGGGGACATTTCCTGAAATTTTCAATCAAATCCGTCTATGACTTTTTGAGTTATGTTGCTAGAATCAGACAGACAGACAAACAAACTGGCAAAAAACATATACCTCCTTGGCGGAGGTCAAAAAAGCCCTTGTGCTGCTGGTGTATACACACAAGCACTCCCTCAGTCAGGTCTGATTTTGCTTGACGCAGCCTGTTTTTCGGATGAAAGACGCAGCATACAAAGACCAAAACCGAGGCAGAATAATAACATCAACAACACAATCAGCAAAGCTTTTATGCTGCAGTTTTGGCTCCAATTGACCAACTTCTTAATCCATCACTGCGACTGTGCTCACGTGACCCACGATGGAGCTGCAATGCTCTGCTCAAAATCTTCTGTCATCTCCAACGTGGTCCTCAGGACCTGTATGGATTTCAGAAAGATTAATGCCATCACTAAACCTGATTGTTGCCCAATGCCTTGTACAGAGAGGACTGTAATGAGAACGTAGGAAGTGCAAAGTTTATGACCGATATCAGGAGATGTTTATTTACACTTAGTAGGTTTAGAATGCAGACGCTCACTTTTTACATGTTGTCTGAACAACTGATGCAGGGGGTTGTCGTGTCCAGTGACCCCTTCTTGTACTTTTTGAAACTTGCTCTCAGCACATTACGTTCACGTCAGAGAGACCACTGAACTTAACCTCACAGCAGGTAAACAGGATGTCCTTTAGTCCTGATTGTAATCTTGTGTAATAATCACCGTACTCTGGACAATCAAAGCACCTCAAATACATTTAAGTTAGCTGACTGCTGTCGCAGATTTGAGGACTTGAGACTTTGCTTGACTCGACTTGGATTAGACTTTTTCACTCATGACTTGAGATTTGATTTGAAATAACTGAAGAAATATTTATTATTTGTCGTTATTCATTTGTTTTGTTTTTTTAAACATTGGGTGTCTTCTTCTGCTTGTGTACAAACCTGGCAACCAAATATGTGTGGAAACATTTATTTTGACACTTCAAATCCCACAAAGGAAGGTAAGACAGGAGGTCAGTCGGTTGCCAGTGTAATCTTTTTTTAAGCCTAATATTTTAAATTAATGTCCATTGTTTAATTATATCTTTTTTTAAACAATTCAGTTGTATGGGCAATACAGTGTTTCTGTTACAGATTTATTTCTTTTTAGCACTTTTACCCGGACCATCTTCATCATTCTGTCTTCTTCACTTGTATCTTGCTTGATTTAAAGCAGGGACTCGGGTCTGAATCACTTCGGACCTGCTTGAGACTTGAAGTTTAAGACTTGAGACTGGCTTGTGACTTGCATATGTGTGACTTACTCCCGTCACCGCTTCATACCTCAGTGCATTGCGAAGTAGCGAGCGGCAGTGAAATAACAGCTGGGGTCAAGGCCGGTGTGATTAAAATGTGTTTTCTTATTCCACCATCAGTCAAAACAGGACTATACCATAATCCTGGCATAGGAATGAGTCAGTCTCTCAATCCTGCTGGATCTCCTGTGGCAGACTGTGAACTGTGTCTGAACTGCTTGACCTGGATGAGGATCATCAACTCTCACAGGCCTCACACAAGTTCAGATTCTGAGGCCCAGTAAAAAAGAAAAAGTAAGCCAAAGTAAGATGAGGTAGTCTGTTCCTAGTATTGGGGGGAAAAAATGCTTTTAAATCAATATTTCCACATACAGAATGATGACAAGCGATCTTAATTTCCCCTAATGCTAACATTCACCATTGGATACAGCATGGGTTACAGGCAAAGGACAGTATCACACACAGATCTTATTATATTTCCTCCTCCCTGTCACTCATCCATGTTACCACAGCTCTGAGATAACTGACCCTGGCTGACATACACTGCCTAGTCCTGGAAATCTGTCACCTGCAGGTGTCAAATGCAGGCTCAGGACAGCGTCTCCTACCATATAACTGGTACCCAAATAACCCTGGTGATTTGTCGTCCCGCTGCCCTCATTACACACCTCCCAGTCCTGCTTCTGTGCGGAGCAGTTGTTTACCTCACGGTCAGGTTACTCTTGTGGTTGTGCCTTGGTGAGTCTTGTGAAACTGAAGATTTGACCTGGAATTCTATCCTTTGACCCCTGTGTGAAAGGCTGCTCTCACATGATTGGTGTCTGTCTTTCTTTGAATCTGCCAACTGCTAGTAGTGGTTTACAATGGTGCAAAATCAAATTAGTTTAAATATATTAAAAATAAATGTAGTAAAAAATAATAATAATAATTTTTATTTATAGAGCCCTTGTCAAAACAATGAACATAAAATAAAATCCAATACAAAAATACATTAAAATCAAACAAGTTAATTTCAAAACCCTCTACCATTTATCACTCAAGAGCCAAAAACATGCTGCACGTCGCACACGGGATCACATTTCAGGTAGTTCTCCTTGAACTGGATTTACCACCTCGGTGTAGCCCGACCTTGAATGGTGGGAATGTGAGCCACAGTTGACACACGGCAAACAGAACAAAAGGTCATTACAGTTAAATAAAAAGCCTGTTTACAACACAACAAGCAACCTCACTACACAAGCAGCAGCAAAAAAGCTGAAACATTTAAAAAGTTTGCATGACCACAGCAGGAGAAGTAATGGTAACAGTATCTTCCTGTCACTTCACATGAACATTCAAATAAACTCATTGCTTTGTTTATGTGTGCTGGGCCTTGTTTGGACAGGACAAAACATCAGAGGACACAAAGTCTCATTGCACTGCCAGACAGCGTAGATGCTAAAATAAATATTTGCCATTGATTTATTTCAAAAACCACTAAAAAAAAAAGCCAGAAAACAATAGGGGTCATAACAGTGTATTTTCATTGAGAAAAATGTATTAAAATCTAAAAGTGATTGGTTACATTGCCAAATTAAAGTCTGTGTCCATTCGAGTTCTTTATATCGTGACTGTAAACATTGTGTGTGTCATTACGAATCATCACTTTAATGGCTCTGCCATCATTCATGACATGGCCAAAATATAATAATAATAATAATAATAATGCATTATATTTGGAGGCGCCTTTCATGACACTCAAGGTCGCCGAATATGTTTGTAGTCGCTGCAGTTGTAGCTTAATTAAACGTGTGCCTTTGTCCCAGTATATCAACCCTAGGCCTCATCCACATGGAAACAGAACTTTCACGATACATTCTTTTCCATTTGCGTTCTGTTTTCAGTAAACAAAAATATCAAAAAGAGTCTTTTATCCCCACACAAAACCACAAAAACAACTCTATAAGCAGGTTCCATGTGGATAATAATCAAGCTGATACTTGACTCCCAGGCACATTATCTAAGTGTTTGAGTCTGAGACTTTGAGAAATTTCATTTTTCACTTGGACTACAATGTTTACATGTTTAATTCCCTCAACCAATCCCAGCTAAAAAGACAATTAGACACATCTACACTTCTGATATATAATCAGAGGTGGAAAAAGTAGTACAATATTGTACTCAAGTAAAAGTACCAATACTTTGATGAAATATTACTCAAGTAGAAGTAAAAGTAGTCATTTGAAAATGTACTCAAGTAGAAGTAAAAAAGTAGTTCATTTGAAATGTACTTTAAGTAACAGTTACTTAGTTACTCTGCGTGGGGTGTGAGGGTAGTAGAAATATGACAAGGGCTCAGAAATCCAAAACTATTTTGGAGCTCACGCACACGGGGCGACACAGGATATTGCATCACTTTTGGCGAACGCCCTCTATGTTCACGCACCAGTGCTGGTGAAAATCACATCATCATTCATCTGGTTCTGGTGTATATTTTCCCCCTGTAGGTCTTCATTGTGCTGAGTTTTTATTTTTACTCAGTAACGGATAGGATTTATAAAGTAACTAAGTACAATACTTGAGTCAATACGTACTCAAGTAAAATAAAAAATCCTGATTTTAAATTGTACTTAAAAAATACAAAATACACACAAAAAAAGTATTCAATACAGTAACTTGAGTAAATGTATTTCATTACTTTCCACCTCTGTATATAATTTAGACATCATATTACATTTAGATAACATTTTAATTTCTTCCACTACTTTTCATTAATTCCGTGTCATGTCTCAGAGAAAAAGGTCAGTTGTCCTTATTCAATCATTTTCTCATCATGTTTGTTTTAAAGAATAATACCAATACTATTTGTAAAAATATATCTATCGTTTTCTCAGATATACCTGTATAACCATGAAATTAAAATCAAACTTTAGGCCACTTTTTGACCGGATTTCTGTTACCACATCTGTTTACAACATAGATAAACAGGACACTCCCAAATGGAATTGCTAAGTGTATTATTTTGATCAAAAGGTTTTGAGATTTATGGACACGTTCTGCTCGTTTGTAACATCATCTTATAATTAAGACTAAAAACACAGGGACAAAGTCGAGGCCTTTGCACATCAGTGATGTTCCCCTGTTCCCCCCTGTTTACAGTCTTTATGTTAAGCTAGGCTAACAGGCTGCTGCCTCCTGAAACTCTGCAGGTCAAAGGCCAACGTGATTTGTTGTTTCAGTTTTCGTACGGATTAGACAAAGCAGCGATAACTAACAAACTACAGATGTGCAGGTTGGTCAATTTTACTACCAGTGGACAGCGTGGACATGCTAGCTGTACCTAGGACGACGCTAGGCTAAGCCAACAGCGTGTTGTTCTTATAATGCTGAGCAAAAAGTGAAAATGGCAATTTTCTCCCTTCTGTAATAAAGGAAATTGATTAAAAAACATATATATGTGACAATATTAACACTTTAAGGTACGCACCAAGAAAAAAGCAAAGGAAAAATTATTTATTTGCATGTATTATTTTATTTTATTTAGTTATGATCACAATAACGACAATCAATATTATTATTATTTTTTTTTTTTTTTAAATTAGACCCTGCACTATTTCAGATACAGGCCTCTACCAAACGGTTGAGACGTCTGTTCATAATAAACCTGGTTTGTATAATTAAGTCACATTAAGTGTTAGTGAGTTCAGCTTGATGCATTTTTCAATGAGATATCGTGACTTAAAGTGTGGTCGATCATAATGGTCAAGTAGTACCTTAAAGGGTTAATTACTGTAAAATGTATTAAACACATTGAAATACGTTATATGTGAGTCCATCCATCCATCCATTTTCCACCGCTTATCCGGGGCCGGGTCGCGGGGGCAGCAGTCTGAGAAGGGACGCCCAGACCTCCCTCTCGCAGGACACTTCCTCCAGCTCTTCCGGGGGGACCCCAAGGCGTTCCCAGGCCAGCCGGGTGACGTAGTCACTCCAGCGTGTCCTGGGTCTTCCTCTGGGTCTCCTCCCGGTGGGACATGCCCGGAGCACCTCCCGAGGGAGGCGTCCAGGGGGCATCCGATTCAGATGCCCGAGCCACCTCAGCTGGCTCCTCTCGATGTGGAGGAGCAGCGGCTCTATTCCGAGCTCCTCCCGGGTGACAGAGCTCCTCACCCTATCTCTAAGGGAGCGCTCCGCCACCCTGCGGAGAAAACTCATTTCAGCCGCTTGTATCCGGGATCTTGTTCTTTCGGTCATAACCCAAAGCTCATGACCATAGGTGAGGGTAGGAACGTAGATTGACCGGTAAATCGAGAGCTTTGCCTTTCGGCTCAGCTCCTTCTTCACCACAACGGACCGATACAACGACCGCATTACTGCGGCCGCTGCACCGATCCGCCTGTCAATCTCACGCTCCATCCTTCCCTCACTCGTGAACAAGACCCCAAGATACTTAAACTCCTCCACCTGAGGCAGGATCTCTCCACTGACCCGGAGGGAGCAAGCCACCTTTTTCCGGTCGAGAACCATGGCCTCGGACTTAGAGGTGCTAATTCTCATCCCCGCCGCTTCACACTCGGCTGCAAACCGCCCCAGCGCATTCTGGAGTTCCTGGTTCGTAGGAGCCATCAAGACCACATCATCTGCAAAGAGCAGAGATGGAATCCAACCGCTCCCGAACTGGACCCCTTCCGGCCCCCGGCTGTGCCTAGAAATTCTGTCCATAAAAATAATGAACAGAACCGGTGACAAAGGGCAGCCCTGCCGGAGTCCGACATGCACTGGGAACAAGTCTGACTTACTGCCGGCGATGCGAACCAAGCTCCTGCTCCGGTCGTACAGGGACCGCACGGCCCTTAGCAAAGGGCCCCCGACCCCATACTCCCGGAGCACCCCCCACAGAATGCCACGAGGGACACGGTCGAAAGCCTTCTCCAAGTCCACAAAACACATGTGGACTGGTTGAGCAAACTCCCATGAACCCTCGAGCACCCTGCGAAGGGTATAGAGCTGGTCCAGTGTTCCACGGCCAGGACGAAAGCCGCATTGTTCCTCTTGAATCCGAGGTTCGACTATCGGCCGAACTCTCCTCTCCAGTACCCTGGAATAGACTTTCCCCGGGAGGCTGAGGAGTGTGATCCCCCGATAGTTGGAACACACCCTCCGATCCCCCTTTTTAAAAAGAGGGACCACCACCCCGGTCTGCCATTCCAGAGGCACTGTCCCCAACCGCCACGCAATGCTGCAGAGACGTGTCAACCAGGACAGCCCTACAGCATCCAGAGACTTAAGGTACTCAGGTCGGATCTCATCCACTCCCGGTGCCTTGCCACTGGGCAGCTTTCTAACCACCTCAGTGACTTCAGCTTGGGTAATGGATGAGTCGACCCCTGAGTCCCCAGCCTCTGCTTCCTCTGGGGAATGCGTGTCAGTGGGATTGAGGAGATCCTCGAAGTATTCCTTCCACCGCCCAACGATGTCCCCATTCGAGATCAACAGCTCCCCACCCCCACTGTAGACAGTGTTGGCGGAGTACTGCTTCCCCCTCCTGAGGCGCCGGACAGTTTGCCAGAATCTCTTCGAGGCCGACCGGTAGTCCTCCTCCATGGCCTCCCCGAACTTTTCCCAGACCCGAGTTTTTGCTTCTGCGACTGCTCGGGCCGCCGTCCGCTTGGTCTGTCGGTACCTGTCAGCTGCCTCAGGAGTCCCTCGAACCAACCAGGCTCGATAGGACTCCTTCTTCAGCTTGACAGCATCCCTTACTTCCGGCGTCCACCACCGGGTTCGGGGATTGCCGCCACGACAGGCACCGGAGACCTTACGGCCGCAGCTTCGAACAGCCGCGTCCACAATGGAAGTGGAGAACATGGTCCACTCTGACTCAATATCTCCAGCTTCCCTCGGGATCTGGTCAAAGCTCTCCCGGAGGTGGGAGTTGAAGACCTCCCTGACAGGTGATTCCGCCAGGCGTTCCCAACAGACCCTCACAACACGCTTGGGCCTGCCAAGTCTGTCCAGCTTCCTCCCCCGCCAGCGGATCCAACTCACCACCAGGTGGTGATCGGTTGACAGCTCAGCCCCTCTCTTCACCCGAGTGTCCAAGACATGCGGTCGGAGGCCAGATGACACGACCACAAAGTCGATCATTGACCTCCGGCCTAGGGTGTCCTGGTGCCACGTGCACTGATGGACACCCTTATGCTTGAACATGGTGTTTGTTATGGACAAACCATGACTAGCACAGAAGTCCAATAACAAAACACCACTCGGGTTCAGATCGGGGAGGCCATTCCTCCCAATCACGCCCCTCCAGGTCACACTGTCATTACCCACGTGAGCATTGAAGTCTCCCAACAGAACTACGGAGTCCCCGGTTGGAGCACTTTCCAGTACGCCTTCCAGGGACTCCAAAAAGGCCGGGTACTCCGCACTGCTGTTCGGCCCGTAAGCCGAAACAACAGTGAGAGACCTACCCCCCCACCCGAAGGCGGAGGGACGCGACCCTTTCGCTCTGCGGGGAGAACTCCAACACATGGCGGCTGAGCTGGGGAGCTATAAGCAAGCCCACACCAGCCCGCCGCCTCTCACCTTGGGCAACTCCAGAGTAGTAGAGAGTCCAGCCTCTCTCAAGGAGTTGGGTTCCAGAGCCCAGACTGTGCGTGGAGGTGAGCCCGACTATTTCTAGTCGGTATCGCTCCACCTCCCGCACAAGTTCAGGCTCCTTCCCCCCCAGCGAGGTGACATTCCATGTCCCCATAGCTAGGATTGTTGTCCCGCGATTGGGCCGTCGGGGCCCCCGCCCACGACTGCCACCCATATCACATTGCACCGGCCCCTTATGGCCCTTCATGTGGGTGGTGGGCCCACTTGAAAGGGCGCCCACGTCGCTCTTTCGGGCTGAGCCCGGCCGGGTCTCGTGGGCAAAGACCCGGCCACCAGGCGCTCGCCTGCGAGCCCCCCTCCCGGCTCGGCTCCAGGATGGGGCCCCGGTAACGCCAGTCCGGGCGACGTACTCGTCTTGTTGTAGCATTTTCTCATAAGGGGTTAAGTGAACTGCTCTTCGTCTGATCCGTCACCTAGGACCTGTTTGCCTTGGGAGACCCTACCAGGGGCATTAAGCCCCGGACAACGTAGCTCCTGGGATCATACGGATACTCAAACCCCTCCACCACGATAAGGTGCCAGTTCAAGGAGGGGCTTATATGTGAGTCTCAAAGATATAACTACAACTGAACAAAGATGTTTTACTCAAATGCACTGTGACCTAATAATTGCATATCCGTGTAAGGTAAACAATGCTTTGTGTTTCCTCACAACAAGTTAATTAATGAACATTCGGTAGGAATCTAAAGCAGTAGAACATCAAAAGCGTCATTGCAGCATGGATGAGTAAGAACACAACATCTGCTCTGAGTGACACTCCCTTTTTTCCATGTTTCACCACACCAACATTCTTGAACCTACTAGCACTTATATTTTAACTGAGTGTGAAAAAAAAAAGCCACACACATCTTGCTGCACTGAGGGGAACGACATTCACTTATGCACTTATGTATTTTCTGTAAAAAACAACAACATTTAAATACCTTTATGTTTGACACGGGTTGCTCATGCAGCGATTTCTCCTTCCAGATATATGTGTGCAGCATTGCACAGTTTATACCAGATGTTTACCTTTTAGAGCATGCAATAAATCACTGTGGTGAGACAGAACCAAACAGTCATATTCAAACACGCTTCAGTGACAAGACGAGGCGATGTCTTGTCTTACAGGTTCTGGCGAAATTCAAGCTATTTTGAAAGTTACAGTGACAAAGGTTTATGAATTATGTTTAATATGAAAAACTAATTCCTGTGGCTCAATGTCTTGTCCGCCATATTCTGCTGGTCTGACCTCCGGGAAACATCCAATGATTCTTGTGTATAATCAGCCTGGAAATATGGTTTTCATTTCATATAAACCTGTGCTTAAATGTCAAGGGTGGATCTGTGGCATGAACGTGCATGAAATACTTTTCTTCTGGGTTCCAGCATGCAGTTCAACTTGGCTGATTTCCACCAAACAAAGAGCACAGAACATGTTAGTTTGGGATTCCTTTCTTCTCCAGGTCTAACATCACAATGTTGGGAAAAATGGGAAGAATGGGCTCAGGAACAGGAGGAATATGCATTTTTGTCTTTGCCTTTATTTTTTGGGAAATTCATTATACCTTCCCAACTTCATTTGAGCCTCAAAAGATCTTCTTGTCAACACTTTGACTTAATGGTATTCTTTTAAACACCCATGTTCAAAGACAAACACTTGCTGCAATGTATTATTTGTTATTTGTCCTAGTCTCTTTTTCACGTTTCCCTTTTGATGTGAATGCATCAGCAGGATTATGACTTCAGTGTACTCATTCTGTCCTCTTAACACTCTGATTTATAGGATGGGATTAAGTGGCGGTGTTGAATGATTTGTGTGAATCCAATAATAACAATAACTGATCACAGTTTCTGGCATCTCCACTCAAATCCTCCTGATGCCAACTTCTGTCTGTATTCTTTATTTAAGGCGGAACCTTTGGCCGACGCGTTGGTGCAGTGGTTAACCCCGGTGCCAGCAAGGGAATTCTCAGAAACCTGTTTCAACCGGACCTCAATAACAAAACAAATACTACAACTACTACTATTACTACTCATAATAATAATGATAATAATCATAATGACTTGATGGTGTCCTAGATCAAATTATATGCTGCTAAACATTAAAGTTACAGTCCAAAAGCATTGTTTTTGCTGGATTATATCTCTTTATTTAAGTATTTAAATTACATTATGTTAGTTAGTTTCATGTGTTGACACATGCTAAACACACACTTTTATAAATTAAATAGCATAGCACATTTGACACTGTTAAAGTAGGTGAAATGATGTGAAAGTAAAAAAGATAACACACAAATGTAGCATTGACATTGACACAATCTTGTTATGAAATTGTAAATTTTTTTTACTGAAAGTGCACCTAACTGGTCAGTGACTGCTGGCATTTTCATTGTCGTTTAGCAGATGAGGACATTTACACACACATGATCAAACTTAATGAACAAATGGATGAAATGACTTTATTCAAAACGTGCAAAAAGAGAAAATATATGATGTACTATATATACAAATGACAAAAACAACACATTGTGCTCCAGGCAATCTTTGTTACGCCATCTATTGCATAACTCTTTTTGCTAGAGGACGATTCCCTGCTCAGGTTTTTTTTTTTTTACCTGATAAAAGTTTTTGTTTTGAGGGGGAGGAGATTTGTTCCTTACCTGAACCAAGCGTCTAAAGACAGACCATGTTGCTGTGTGTATGGACTGTAAAGCTCACAGAGGACAACTGGAATTTGTCAAATTGTGGGCTATACAAATGAGATTGATTTGACATCCACTGTTGAATAAGTGTACATCATCACCACTCGTTCATTTTCACCATCTATAGAAAAGGTGGTTTTGCAAGTGTCTTTTTCTCTCTCTCTCTCACACACACACACAAGCCCAGCCCAGCCCAGCCCTATCTGTCTCCCCGAGGCTTTGCTGTAAAACAACAGTAGAATCTGCCATGGTGACGTAGTGCACCCTGGTACTTTTCCATAGATAATAGTGTTTAACGTGTCAAGCGTTCAAACTGACCAGTGTAGTGCCACGTGTTCCAAACGGCGTTCAATTCCCCTCGTATTCTGTGCTTTTCCCAAATGCATCGTCTGCCGATCAAACATCTGCTGCTCAACTTTCCACCATTGATTAAATAAAGATAATCTTTTTTTTTTTTTACAGTGTAATGAACTTGAAATGAAATTTCCAGTGAAATGAAAGCAAATACAGTTACAAAAGAGATAAAGTGGAAGATATTCCCAGATTTATTAACATATTATTAGAAATTAACTCCCAGTGTGCCACACCCTGACAAGCTGCCAGACAGTGTAGCATTGCATTCCACACGATTTAATGTACAGTGCTGTCCTCAGACTTTGACCTTTCGGCTGCATGTACAATCCATTAAACCACTTAACAACTGGATGTGCAGGATTTGGTTTGGTGCAAAGCTGTCATTCGCCTCATTTTAGCATTTTAGTCAAGGTTGGACTGTGAAGACAACACACTGTGCTCATATTACCCGAGCTAAATGAGATGATGATCCAAATAATATCATTTACCATAGTGGCTCCTTTTTACGTCAGAAAACACTCCCAGGACATCAATGCATTAAGTATGTAAAAAAGTTAGCTGTAAATGAACGTTGTTGGTCTGAGTTAAAAGTGAAGAAAGTAATACTTTTTAAGTATAAACATTTTAGACCAATCAGAGGCAGAATAACAACAAAAATCACTTAAAATGTTTATTCCATTGCTGCTTCTGTGCTCCCTTGACTAGAATAACAATGCTCTGAAATGTCTCCTGCTCAAATTCTTACAGTACGTGCACTTATAATGAGAACAAAAGCCCAAGCTTTGACAAAACAATGCAAGATGGAAACAATACCAACAAAATAGAGGAATACAAAACACAGAATTCATCAAAAAGTGTATCTGAAATAATGAGAGAACATTTTAATGGATTAATATGGGACATAATGGCGCTGAGCCAGGCTGTGGAAACCACTTATATGAAAATGATGAACAGAAGGTTCCTGATTTTATTCTAATATTACATTTATCTCCAGCTGATGTTACACCCATAGACTGAAGCCAACCAGGAAGTGAGAATATTTTGAATTGCCACCAGGGGCAAAAATATATATATTTGGATGCAAATCTATAGGAAAATGAGCTTAATTGGTCCCCATCTATAGGTTCATGTCTTCTTCACTAGAATATGGTATCAGTTTTGTAAATGATGATAAAACACAGCACATGTGAGTGGACATTAATGTGATTGACAGGTGTTATCGTCCAATAGAAGCCGTCATCTTCAAAACAAATCCCATTTTTATGGACCACATTAAAACCAGCTGCCACTGGATTACACCAGGATACAGGCAGATGAAGAGTGTTCTGAAATACTGAAAAACATCATACTTATTGTGGTTCACTTTCATATTGTAAGATTTGCTCTTTTCAATTCAGAAACATCTGCTTGTTAGAACGCCGCCTGCTCTTAATTCATACTGACTGGTGACCTAACTAAAACGTCCTCTTGCACAACGTAATGTCATTTGGATTAATTGGATCACATGGTTCCTTGGGAAATGGTTCTAGTCAGCTGTCAAAAGACATTGGGGTTTTTAGAAAACCAATTGCATCAGAATAACTCACCATTAATAAATACTTATTTTTGTCACAGCTCATACGTTAATAAATACTTCACGTCTGTGTTTCACGTTACATTCTTTGACACTTTTAACTTTGTCAAAAATGTGTTTTAATCCACCACCAGCATTACCTTAGCCCACTCATGGTGAAATATCTGCGCTCTACAGAGCCAGCCGCCTCTTATCTGTACAGAATGACACCTTGGCTCCACAGCGTACTTGATGTATGAGGGTCACCCGAGGTTCAACAGTTATTACGAATAGATTGCATACCACCTGCAGCTTAAATGTAAACTTCTCTGCATGTTCAATGTATGCTCTGTGAAAGCAGATCAAAGGTCAGTCTGCAGCTCGTGGACTTTTCATAATCAGTGCGTCAGTGTCTCGGAGTTTAGAAAAATGACTCTGAGCTTTGTTTTCTACGGGGATATTTTATTAAACTCTGGCGTGTGGTACACTCTTAGAAATAAGGGTTCCAAAAGGGTTCTTCTACAAGGGCTGAGGTTCTACCTGGAACCATTTGCTTCTGAAAAACCCTTTTCCAGAAGAAAGGGTTTTTCAAGGGTTCTTGGTAACACTAATGGTTCCAGTAAGAACCATTTTGATCCAGAGAACCCTTTAAACCCCTTTCCTGAATAAAGGGTTTTAAAGGGGTTCTTGGTGGAACCCTCCAAAAGGGTTCTCCTATGAGGACAAGCTGAAGAACCTTATATTCTATATTATATTCTACTTAGCACTTTTATTTCCAAGAGTGTAGAGTAAACAGCCATGTCAATACCTTCTAACTTTACATGAGGTATACTGCTGTCCAAATTCAAGTGCATTCTCCTGGGTCAAAGGAAATGAACGGTTGCCTCTTCCCCCTCAGGCTCGGTCTCTGTGAAGACCGAGCGAGTTTCAGAGTCATATTTTACTGACGTGACCTTTGATCCCTGTCAGGCAACCATGTGCTTGGGTCATGTTTTGGGACAGGCTCGTTGATTTGCGTGTGTGTCTCGGCCCCAGGTCAGTTGAGTTCAGTGGAAGGGGTGGGGAGCGCTTGTTAACAAAGTACAGACTCTCCAACCCGGGCCCAGCAGCGTGGAGGAGGAAATCCCAGGAAGTGCTGCTTTCACGGCATGCGTTTTTCAGATGGGCCTTGGTTAAATGAGAAAGGATGTACACTCATATCAAATAAATACACACAACCCTGTTGTTTACACACACATTTTTCATGAATTGTGCAAAACAAAAGACTTTTATTTGTCTCAACATCTTAAGCAATATCAGCACAGCTGGTTGCTGCCGTCTTCGCTGTCTCTTTTGAGCAGAACCAGAGAGCGCCACCAACTGGGCTGGACACTCCTGAGCAACAGGGAGCACAACACAGTTAACTCAGATGGTATGTGCGGAATTGAACTGCAGCTGTGATTGGACTTGTCCACATAGTGTCCCCATGGACTTACATGGAAATGGGCAAATGATAATATTTACATCACGTGGAACCCTCTGCGAACAAACAGACGCAAAAAAAGAGTGACCTGAGCCTAAAGGTCTGGGTATCTCAGCCTTATTGGCCTTTTCAGTTTATGTAATTCTGATGAAACTCATAACATTATGCTTTAACGGGAAGCCAGTGAACAACATTGGGTTTATCTCTGTAACCAACAGCAAAAACACATACACACCTTTCTGAATATTTTCCAAAAACACACCAAAACACTATATTCAAACCATCAGATTGTGACATGTACACCTACAGTTTTTGAATTTCACATCAGCTCTAGTTTATCTTAACGTGAAACTAAAGATGCAGCACAGGAAAAGGCTGACTGATCACTTCTGTGCATGTTCCTCTCCTGCCTGCTGATGCTCTCCTATAGACTGAACGTTGTTCTAATCTCTTCTCATTCAGACGAGAAAATGTCGTGCTTATTTCAAAGGATGTGAAAATGAACAACCCACAGAAACTTGGGCCACTAAAGCAAACCACAGGGGAACAAACATGTTGAGTGAAAACAGAAATAGACCTGTTGTCATAGACACCTGAACAGATGTAATTAGACCTGTTGTGCTGCGCTGCATGTTTCTTTTATTAGGAACAATTCAGTGGGAAAGAGCTTTCCTGCAATTTATTAGGACAGTGACAGGAACATTAGCTGTACTTTGGTGGTACTTTCAGCAATCATATAATATAGACTTTTTTTTCCCTTTAACTTGTGTTATTACCACTAAATACATATCAATATCGGTTATAATATTGTACAATAACTTATAAATGACTAACAAGGATACAAGCAGATAGCATATACAGTATAACAGCAAATGTCTTTTGAGAGTGTTTGTTTAGTTATATATTATTATAATATAATATTATTACTTGGGGTCAATTATTGATTTGATGCAAGTGCAGCTATGGTAAGTGAAATACTCGGTTCATGCTGCAAATGCAAATTGATGTTGTTCCATGGAGAGTAAAGAGATACAAGATATAAGATTCCGTGTTTTATTCTGTTTTAATAAGGGTGATGCTGAGAATACAGTTTAACTTCTGCATAAAGAAATTTAGAAAATGATACGAAATAGCTGGATCAGGTCCAAAGTGTGTGATCAAGTCTCTAAATACTCTTTGTATCACTCACTATGTATTACCTTGTGTTTTTGAATACTGAAACTACCCCCCCCCCCCTGTGAATGGTTGTTTAAATCCTCCATGCAGGAGATGCCAGCAGAGTAATTTATGTAAATGTGTGTACAACCTTTAAAAAAGCAGAGGAACAAATGGTTAACACAAAAGAACATGACATTTAAAAAAAAAAAAGAATGGAAATGATGAATAATAATGCACCACATCCTCAGCTGATGTATAGCATTATAGATGAAGTTAACGTGGTACATAAGGAACATAAATCCTGAAGCAGTAGCTTGAGTTAGTGAGGAACAAACCACTTTAGTTATCGAAGGACAAAAATAGATAATAAAGGAGTTAATGATGAGGTGCTGTTTGATGCCGACATCAACATATGACTCACTGCTGATCATGAGGAACATAATGCTTGAGCATGGACTGTTGATTTCATGCTTGTATTGTAATTATTCATGCTACTCATAGAAAATGTGTTTTATTGCGATGTTGACTGTTATAATGTATGTTGAGGAGCTTTTGTTGGTCTCACGGCATCCGAGTGTCTTGCACATCTGAGACGGCGACACAGGAAGTGGTGGGAGCACAGATGAGTGCAAGCGATCCATTTAGAGATTTGAGGACTAAAAACACACACACGCACACGTTACTTCCTATTTTGTTGTTATGCGTGAATTTTCAAAATAAAACACGCACGCACACACACGCACACACGTTTGCATAGCATTCATATTGAGGATATTCATTCATGTCCCCACTCCCTATGGTATATATGTTGGTCCTCACAAAGATACTCGTACAAGAACACACACATATATGTGTGTTTATATCAGAGAAGGTTCCTAAGAAGAATAGATCAAATATTTGTCAGTCTGTGCACCACACTGTTTCTTACTCTCTTCCAACTTACTGTGGCTGACGTCATGTGTTGTTATTACATGTTCATGTCGTTTGCAATGATATTTTGTCTCTCTCTCTACATCAGGGTTCTCAAACTGGCGGCCCGGGGGGCACATGCGGCCCCCCAATCGATTACATGCGGCCCCCCACTTAATATCATGTTATAATGAAAGCATGGCCCACGACCTCACCGTCTTTTAAACACAGTGTGTAGCGAGGTGATAAAATATTATATACATTTCCTAGCAATGTTTTTATAACAGTAATAATAAGACATTTGGTCATAATTATCCCATTATTAAATGTATCATATACAACATTCAATTACAATATATAAATACACTTGAACAGTTGTTTTTTTGGCCACTTTTTGTTCTGCAGGCCGGCCCCTCTTGATGACAATAGATGCACATCATTTTAACAGCCAAACCAAAAGCCGTACAGATTCTATACCGTAACCTTAACCCAACCCAACCCACACTTCACACTTATATTCTAAGTTGGACAAGAGCCTCAGAAATGAGATAATTTGGCCCCATAAGGACAACGTGTATTGGCAAAGTCAGAAAATAACATAACAGAAAAATGTCCTAAAGAGATAACAACAACAACAACATATATATAGATATGGACATAATACATTCCCTAGCCCCTTACCCTAACCTTAACCATCACAACTAAATACCTGACCTTAATTCTTAACCTGACCCTTACATACATGAAGCCTAATCCTAAAACCAGGTCTTAGCCCATAAATAGGTGTGCCAGACAGCCTAAATGTCCTTTGTTGTTTTGGTACTCACAAAGATATACATACATAAGTACACACACATAACACTATAATTATTAACAGGACTACAGCTATCAAATGTCCATTGTAAACATATTTCAAATGTAATAATATAATTACAGTAATTAAAGGAAATTTAATTACAGGTACTTGTGTTACTTCCACAAGTTTGATTTTATTATTTTGAACCAGTTGAAGGGTGACACCCAAGCAAACCCGTGTGTGTCAAAATCAAAACAATGCATTCTGAATTATTAGAACTATTAGAAAAACAGTGTTTTGTCCTCCACTCTCCGAAGGTACTGGTTTACTGAGACATGTTCTCGAGTTCCCCACGGTATTTATAACTCCATCAGCTGACCTTGCATTTGGAACCGTCCACGACACATAGACTTTAACTAGTACTGGGTGAAAACGGCCAAACAACCGCTCAAATCTCGAATAAACGCCACATTCACGACACAAAGACGACGCAACACTTGTGTATGAAAAGCGGTCGTATGTTTTATTTACAATATCAGCAGCGCGGGGTTAAAACGAGACAAATGGCAGCCAGTGACTCCCCCGCCGCGGCGATAGTGGTACAGTCCTCTGTTAAAATTCCGAGAATTGAGCTGCAGCGTTTCTTAGAACTGGATTCTCAGAACTGGATATGCTCAGAGTTTCGAGGAAACTTTAACAAGGTGACATTTTTTTCCCTTCCCATTTTCTCAACATTAGATCAGATGTGTTGTGAACTATCAGACGCTGCTGTGGCAACTCCAGCTGCTCCGGGGGAAACAGACACATAGATTTTTCCTCTACATTTTGACTCTTTGTGACTGTTTTAGAGGGGAAGAGTGAAGAAGTAGCACGGCGCTAGTTTTGACAGATACTCTTCTGTGTTTGTGTTTTTTTTAGACGGAAGTTGTGCTGTTGAGGGCTTCGATTTAAGTCACTTTGTGTCTCGTGCTCTTCGTTTAAAAGCAGCCGTTTGAGTGAAAACAAAACAAGACAGTGTTAATGTTTATTTATTTTTATTTTTTATTTTGGGAAGTGTGTGGTTTATGTTCGACAGCACAAGTTAGAAACATAGTGCGAATGGTCTAATGGCGCAACTGCGTTCGCGGTGTTGGTTCGCAGTCAACTCCACATTTTCTTTCTGCGCACACTGTCTCTTGTGCGTCGACTGGCAAACACTCAGCCTCACTAAAATGCATGTTAGTCGACGACTTATCGGCGTTAGTGTGAACCGAGCAAACACTATGTCGAAATGTTTGTGTTACCGTAAAGAAAGAAGGAGAAGAACAACGTGTTTTTCAGCCTTGAACGGTGGTGTGCTCGCCAGCACGTTGGCTCGCAGCTAAAGTTACGCAGCAAGAACTCAAACTGTTTGTTTGTTTATTAGTGCGTCCAAACCTCACTTTGAGCACATTATTAGATGTTTATTGACAAGTGACCGCAGAGGTGTGTGTTAAACCGGACGGGGACAGGTGTTTAAGGAGTTAACTTTGTGAAACGAGTCAGTGCTGTTTATGGAGGGGAACAGGAAACCTCGCTGTGTTCTGGCAACCTAATCTGAGCAGTCAGGACGGAATGTGCTCGACGTCAAACACGTTTACAACTACAGGCTGTAGACTGCCTGACTCTAGTTAAGTCTTAAAACTGTGGGTAAAATAAAGCGTATTAAATAGTAGAACAGTAAAGTTCATGTGCATGATTGTGTTTACAAATCCAGTGATTTTATAATTTAATGATCTACTTCAGTCGATGCTTCATAATTATGATAGCTAAAAACCTTGCATAGAAACTAGCAGAAGAGGTTATCTAGTTGTATATTTTCATATTTTATCATCAAGTAAATATCGCAAAAAGTAATTTAAGTGGAGAGCTGGGGCACATCTGCACATGTTCATATCTGTTATTTGTTATTGTAAATGTTTGCTGTTGCTTTAAAATTATGGTTAACATTGTTCCAAGTTTAAAGAAAAGAAAAAGCAACCGTTTCAATCGTGATTTATGTGGATCGAAAATATTGAAAAACAGATTATGTAATCGTTCAGTTATTAAGATCCAATAAGAAGCAAGGGATGGTTCTAATGATTTAGTAATCCTCATTTTTTGTGTTAGTCTTCTTCCAATGGCGCCACCTTCTGACAAAACACTGTCAAGACACTTTGGATCAAAAGCTTGTTGCGTTTACATGAGGCCTGTGTACATAATCTTATATAATAAGTGAGTAATTATGTCTGTTTTGGATCATATATTTAGTTTGAATTGTGTGCTTTAAGACAATATTACTGTGGCTGATAAAGTAGATAATTTTTTATTAATCTCACAATCACATTGTCAATATTGTGTTCACAATACTGTGCATCTCAAGTACAGCTTTAATTAGCAGTGGATCACTAAAAGTCGCAGACAACTAACAGATTACTCATTATTTTCCCTCAGATTTTGACAGCATGGCCACAGATGCAGATGGCTGCATTCAATTCACACGTCATGCAGGCGACGTCCTTCTTAACTTTAACCGTCTGCGCAGCAGGAACATCCTAACTGATGTCACCATACAAGTGGACGGACAGCAGTTTCATGCTCACAAGGCCATCCTGGTGGCTTGCAGGTACATACCATCATGAAAGCATTAGTACCTTTTTTTTGTAGCATAAACTAAACTAGATCTGTTGTAAATACTGCATGCAACACCTTCATAATAATTGAATTTGGTGCAAAGTTGTGAGATTTAATTGATATAAATGATTAAATCATTTGTTTCTCTCTCACAGTGGCTTCTTCTATTCTGTGTTCATTAACCCGGAGAACGCAGACCTCGGTGTCATCAGCTTAGACCCCAAGGTGAACTACGTAGGTTTCTCCATCCTGTTGGATTTCATGTACACGTCCTGTCTGAACCTTAAAGACAGTCTCGTCCTGGCTACCATGGAAACGGCCATCTATCTCCAGATGGAACATGTGGTCGACACCTGTCACAGGTTCATCAAGTCCAGGTAACAGACCACAGATGATGTGATTGGACATGCTTCCTTATTGTGGTAAAGAATCTGACATGTAGTGTAATGTTTCTGCAGACCTCAGCCTCTGCATATGCAGACTGGACAGATACAGGCGGAATCATTGCATCCGGCTGCAGAGTTCCCTGCTGTGGGGCCCGCCAGTGAAAAAGAGCCAGACTTCAAAACCAATCACACGTCATCCCCCAATGTTTTCAGAGGTATCAACACCTCTGGCTCCTATCATGTCTATGGGGACTTCCATATTCATGCCACAAAGATGGAAGACTCCCAAACAATCACTGCCCTTCCAAGAGGAGGGTCTTTGTCCCCAAATCAATGCTCACAAGTACCCAACACCAACATGACTCACAGTCAATCCACCACCACCATCTCCCACCCACTGCCATCTCATCCCAGTTGCCCGACCGCAATTATTCAATCAGCAGGAGCACATGGGAGCCATTGTGGGCCTGCTGCCCCCATGGAGGAAGAAAACATTCAGCACCCACACACCACCTGTTTGCGTGTGTGCCCAGGCTTCAGCAAAGGTGTCATTTTCAGCCCACAAAGCCCTCTCAGGTCTGACTGCCAACCAAACTCACCCACAGAGTCCAGCAGCAGTAGAAACGCAACCCTGAGCCTCAAACAGCCCTCAGACTGCACAGAGGACACCAAGGCCCGCAACTGGAAGAAGTACAAGTTCATTGTTATGAACCAATCTCGCGATGAGAATGAGAAAGAATCTCAGGTTGGCAGCATTGAATCTACACCAATGTCCCCCATGTTGAGCCCCTGCAGGAGTGTTGGGACAGGCGGAGACAGTGATGTCCAATCGGACGAGGGAGCTAGCAAGCACAGAGAAGAAAACCCCAATTCTCAGAGTGTCGACAGCTGCAGCAGTAGCAGCAGCACCTGCAGCAGCATCAGGTAAAACTAAGTCACTGTTAAATCAGTAAAATGTAATGTGATTTCAATATTGTATGTTATGTTAAATGTCTAACTGTGAACTGTGTGGTCTTCTTCCTCTGTGCAGTCAGCGCAGATGCTCCTCTTGTGGCTGTGACAGTCCTCAGTGCATGGATGTGGGTCAACTCTCTCCAGACACATACAGGATAGACGGCACTATCAAACTACAATCAGAGTATTCCCCTTCCAGCTGTGGTAAGTGCACACCATGTGCCAGTATACGGTTTGTCTGCATTATTTAGGAGGGAAGTGCATTGAGGTGTTAATAAATACTTAATTTCTACAGAGAACAACACCTACTTCTGCAAAGGTTGTGACCTCAAGTTCACCGATGAAGATTCCTTCAAAGACCACATGGTCCAGGTCCACAGTGACAAGCCATACAAGTGTGACTGCTGCCAGGCTGCCTTCCGCTACAAGGGAAACCTGGCCAGCCACAAGACGGTTCATACGGGTAAGGATGAAGAGTTAATTTTGATCTTTCAAAAACACCTTTAAATGGTGTTGAGGGATGTCAATGTGTAAACCAATCATCAACCTGACGATCTCTTCTTCCAGGAGCGAAGCCATACCATTGCAACATCTGTGGCGCTCAGTTCAACCGACCAGCCAACCTCAAAACTCACACTCGGATCCACTCTGGTGAAAAGCCATACAAGTGTGAGACGTGTGGTTCCAGATTTGTCCAGGTGAGAAATAAAATACAGTCATGTATTTGTGAAAACCCTTGCTGTTTATATCCATGTGTAGTTAATTTATTTCCTAATTCTTCTGTCAGGTGGCCCATCTTCGCGCCCATGTGTTAATTCACACAGGAGAGAAGCCGTACCCTTGTGAGATCTGTGGAACTCACTTCCGCCACCTTCAGACGCTCAAGAGCCACATGCGCATTCACACAGGAGAGAAACCTTACCATGTAAGCTTTGTCGCTGTTAAGTCAACAAATACCGTGTTGGGTGTGGTTATTTAACTTTCTGTGTGCAAATCCATTGATGTATTTTCCTCCTTCTTTCTCAAGTGTGAAAAGTGTGACCTCCACTTCAGACATAAGAGTCAGCTGAGGCTTCATCTACGACAGAAGCACGGTGCAGTCACTAACACCAAGGCTCAGTATCGCAGGAGTCCCAGCAACATGGCAAATGGCCTTGTGAACTCCTGCTGAGCCTGCTGCTATCCCTCTGTGACACGTTGTCCCCTGTTGTACATTGGCCAATACTCTTGTTTTTCTAAATACAGACAAGTATGAATATACAGTATATGCATTTGTAAATGATGTACATTACTATATGCAGGCTCTTAGTATTTGGTTACTCTTATTGTAAGACTGTAGAAGCTCTTGCCTCTGTTGTGTATGTGCAACAACAGAACGTACGTTTTTGAATGTGAAAGTGAGCAGGTGTTTCTCTGTTATTACACTGAATGTCAGCATTGAAGGACAGTCAGATTGAGAATCACTGTTACAGTTTTGCTTCTCTCGGTATCAGTATGAATCTCCCCAATAATGTGGTCACAGTTTTTTGCAATTTATTATTCTATTTTTGTAAATAAGATAATATATATTTCCACATTGCCATCTGCTGGCAGAGTACAAATGCATTTACATTTTAAAAAAAATGCGCACAGTGAGCTTTACAACACGTGGGCTTGTTATTTTGATATTGCATAGTTTGCAGTACGCCTTGTGATGTGCTCAGATTGTCATCCTTTGGATTAATTGCTGTATACATATGCTCTTTTCTAATAATTTCTAGGCTCGTGTTGGTATTTTGCACATACTCATAATGCTGTGATATATTTTCATACTTTTTAAATATTTCTACATAAAATGTCCTTGACAGTGTGAAAATATTTAACCCCACCCTGCCTTGCACCTGCCAAATTCTTATTTATATATATTTTATTTCTTTGGTGCTGCAATGATCCAGTGTTGCCAAGGGGTCATTTAAGTAAGAGTGTATTTTATCAAACCATATGATTATGTATCATAGTGCACTTACATTCGAACTTCTCTATTGTCGGACAGTTGGTGTATTTTCAGTTTGATAACATGAAAGCCCGGTCGGATATTATCTGCTCTTTGTGATGCATCACCCCGTTGTTATTTGAATGCATGTCAGGTTAGGTACTGTTGTTATGAGATCTGACAAAATGGTGTATATAGCTCTTAAATGCAGATCCACCAGGCCTCAAGCTTAAACGCTCAGGAATGATAGTTATATGTAAGCCGATGTTTCATATACATACATGTGTGTATATAAATGAAATGAAAATAAAATATATTTTAAGTAGCAGCCTTGGTTATTGTCATGTAAACCTGGCCCTTCAGTATTTGAGAGTGATCTGGTTAAAACATCTCCCTGGCTCCCCCTGGTGTTTACTCCTTGTATTTTTTTCTGTGCTCTGACACCAGGGGTCTGGTTGTGTGCCTGGGAGACTGGCGCGCGACAAAAATGACGTCATATCCTGTGTCAGATTTTTGTAACTGTCGGCTGCGGCACGCGCCAACTCTTCCATGAAGGGTAGCAGTTCCGCTTGTACAAGCATTTGTATGACTCCGAGAGAGTCAAATGGCCTTAAATTCAAGGAAGGAGATTGTAACCACGTTAGAAAAAGACGATGGTTTTTGTCGTAGGACGTGGAAAAACATGAGAGTTCGCTTTGTGAAGGCCAAAAGACGAGCACATGGAAAGAGTGGTGACCCAGGGGGAGAAGCCCTCCCGGTGGTTGTGGTGGCGCTTTGGTGGCTGTGAAACATCGAGACACGGTCAGCAATGTTGAGACCAATGTAAGCGATATCCTAAAATTCAATGGCGGAAATTTGTTACTACTGTTGCTAGGCAGCGGACGTTTATATCCGGCGGCACACGTTGACTTGCTGCATAGTCACTGAATATTTTTGGTTTTACGCCCCCTGCCGTTGAGGCGAATACTGCAACACGTTGAGCATAAACGCCTCCGTGGAGCCAGCAAACATATTTGATCCATAGAATGAAGATAACCATGTATAAAACTGTCTATCTGTTTATCTATCTATATAAACTGTTGCATTTATCAAAACTAAAAAGTAATGAAAGAAATATACCCATATAACTGTAACCTAGAGCCACTAAACTTCCATCCATAGAATGAAGATAATCAATCATGTATAAAATTGTCTGTCTATCCGTCTGTCTATCTATCTAAATAAATAAACTTTTGCAATCATTAAAACTAAAAAGTAATTATAGAAAGAAATAAACAATTTTTTTTTTTTATCTCCAGGGAGCCACTGCAGAGGCGTTGAAGAGGCCCCTGTCCTACACGGAAAACCTCTGACCTGTGTGAGTATTTTGATAATATATGGTTAATTAGCTGAATGATTGACCCATGGATTTATTAAGAGATACAATTCAGATCATTTATTAACTACATATAAATGAATAGAGTATATAGGGGCCACACGGTTGATGTTGTGGTTAGCATGCATGCAGATTTGGGGATTAGGCAAGTGGACACTCTAAATTGACCATAGGTGTGAGTGTGTGGCCCTGTGATGGACTGGTGACCTGTCCAGGGCGTGACCTCTTTATACGCTTTATGTCAACTGGGATTGGCTCCAATGTCCCTCACGACCCTCATGTGGAGGATGAAGCAGTAGAAGATGGATGGAGTATATAGGGATGGAATTATAAACACATATATGTTTAAATAAGTACATGCTATTATATTCAATATTTAAGAATATTAATCTCCTAATTCACGATATATTTTAGCATGTGTTTACTTTCAATTCAATGAGTCATGTGTCAATTCTCTGTAAATGCAAACTCACAGTGAATAATCACCAAAAATAAGGATAAACCTTCAAAAACTGAACTGCGGCGCCATCTGCTGGCCAATCAGACAGCTAACAAGTGCACGAGGTTTCATGTAAATGTAACAGATTTGTGTATCTGTCAAACACACTGAAGAAAATAACCACAGGGAAGGAAGCACATACTAAGACTTTACAAAAACAGGAAACAGGACTGATGTTTTTACTTTTTTATCTTCATCATTTCTCCTTCAAAAAGATACAGTACAGTTTGACAGCACTATGTCCATGTTTTTGTCTAATTAGAACTAGTTACATGATTCATCACTGCAGTGAAGCGATTAAGAAGTGAGGTGTTGTAGTGCGCTGAAGAACGAGTTATTAACCATACTGAGCAACCAACAACTACACTGAAGCCTTCAGGTTCATCTATTTGGTCTGAAGCACGATGGCTGCTTCCAGTGACATGGCTCTGTGGACACAGTAGAGACATTGCTTTTTTGGACTGTTTTTCCCCTCTCCAACTTCTCACTGCCACTGACACAAAGAGTACAGCAAATATAAAAGACACAGAAAACCAGAAAAAGAAAAGAAAAAGAAATCAAATAAAAAGTTGTGTGGACATTAACTTATAGTGTACTTGCAGTTGATAAAAAGAAAGCCATTCAGGTAAATGAATGTTGCTGGAAGATTTGGAAAGTTCAATCCTCCTTTTCCAGGATGGCTTTCACATCAGCAAACACCTGGAAGAGAGAAAAACAGGTCAAACATATGGGACTAGGATTTAACTCCACAGAAGATCTACTTATTTGAATAATTGTGGAATTGCTTCAATTCAATATCTTTTTTAAACTGAAAAACTTTCACTAAATTGATTTATATGAACAACAGCCATGCACGCTCCACTGACTCGCCTATAGACATTTATTATAGCTGTTCACTGATGCTCCATATTTTCCCTGCATTTAAATTAATCAACACACCTCATCCACGGAGCGGGAGGCGTCTACCGAGCGCACTTTGCCCTGTTTCTCATACAGTTCAATGATTGGTCGTGTGGACTGTAGATAGGTCTGGAGTCTGCATCAAAGAACAAAAAGTTTCTGGTTATTGGGGACAGAAGACACACGGGATTCTAAGGAGACACAAATTAGGTCAAAAACACACACTTGCGGTATCCGGGTCAGTTAAATAGGTCAGAGAAATCCATACTGATCAAATATACTTGTTTCGGTTACAGACAGAAATAAACCACTACATGAAATCAATATTTAGCTGCAATGATTAGAACTCTCACTGTGTTTATTCACAGATGTGGAGGAATGTACCTTTTCTCCAGGCTTTCTCTGTTGTCGTCTGTGCGTCCACTGCTCTTCCCTCGTTCTAGACATCTGTTGATGCAGACCTGTGCACAGACAAGATCACGTCCTCATTGGAAAGTGTCTCCAAAGATATCGGCTTAGAATTATGTATGGAACTCAGTATTTCTAGTATCATGAACTACCTCATTGCTGCAGTCAAAGAAGAGCACAAAAGTGACATCTGCTTTGTCATCCATGTCCTTCTTCCATCCCTGAAGGTTGTCCTCATTGCGGGGGAAACCATCGATGAGGAAACGGAACTTTTTTGCATCTTTCTGCATCGTCTCTTCCATTGCCTTAGGGAGCAGAAACAACACACGTTATTCTCAATGTCAATTCATTTAATTATAATTATTAGGGTTGGGCGATATGGTCTAAAAATAAAATCCCGGATTTCTTTATAAAAAATTAGATTTTCGATTTAAATCGATTTTTTTTAAACTACTTAAGACAAAATCAGCCGAATCAGCCTGTGCTACTGCTGCCTTTTGTTGAAATGGGCTTGAAACAAACTTTGCAGCAGACAGTCACTTGTTCCACGTCTGTCACTGCAAAACCAAACCAGTTCCAAATCACTTAAGATACTAGTCCTTTCTTGGGAACAAAATTCTCACAACATTAATTAAACTGAAACAAACATCATATACAGATCATGTCAAAAAGCAGAAAATGAGCATGTACTAACATTACTATCCTGCTTTAGTGTTTTATGTATAAAAAGGACATTGCCACAGTAGTGACTTCATTCACAAAGCAAAGACAAGCTGATGATTTTTCTGCACTACAGTAGACATTCTGCCCCGAGAATGGCATTCAGTCATAATTCATTCCTTATCTACCGCTTGTCCTCCAAGGTCCACAAGTGGAGCCGGAGCCAATCCCAGTTGACACAGGGAAAGAAGCATTGTACACTACTGACAATTGGTGAGCTTACAACTTACACTTACAGTCATACAAATAGTCAGTTTAGTATCTCTGATGAATCCAACCCAAATCGGCACATATTTGGAAGCTGGAAACTTGAAAACTTCCACAGGTCCTGAGTAACTTGCCTGACCGCTGTGATTACGTGAGGAATCACAAACCTGTATTGCAGGCAGTGCTTGGTACATACCTTCCTGAGTAAGTTGATGGTGATCTCCACGGGGACAATTTTGCCATCCTTAATGTGGCTGGCAATGAGCTGTCCGAACTCTGAGCCCTCTCTTGCTCGTTCTGCTCTCAGCAAGTCCCCGGCAGACAGATGGGTGTAACAGTAGTTCTGAGAGACACATTTTAAACATGAAGAGTTGTAAGACTTTTCTGCTGAGGTGAATGTGAAGGTTTTTTTTCCAAATATAAACTTGTGCATTTTCTTTAACCTTTACATGCCCACGTCAGGAAAAAGCAAGTCCTTGTGCCCAGAATGAAAAGAGTCTCTATGCGTAGCTGCCATTCAGGCCTAACCACTGTACATAGAGCACAGCAGCCAACACCCACGGACATCCGTGAAGAGAGGTAAGTAAGTCATTACTAAGTGTCTCTTATTGAGGCCCATACAAAAGAAAAACAATTTAACAGCATTACATAAAATAAAAAAAAACATCCCCACCCTTGAGTATATGACTGACAGTAAAACACAAGAGCTGAGTAACTGTAATAACACTTAATGCTGCAGTAACAACAGAGACTTATCTAATCAGTCTATGGCAAAACAGCTACTTAATGCAATCAGGCATGGAGATGAGTTCAAGACACTAACACAAACACAAAATATGAACATAAATGTGCAGTCGGTTAAAAGGATTTTGGATAACATAAAATGTGTTAACATTAATATAATCTTGACTGTTTTGTGTCGAGGCAGGGCTGGGTCACTGTTTATATAATCTCAACTGAATCAATATGTCAGTCTGCTTACAACACAGAGCAAAAGTCAATAGTGACACTCCTGCTGACTGTATTTGCAGTACACTGAGATAACAGGAGCACTTTCATTTAAGCCATTTATTTCAGTTTTTCTTATGCCCCCATGTAACCCCGGGCTTGTTTTTAAACCGCTTATTTGTGTTATATTTTTTCTGTATACATGTTTCACTCCTAAGTTCTGTTTTAGTTGCTGGTCAAAATGGTATTTACACAGGCATTCTAATCAAACACCTTGCTACACTGCGTTATATTTTAGTTAAGCTATATCAGCAGTATGATACTAAAATGTCCATCTTTAGAAGATAGATAGAATTGAGTTTACAGTTTATTATAAGGAACAGCGGCTTCTATAGCAGCAAATAAACTGCACAGCTAGTGAGGCTAACTAGCTCGCAACACTGGTTCATTTTTAGAGGACAACCGGAAGTCAATGAAATGTAGACATTTAATCATAAAAAGAGCGGAAATAAAACCAACAACCACGGTAATAACAAATATCATTTCCATTACGACATGCTATAGCCTAACATCAACAGTCAAACGTTTTCACTGTCCCTTTTCTCGCCATTAGTCGTACCTCCACGATTTTGGAGCACTGGGTTCCTTTGCCGGCGCCAGGGCCGCCCAGCACGAACACAACCTGCGGCTTCTTCATCAGCGACACCCGGTACAACAAGCTCGGCACCCTCTGATACACGGTAACGAACAAACGGCCGATCATAAACCAACACCACCGTGAGCCGTGACGGGGTGGAGTGATGATTGGGTGGGGGGGCGGGTGGACAGAGACAATAAAAACAGGCTGACCGGTGAATGCGTGTCGATGCGGCTCGGGAACCCGGACACACTACTTCCGCTGTTGACTTCAGCAGCCAATGAGATTTTCACAGAGGCGGGACGCAGACACAGACACGCCCATCTGCCCTCTTCAGTAAAGATGACGTATAACATTCAACTGAGCCCGAACATCCACAATGAATACATTATAATGGCTCCACTTCATACTTTTATTGAGGATATTAATAAGATCCTGAAATCAATCAATATATCAATCTCTCTCTCTCTCTCTCTCTCTCTCTCTATCATCCCACATGTGGTTTGAAAGTCCAACAGTCCAGGTTGTAAGAATTAGTGACATCTAATGGTGAGACTGCATATTGCACCCCTTTCCCATCTATGTCAGGGAACTATGGTGGCCTTCACATACCAGAAAGGATGTAACATACTCCACCTTGTCCTCCTCCTTTCCTTGGTTGATGCTTCTTTATTTCCATTTATTAAAATAGGAGACACGCAGGTCTATTCAGGGAAATATATAGAGCATGGCTCTATGAAAGACTTATTCTATGGCCAGAAATTATACATGATTTATCATCATGGGTAATAATGTGTATTTGCATTTGAAAAAGTAGTTGCTGAATAGAATTGGGTTGAATGTAGTTATTTAGCCTTAGTATTAAATTGAATAAGATTAATTAATTCCATTTTTAAGATTTTTTTAAATTGGGAGTGGGGGGTGGGGGTGGGGAAGTGTTATTGCTGTTGTAAATGCAACCAGCCGGGAGACGCCCCTCCTCCCCTGCCTCTCCAGCATCAGCACCTCAAATCAGAAAAGGGCGACCTGGAAGGCTGGAAGATGATGCTCTCCTCCGGCCCGTTATGACTGGACACGCAGCGATGAGACGACGGAGCGAGAGAACGCTGCGAGCAGCCCGTGCTTCTGCCTCGCTGCCTCCATTCATGATGCACCATTCATGCATCCACGAGAATAAACGCGCGCGCTGAGTGGAAAACATGAACACCGCTTCTTTTTTCTTTTCTTTTTCTTTTTCTTCGTAGCGCTTCTTTTTTAAGACATCTCTCGAGCCTGTTGTGGAGCGTCTTTGATGGAGAGTCGTTTCATGTCCGTCAAAGGGATGAAGAGCCACATTTTGTCTTTTGAGGGCGCCGCGCGAATGTAGGGCTCTTACACGGGAAAGCGGAGCAAACAAAAGGCATCCAGACCCCCCTCCTCTGACGCACCTGGCTGCACTGTCGCCACCTGACATGACAACGCAGAGCCGGGAGCAGAGCAGCAGGATCAAGGGGCACCGACGTGCAGCCGGACGAGTGGACTATAAGCGGAGTAGTGGAGCCTCCGGTCGGAAGGTGGAGGAGAAGCAGCGGCAGCAGCAACAGCAGCAGCAGCAGCCCCGGGGAGGCCAGATTACAGTTTCTGGGGACGAGCGCCAAGGGCAGTGCGGCAGTCAGCAGGCAGACCGGGGGGAGGAGGCTGCAGAGATCTGTGATACTTACCCCCACAGTCCCCACTCTCCTCCATACCATCACACCCTGACAGTATAATGGGTGGATGTTTTCAAATTTGATCAATGGTGACTGTGATACTGCCCATCATTTTCTCTCCCGCCCCCCTTTTCCCAACTGTCAGTGATGATGGGTAAGTAAATGATCAGATCTGCTCTTCGGGCAGGGGTGGACCCCGGCGGGGACTGATGTGCATACTGGCCAGGTGTCATTTGCCCCCTTCTTCACTGGTTTTGCTCAGTTTCCTCGTCGCCTGCACTATGGGCTGTATTCAGAGCATTGCATGCAAGCCCCGCATCAGACGGGAGAACATTGTGGTGTATGAGGTGTCAGCCTCCATTGACCAGTGCCCCACCATTATTGAGGAGAACTCACCAATTGTGCTGCGTTACAAGACGCCTTACTTCAGGGCCTCAGCAGGGGTTGTGATGCCACCAGTGCCCCGCAATGAAACCTGGGTGGTGGGCTGGATCCAGGCTTGTACCCAGATGGAGTTCTACAACACGTATGGTGATATTGGAATGTAAGTGGAAAGACAACACAAACTGTGTGCATGTGTATGAGTTTGGGTTAGGGCTAAATAACTGAGAGAAGTTACCAACAGGTAGCAAGGGCATTTCAAGGGACTCTGTGGGACCTTCATGAAACCATCTCCGTCCTCAGCTCCCTGTGACTGTGGAGTTACAGTCTCTTAACAATCACTCATTTAAGAGAGTTTTCAGCAGTCCACCTCCCCTGTTGCAATGCCCCCATTACTATAACCAGACTGTTTCCTCACTCAGAGCATTGAGACCACAACTCTGTATCATCCACTCACCTGCTTTTTCCTTCCTTCTCCACCCACTGCTGCAGGTCGAGCTGGGAGATACCAGAGCTGCGAGAGGGTCGGGTCAAGGCCATCAGCGACTCGGATGGCGTGAGCTACCCCTGGTATGGCAACACCACCGAGACGGTCACTCTGACCGGTCCGACGTCCAAACCGTCCCGTCTGACCGTCAGCATGAACGACAACTTCTACCCTAGTGTGACCTGGGCAGTCCCCATCAGCAACAGCAACACACCCATGCTGACCCACATCACCAGGGACCAGAGCTTCATCACGTGGCTAGTGGCCATGAATTCTGTCACCAAGGTGGGACAAAAACACACACACACACACACACACACCTGAGAAAGGTTTGGTGGAAGATGTTATACTATGTTTAGGCATTGTCAGTTTCACAATCTTGTAAGAATAAAAGTGTCTTAATGAAGTGAACCTGTCATGGTCTCAAACAACAATTTTCCGGGCAAAAATGTTGTTTTGTTTCATTGAAGTGAGTACATTGTCCATCATCCTCTGTACTCCACTCACTGCCTCTATAGAGGTGTTCGTGATGGACAACCATCCAAAAACAATGTGCACGTCTACACATTTGTGGAATAAGAGTAGCATGAGAGGCCAACTGGCAAATTGATACCCCGAAAAGATTTGAGAGAATGTGAGGGAAAAATCCAGTCAGGTCGAAAGAATCTCAAGGAAAAAATGTTCTTGTGATAGCAAGGAGGAGGAAGAGGAGGATGATGAGAGAGCAAATGATCTTACTGGGAGGAAATCTGCCTATTATTTCAGCGTTGGCGATAATGGTGTTACTTTGAGAGCTCAATATTTTCCCAGGTGATACTTGCTATTAAAAGTTTGAGAACCTCTGATCTAAATTATTAACTCAAAGTGAGACCACAGTGAAATATGCAAAATGGTAACCTCTGTAACATTATCTCTGGAGGCTATGCTGTTGTTTATGTCACGTCACATGCACTTCACAGAGGTGAAACCACTGGCGCTGGGAATGGTGCTAATTGCTTTTTTAGTTACTTAAAAATCCGGAGTATATTATGCGTCACAAGCTTTTCAGAGCCATATTACTGTCACAATGTTAGGATTATCATATTGTAAGATTTTGATTTGTGCACCATGCATACACATATTATGTACATTCCAGGCCATGTGTATTTGATGCTGTTCTCCTCTTCCAGGAGCGCATCGTGTTGCAGACAGTGCGGTGGCGGATGCTGGTGGATATAGCTGTGGATCCAGACATGCCTCTGGGCTCCCGGGCCTCACTGATGGGCCGTTCTTACCAGGAGCAACCGCACATCCTCAACTACCAGGAGCCCATTCCTCCCAACGCGCTGGGGAGGCCAAATGCCAATGATGCCCAAGTTCTAATGTGGAGACCAAGAAGAGGAGCTCCACTAGTAGTTATACCACCAAAATAAGAGGGTAAATAAGAGGCTACACTGACAAAGTCTAATGGTTCCCTTTTGCTGAAATGGGAGTGATGAAGTATGATGAAGTCACAAGTCTTATCAAAGAGAGGACTGACGGTTCCTCTGTGCTCAAGATGCCAGTGGATCTTCTGTCCCCAAGAGATTTAAGTGAACCATTGAAACAAGTGGATATTATGTCATGAATCTGACACAGAAGAGTGTCGGGGAGGGGGAGGGGATGAACTTGTGTCATCAGCCAGGAGTTGAATCAGGGACTGTTCGGCCCTTGGCAAGTTTTGAACTGCAATGAAAAGTTATGCCTTCATTTTAGTGAAGAAGGAACATTGTTTTTAGATGTATCACAGAGGTATTAGTCCACAATCAGAACTGCATCCTGCATCCTTTCGTAGATCTTATTGCATGAGAGATTGAGAGACAAAAACTGCTTTTGAGACGTTTAAACATCAAATTCTTTTTTTATGTACCTTGACACACGGAGACATTTTGATTGAAAACTCAGTACTGGTTTAAGATTGTCAGCGCCAAAACAAGGCCTTCAGAACACTCAGTATTAGAGTTAAAGAATGTATTCTAAAATTTTTCAGAACAATAGTATTAAACTGCAAATCTTTTTAGGTTAAGATTAATGTCATACATCCATAAGGTTGAAGTCTGGAAGAGAAACAAATCTGCTGTAGTTGTCACTGGAGTTTTGCTAATACACCGAAATTATGCACAAACCTATTTTTAAGCCTCTGTATTTTAGCTGATATTGTATTCAGACGGGTGACAAATGGAGATGAGCCGGATCTTGTTACCACATTGAATAAATAACGTCAGCTGTGCTTTCAATGAATGTGGCGTAAATGACTTGGAGCAGTGCCAAAAAAACAGTCACGTCATATATCACGGGTGGAATGTGGCCAAACTGAGCTCAAACCAAGGCTCGATTCGATGTGGCTACGAGGTAACGTTGCACTAAGAAGTTACATCAATCTTCCTCCTATCAGGGAATCTAAATGTACTATAAAATTAATAGTTTCCTTGACGTGGAATTAAACATAACTGAATTTATTGATTTGAATAAGTGCTTTTTTTTTGAGAGGTCGTATCACAACGTTTCGAATCACTGATTTAAATTGTTTTGCAGGAGATAGTTCAGCTGATGAAAGCCTCTCGGTGACATTATGGTCTGTCCATGTCACACAAATCACATGACTCATCCTCCATCTGTGCTTCTCTCCAGGTTCACACCTTACCTTCCTCTCGACTTGCTCTTTTCCTCCCCGTTCTGTTGCTCCCTACAGCTGTAGTATTTCTAAATGCAAAATGTACTTTTGAAATCCACTCCCATACAAAGACAATAACAAAAATAATGACGAAAAGCTGGTGCGATAAGTAGATAATCTGGCTATGCTCTTAAAAAAAAAAAAAAAAAAACATCTTAAATTCACGCAGGTTAAACGTGCTTCTATTAATTCAGTCGGTCTCCATTTATCACTGCACCGCTGCTAATTCTGCCATCTGTTGCTATAGAGACGGCTTGAGTTTTTCTGAGCGCACTGCAAATGGAAAGAAAATATATATATATTCATGAGTCCGACCACCTCTGTGTGTGAGTGTGTGGTGTCAAACGTATCCATCAATTTTACTTTGAAGTCGAACCAAAAAAAACAAAAAACACGACTGTTTCAAAAAACACTAAATTATGCATTCACTCTTCCACAAAGACCTTTATTTTGCATTTAAATAACAGTACAAGGAGTGCTTTTGATATAAATAGTCTGTGCAGCAAGGTCAAAGCAGTCACATCCCATATTTTCTCATCTTGTATACACACACACAAAAAAGGACATTCAGCATCTTTGAACAGTTAACCCCCTCCTCTGTGCATCAGGTTCATTCCTCATTTCACCACTAGGTGGAAGCTCCATCAAAGTTTGTCCCTCTTAGTGTCAGCATTATTAAAAGGAAAATTCAGCAGTTCCTTCTCATGGTGCATTAAGTTGAGCATACAGAATGTTGTCATTAGACAGAGAAGTCAAAATGACTTTGTTTGTTTCTGAAATGTCAAGTTAGCAGCAGAGGAACAAAGGAAATACATTATTGACCCTAATCTTTTGTGCAAAACAGTGTTTCTTGTTGAGGATTGATGCGGCGCACAGATTCACGACAATGTCGTGGTTGAGAACTTCCACGTTAGCCCCGCATTCTTCATTTTCCCGCAGTTCCATGGCGTCTGTATTTTTTCTCAGGTCTCTATCTTGATTATGCTAACAATGGCAGGTTTGCACTGGTAGCTGTAGAGAAACGTGGCAACAATAACCAGAACTGCCCCTGAGAAAAAGGCACTGAAAGAGGGGCAAGGACAAAAAGACAAACGTGTAAGAATGATGAACAGGCGTTCAATTATTGTGAGGATGTACACTTATACTACGTGCTTTTCCACTAAACAGTCCCAGGCACGGCTCGCCTTGGCTCAGCACAGGAGTGATCATAGCACGGCTGCATGAAACTGCAGGAAATTTCTGTGCTAAATGTTGGAGATTGATGCAAGTTTTCAGGACTTTTAAGCCTTAGTATTGCCTCAGTTTGCCTTGAACCTCGCAAGAGCAGGTACTAAAACAAGTACCAGGTGCTATAGCTCATCACGTGCCGAGTCGAGCCGTGCCGGGAATGTGTATCGTGACATGCCGACAACTGAATTTGACCTTAAATAGTTGCTAGAGTTTAAAACAACACTATGATGAAGGAGTGTGACTGTGAATGTGACTATGTGTGTGCTTACCCAGTAGGATTAAAGTCCTCCAACAGGAAATATGAAATGACAGCAGACGCAATGATGGACATAGAAGTAGCAAATCCTTTGAGGATGTTGTCTGCGTATTTAATAACCACTGCTATGATCAGCCCGCCCAGCGCCTATAGACAGATAAGAACTTATAAGATAAGAATAAGAATTGAATCTGGTGAACTTCGACAACATCTTCACAAATGTGACATGCATAGAAACATAATGATCGAACCTGTAAGACAACAACAATGCAGGTCAAAGTGTTGTAGCCCTGAAATATTCCTGATTCTTGCACCTTCTCTCCATCATATATGATCATTCCTGCAAATGCAAATATGAAGCCAAAGACTCCTGTAAAAGACAAGAAACATTCCATCAACACATCACGTGCCTTTAAAGCCTTGAGAAACTTAATAACAGGAACAAAACTGGTGGCCTGTCACTTCTCTTGTTTCCTAGGCGAAACTCACATCGCTGCCACTTTTAAATCTGTGAAAAACTTGATATGTCTTCACTTTTACAGGAAGTTTTCTGAAAGTGAAAACCTGTCCGTTTGGATTGAGAGGCATATTTTCGGGAAGCCTTTGGCCTTTTGAAGTCAAATCGTATGTTTGCCTTACCCTTAGGCATTCATTTGTCATAGTTATTATCCATTAAATCTCTGATTCACGTGCCATTCATTGCGCACACATACCGTTTCGCCTCACTCAGGGTCACTCACCCAGCTGTATGTTACGGACCCACACGCTCTGTTTCGTTTCCTTGAGGATTTTCTCAAAGTAAACTCCAGCAAAGCCACTGGACACACAGGCCGTGAGCACAGCTATCAGTCCCACAAACTGTGAGCCTGAAGACAGGACCTTCTGCTCAGCTGGAGCATCCTGAGGTAACTATGGAGGTTCAAATATGAGGTCAAAATGTGCAGGGCAGTGAAAACGCACTACTGAGTACAACATTTTTCTTTTCATTCCAAAGCCAGGTTTGCTGGTACCTGCACAAGTGTGACGCCAACCATGAGAAAGAACAAGGAGAGCCACTGGTGGAAACTCAGCTTCTTCCCCAGCATGGCGACAGAGAAAAGTGTTGTGGTGAGGATCTTCAGCTGGTATGTGACCTTGTTTGAGAAGTGCAACACAAACACAGAAAGTAAGTCAATATGGGAGATTGAAATCCTGTCCCTCCGGTCTACGTGGCCACAGGTTGACTTGCTTCCTATGTCCTGTGTGTTTTATTCAATGTGTCTTTATGTTTGCACTGTAAACTGGCTATTTCAATTCCATCAAATGAACGTACAGTGAACATAAAATGACAATGAGCAGCGCTTGTGAGTTTGGGGTCACTCAGAAATGTCATTATTTTTGAAGGAAAATCACTTTTTTTTTCAATAAATTTAACATTAACCGAGTCAGTTAATATATACATTGTTAATGTGGTAAACGGCTATTCTAGCTGCAAACGTCTGGTTTTTAATGGAATATGTACATAGGTGTATAGAGGCCCATCTCCAGTGTTCTAATGGTACATTGTGTTTGCTAATGGTGTTAAAAGGCTATTGGATGATTAGAAAACCCTTGAAAACCCTTGTGCAATGATGTTAGCACAGCTGAAAACAGTTTTGCTGGTTCTTTGACGAAAGGGAAAATTATGAAAAATATGAGTAACCTGATAGGTGGCTCCGTCCAGGTTGGACAGGGCAACATAGAGCAGATTGTTCTGCAGCGTGTAGATCCCTGCAGGAATCGCCAACTTCATGGTCTCCAAGGGTTTGTTCACAATCTCCTCCTTCAGCAGCTCATTCATGGCCTGCACACTGAACCCTGGCAGAGACACAGAGTGTGTTGTCAGTGAGGTAACCAAGGGACCACCCGCACGTGGAGTTGAGAGAAACACACACACACACACACACACACACACACACACACACACACACACACACACACACACACACACACACACACACACACACACACACACACACACACACACACACACACACACACACACACACACACGCTCACTCACTGCTCTCCCTGAAGACCAAGAGGATGCAGGCGAGGACTTTCAGCACCTCAGCAGACACAACGGCGGAGGAGGCTAAGTAGCGCGGACCATGTTCCTTCAGGGTGCGAGAGTACCGCATGGTGAGCACCAGTGAGGTTGTCTGCAGCACCAGCACCCCCAGAGACACATACTTCAGCCTCGAGGAGTGGGACATTGCAGGAGACTCTGAGTTCACTGATGAAGGAACTGACGTCTCCTTTGGCGAGTCTGTGTACAATCACAACATGAAATCAACATGAAGAAGACATGGTTGGAACAGAGAGAGAGAGAGGAGGAAGGTTTTAGAGGATCTGAAAGAGAGAAGTGAGAGTTTTACGTCCAGCATGAAGAACTGAGATGGCAGGGAATGAAGGAGAGGCAGAGTTGTGAGTTTGCTCAAAGTCCACTCTGCCAAGTCCTGTAACAAGCCCGACAGGAAACGAAGGAGGGTTGGGCGTGGAGTTAACGATATATAAACTGTGTGCCAGTCTATACCGTGTGCTTGATAACAGTTTCCATAAAAATGATGTCATCTTCTGAGTTTCTTCAAAAGTTTTACCTACATTCTCTTTTTAGTGCTGATTCTGTGCAGGGAGTGAAGTCTCCTGCATGTTCCTGTTTTTGCACTACAGTCTCTTCCAAGTAAAATATCTATTTGCGATATTTCTGACAAATATCGCAATTAGATTTGCAATATAAGTCGTATAAACTACTATAGACTAACGCAAGAATGGGAACTCAAAGATATGGACTCTCTCTGATTTGGCATAGAACAGACAGAGATTTGCTGACTGCATTGTTTCACACACACACACACACACACATATATATATATATAATAAAACCATAAAAGCATTTAAAGCACCCTTTGGACTGTACCAAAACAAAAGCAAACAAAGCAGTCTATAGTTTTATAGTAGAAGCAGTGCTCTCTACTTAGCAAAACACTAGACTTTTGATTCTACAGTATACTTTGATAAGTCATGTGTTGTTTATGCGTTTTTTACCGTAGCGTAACTTGTCCAGACTGCATCTGGGAAACTTTGAGCGGTGAGGTGTCTGACACAGGCAGATTGGCACGTGCAGGCGTCGGCAGAGCATGCACTTTCACTATCGGATGATCAAGTGCTTCAGAATCTAGACAAAGCACCCAGAACCTGGATTTAATTGTCAGGGTGCGATGCCGTGTCAGTCACCAGCCCATAACTGTGATATGTAGCGTATATGGATGTGTGCATTTGTTTGCTTGTTGTGCGTCATCAGTTTCCCTCCTAACGCTTAGATTTAAATCTAAAACACATTAGCATCTCAACAACTCGTCATGATAAAAGTTGTGAAGTCATACTGAACGGCAGTAAAATCCACCTCTTTTGACAATGACTTGAATGTAACAGACATTCATTTATAATTAGAAGTTACATACTGCAGCTTTAAACTAAAATAATCACTATAAGAAAAGTTGGTCAGCTCACATGCCTTGATGATACTTTTTTGTTTCACAACTGTTGATAACTGTTTTTCATACACAACTTTGATCATGTCACGTCTAGTATTTTAGTTTTCATGCAATCTGAGGAAACGTGAAGGCTCATGCGTTGTTGATTATGTGGTCAGCTCACACCTCTGCTCACACCTCTGCCACTGTCACCAGCAACTGACATCCTGTGTAATCTCAGTGATCACATTTAAGCTTCCTGCAGTTACTATTTAACAATTGCTTTATCATTTCGAGCCCACAAATTAAATCATTTCTTGAACATGAGACAGTTTCTACCTACCTATCAAAAGTGGGATGTTAAACAGAACGTGAAGCTTGAGTTAGCGGTTTGTTGAACACACTGAAGTCCTTATGTAGCGACATGACTGCACAATGTGTCCTCCTGTGTATGATATGTGTGCGTGTCCTTACACACACCTTACACACTCTCCACTCCCCATGTCTAAACATTTCAGTTCATAATCAGCTCAACGATGGAGTATTAGTGCCTCACATGAAGAAAAAAAAATATTTTTGCTGTGACGAGATTAAACTCGAAATGTCGAGAATAAAGTTGAAATATAACATTTCAACTTTTTTTCAACTCAAAATGACATTTCAACTTTATTCTCGACACGTCAACTTTAACCCTTTAAGGTACGCACCAAGAATATATATATGCGGTATATATATATATATATTCATTTATTTATTTTTTATTAGACCCATAGTATTTTAGATACAGGCCTCTAACGGTTGAGATGTCTGTTCATAATAAACCTGGTTTGCATAATTCATAAAGTACAACATTCAGAACAAGTCATTAAATTAATGTAAGTGAGTTCAGCTTGATGCATTTTTCAATGAGATATAGTGACTTAAAGTGTGGTCGACCAAATGGTTGAGTAGTACCTTAAAGGGTTAATCTCGTCACAGCAAAAAAAAAAAATTTCTTCATGTGTGGCACTAATACTCCGTCGTACAAAACAGATATATACTGTATCAGGCTTTTACGAAAAATATAAAACACATTTAGAATATGTCCACAATTCAAAACATATCAAATCTTGACACACATAACATTAACTCCCTAACTCTTTAACTGCTATTAAATCATCATACATTGATATTTGTTTTCGCTGCTTTTGTTCTTCTTCTTCTTCTTCTTCAGTAAAACACTTAAACTACTTCAGAGTTGCTCAAAACTGTGAAAAACATTAAATCATTTTTTTTTTTAAAGGTGTTTTTGCTGGAATCCCGTAATCAATTTCAGCTCTGATCAAAACGATCAAACATTCAATCAGGATTTAAATTTTTTAAATTTACACTAACTATAGAAACACACCTGAGCAAAAAAGTACTCAATTTGAATTTGTGAAATTTGGAAACCTGCATGTTCAAAGTTCGCTCGGCTCGTTGTTATGATTTTTTTTTTGTGTGTGTGACTTCTGCACAATAATCCCATTTTTCAAAAGAAATATGCGATACAAAATAATCATAACTTTGACTGACATAGCAACACATAAGAAGAATGCATTTTGTAAAGCCTGAAGATGTGACCTATAAACACACATCCTCAGCATGTCCATATAAGGATTTGCCTATTATTCCCACAAGGGTGCACCTGCGGCAATGGTCTGTGCGCGTGAGCACTATGGGTTAAATAATAATTAAATGTAATACTTTCACACACAGAAAAAAAAACAACTCTTGCTGCCCATAAACCGACAGACCAGATCCAGGATCCAGGATCTAAGTCTGCAAACGGAAGTTGACGTGGTTTAAGGTTGGACACAGGCAGCTCTCAGGTGAAAGGACGCAGTGTGTGCGTGGCCGTGTCGAGCTCCACCCTTATACAGTAGGTCACTTATCATAGACAAGACCAAGTGGACACGAAAACGGATTCACGTCTAAACACACATGCTCCTCCTGGAAGTTAAAAGAATCCTATAGAGAGTGTGGAGCTCTGCAGTGTGTGCGGGGCTCTCGGTGCGCTGGTTTGATGAAGACTTGAGCAAACAGTGAATTTCACAACACAGAGGATTTAAGGCAGACCCTTCCACACACACACACACACACGCCCACGCACACACACACACACACACACACACACACACACACACACACACACACACACACACACACACACACACACACACACACACACACAGACTCACCGACTCACCTCAGGGTCTGGGTCTCAGCTGGTGAAACACAAGTTGTCCGCTTGTTTCTCCCATGCACTTTTGCTTCTTCTCCTCATTTTACATCACAACAGCCATGAAACCGACACACACATACACACACGTACACATACACAGAGAAAGTGAGATGGAGAGAGAGAGAGAGAGAGAGAGAGAGAGAGAGAGAGAGAGAGAGAGAGAGAGAGAGAGAGAGAGAGAGAGAGAGAGAGAGGTCTCAGTCAAAATGTGTCTTGAATATGAAGCAGGGACAGAGCAGTCATCCTGACTGTGTGTGTGTGTGTGTGTGTGTGTGTGTGTGTGTGTGTGTGTGTGTGTGTGTGCGTGCGTGTGTGTGTGCGTGTGCGTGTGCGTGTGTGAAGTACATCACAATCTCCAGAGGTTTGGTGACACCTGTTGGAGGAAAATGAAATCATAATTTAAAATCATAAATTGTGATTATATATATATATATATACATATATATATATAATCATAAATTGTGATTATATATATATATATATACATATATATATATATATAAAGCTCTGAATGCTATACTATAACTCCTCCTCACACGATGACTAGATTTATCAACGTATTGTTGCATTGATGAACATCATTTTTGTATAGATTAGTTCCCCATTCTGTTCATTGTGATGCACAAACATTCAGTGGCTGGAAAAAAAGGGACAGAAAATATAAAATAATACACTGCAATATTTAATTATTTAAAGTTCAGTCTAGTGATGAACGTACACTCACTTCCAAAGCCGTGGAAACTCTGTTGTCTGTAGACAGGTTCCCACTGTTTTCATTCATCAATCACCAAGACAAGAATGAGTTGTGTGAAGTGTCTGCACATTTATTTCCACTTGTCTTACATCCAAGTTAAAACTAACCTGAAACAAAATTAACTCAACATTGGCTCCTACATTCAGTCTTGTATAAAGTACCTATAAGGGAGTAAAAGTACTAGAATAGCAGAGCCAGGAACTCAGAAGTTAACTTTCTTAATAATTTTACTTCTAAAACTTAAATACATTTTATATCACAAAATTACCTTTGATACCTAATTACAGTGTATGTCATATACTTTGAGACTATTTTAAAAAAGTGACTTCTACCAAAGTCATTTTCTGGTAAGATAGTTTATTTGTTTAAAAAAACAAAAAAACATTTATTTAGGAGTATTCTAGTGCTTAAGTATACATACATTAGATTATATACATTTAATTTAATGGTAAACAAATTAGAACAATAAAGTTTCTACTCGAATTTACTGATGTAAGAAGATATTTCATTTATTTGAATACATGTGTTGGCACATTGTTTTGTAATGACCGGAGATGATGATGTTGGAGAGCGATAGGTGGCGCTGTGTTCATTTTTGACTTGCCGTTCCACCTTAAGGTGTAAACGAAGAAGAACGACACGTGTTTCCTGTGTTTTCCTGAGCAGACGCGGAGTAGCTCACCGTGAAGCAAGCTAACCCTGTGAATTAAAAACGTGTTCATCCTGCCGAAGGCGTGAAAATGGTCCGTAAATTAAAGTACCACGAACAGAAGCTGCTGAAGAAAGTTGACTTTATCAACTGGGAGGTGGACAACAACCTGCACGAGGTCAAAGTGTTGAGGAAGTACCACATCGAAAAGAGGGAGGACTACACCAAGTGAGTGAGGGGGTTCACACTTTATCACTGACCCATAGTCCTGAACGCACACAAATATCTCTTAAGGTTTACGAAACGAAAAGTTATACTTTAAATGTTAAAATGGTATTATTATTGTTATCCATGGGTTTTCAAATGTACTCTTTCAGATGTAGATATACATTTGGTGAGCTTAATAAATGCCAGTGTAGAAGTCAAGGAGCTAGCAGCCTATTTAGCCTGTAATATGGGCTACTACTTTCATAGTATATGATACTATATCTGCCGATACTAATATCCTGCCGATAATATCAGTATCAGCAGATATTGGTAGATAGCTCGGTTATCAAGCAGTTGAAAAGCAGTTATAATCAATGTTGTTTTATCCATATATGGGTATATTTACTGTGCTCTATATTATATTTTACATGACTGTTATAGTATATTTTAAGGTCGTGCAAATTCTGCAGATGGAAATGAGCTTTCTGCTATATCTGGCGCACCCAACTTATCATTTTATTTAAATGATCATTGTACATGCAAACTTTCCTGTGTATATATATATATATATATATATAAATAATAAATTCTTGATTCAACGGTTCATGGTTACCAGTCAGGTATCCAGTGTGACAGATACAAGAAAGTGTGCTAACTGTGATCCTCTGAACTTTATTCAGCCAGGTTTTTTTAAAAGAAAAAAAAAATATTTCACACAGAGTGGAATTTATTCTTTTCACTCCCTTTTCGTTTTAGGTACAACAAGCTGAGTCGGAACATCAGAGATCTGGCCCAGAAGATCCGCGACCTGGATGAGAAAGATGGCTTCAGAGCTCAGATCTCACATCGCCTGCTGGAGAAAATGTGAGCGTGATGACAGATCTAAGTCACACTGAACTTTAAAGCGCGGTGTAGGATTTCAACCTACAAATAATGTCTCAAAGATTGTGAATGCATCGCCTGCATTGGCACTATGTTACTTCGGGTCCATGCCACAAAATAACTAGAACGTTCTGGTTTCACCTGTGTGCAAATCCTCTTCAATGCACATGCATTGAGTTGTGCGGCCTTTACCTCTCTTGTCACTGAAAGGCAAACGCTGACGTAGATCTAGATTGATGTGTAAATACACCCTGCGTGATGGTTTCTATTCACACTGATCATGTTCTTGTTTCTTCTCTAAAGATACAGCGTTGGCCTCATCCCCACCAAACAGAACCTCTCCCTCACAGAGAAGGTCACAGCTTCTGCCTTCTGCAGGTAAATAACCACACGTACTGTAAAATATTGTAGATGACTGACTAAGTTCTCAAGGAAGAGGGGAGGGAGTTAATTTTTTGTATCGGTTGATTTTGGAGACAGACTTTATCTGTGGAAAATCTTGACTTGTTTTCTGTCAGATAAATGCAGACTTCCATTCCTTTGCAGGCTGGGCCCAGTTTTGTTCAGGAGAGGACACTAAATTATAAAAACAACACACATTCTGTTTATAGCTGTTACACAGCATCACCTGTTTTCCTGTGCCCTGGTGCAGGAGGAGGCTGCCGAGCATCATGCTGACTCTCCGTATGGCTCAGAACCTGAAGACGGCAATCACCTTCATTGAACAAGGACGTATCCTTCATTACTGTGTTTTTTTTGTTATCTGAAAGTGAGATTTGTGAGAGAAATCGTATATGAGCAAGAATAGAATTTGTTTTGCACTCCTTGATTTAATCACAGATGTGCGTGTTGGCCCAGACATCATCACAGACCCAGCATTCCTAGTCACAAGGTTGGTTTCTTTTCCTTCATTTACATATTACTTGTGTGTTCTGTAACAACAGAAAAAAAATCCCCTGTTGTATCACATGATCAAATATTGATCCTGTGACTTCATTTTCCAGAAATATGGAAGATTTTGTCACATGGGTGGACTCCTCCAAGATCAAGCAGCATGTGTTGAATTACAATGACGAGGTCAGTGAGGAATTCAGAATGTGCTTGTTTCTGCACTTTTAGAGTTTGAAGTAACTCACTGCCTAGTGTTTTACTTGCACTGCTTTGTTGTAAAAAAAAATTTGTGAAAACAAATAATTTTTTTTAATGTCATAGAAGTGACTCGCGTGCTTTGTTTGCAGAGAGATGACTTTGACTTGGTGGCATAACGTCAAACGTCCGTTTGTCGCCCTGGAGGACGGGACAGGAAAGGATCAGGAACGCTGCTCTTGTAATGGCTGCGTGAATAACAACAAATGACTATGAATCTCCTGTTACTTTGGGCTGTGGAGATACTTCCAGGCTCTTCAGTGATACATTTGTTTTGGATGACTTTTGGGATTGACCCAACAGTTTTTAATCCATCCAAGCATCCAGTTAATCTGGAAGTGACGTTCCTGAGTTCCTCGGTGACCGTATTGGTGATTGTTGATCACCTATTGACTCTATACTAAACCTGCTCAGTGACCAGTGGGACACAAGTGGAATCTCGGCTGTTTTCTCGTCATGATTTTTCTCACTGGTTACACAGAGCAGCTTTCACAGTTAGATGTGTGTGTGGTGGCGGCTGTTCCCTCTCCTCTAACTCCATGTTGTCATGTGTGAATGTTAGTCAGTGTGACCAGGGAAATGTAGTTTTACAACTGTGTAGTATTGAACAATATCTCAAATATGGCCTTAAATAAACAATTATAGTTTTTTGGACCATAAAAGATTATTTCCCAAACCTCAAAATGATAACGTTATTTAATTATAAAGATCTTCAAATCCCCTGTGTCCTCCCACAGTCCAGTGCAGAGGGTAATTGAAAACTAAATTGAGCACAGGTGTGAATGTGAGAGAGAATGGTTGTTTCTCTCTGTGTTGGCCTTGTGACCCGTCCAGGTTGTACCCTGCCTTTTGTCCGACCCGTGACCCTCACGTGAAGGATAAAGCGGTAGAAGATGGATAGATTATCAAAAGCATAGTTGCAGATTATTGACCCTGTTAACCCTACACATGCATGTGCTCCATGTCCATATCAACAAAACCTGTGCCATTCATGAAACTCTGATAAATATTTATTTTTTTCAATGACCTTTACAGTGCAAACTTTGAACAATAAACCTCCTTTATCACAATATTAAGACTTCTTACAGTTTTATCCAACGCTGAAAACCCCCCATACCAACATGTAAACATTATCTTTGTAAACACACGTCTCCGAATATTCCAGTAGATACACAAGCTCACCATAAAGCATTCACACAGAGAAGTCCCATCTCAAATTAGTGGCTCAGTTTAAACGACATGTGGCCCTTTTTTTAAACCGGAATACAGCATAATATAGAACATTGACCCTCAACATGAACAGGCTGTATGTGACCTCCCCCCTCCCCTCCTCCCTAAGGCACCCAGGTGTGCAACAGTCCATGCATGAAGGTCCATCAGAGCCACCAAAAACGCACGTAGATGATGAGTGTGACGAAGAACACGGCCACAGCAGCCACCTTGGCGTACGCAGAGCGGGTGTTGAGGTACTTGGCATCGCTGCGGTACTTCTTTGACAGGGTTGACAGATTGCTGGCTTTAGTGTCTAGAGCTGAGGGAAAACGCAAATGTTGAGATGATGAGGACTTTGAATAAATAATACAATTAACTATTAACTATTATCTATAAATAAACTGTTTCTGCCCTCACCAGAAAGAGCCTCTCCTCTCTGCAGAACTTCCTCAATATTGGCCACCATAATTCTCTGTACATCATGCAGCTCTGTGTTGATGCTGCCCAGGTTCCTCCTGGCTCTGCTGTCCACATATCTCTTCTTCGTTTTCTGTATGTATGTGTCTGGAATGAAGCATGTGCAAAAAAATAATAATTCAAAAGTTGTTTTCTCTCCAGAGGCATTGAAGAGATCACACCTTTTTTTTTCTTTCCTTACCAAACTCGATGAAAGAGTACGGCCTCATCGCTGTGTTTACTCTTCTTCCATACTGGTCATAGAACTCATTGTGGAGATCTTCAAGGTAGGCGAAAGCAATCTTTTTGGAGAATGAAGCCTCACAGAGGCACAGGTAGCATATTCCCTGTGCTATTAAATAGCTTGAAACAAGACACAAAAATGTATTTGTATGATATTCAATGTCTGTCAAGCGTTAAAACAGAGAACACTTGTTTTAATCTTACTGAAAGTCCATGTCTCCAGCCTCCAGGGTGCAGCGGTCTGGACTCTGAGCGTTGAGTTTACGGCACAGCTGCTTGGCCTGGCTCTGGTACTGCTGGAGGTCTCTCCCTGACTGACACACGTCAACAAGCACAGATTAACAGTTAAAACTGGATTCTGGAGATACTTTGGAAGGCGTCAGGTAAAGGGTTTCAACTTCAGCACATTTTATTTTCATCCCAACAGACCCCCAATACCCCTACTACTAGGTGGGAAGATAAATGTTATTTTTCCTTCAGATGTTTTACTTATTTAAACAATTCATGTAGTAAAGAGTTTTTTTTGTTTTTTTTTTAAATCCCCGTTTTGCCTATTCTGTTGCAACAGTTCTGCTCACATGCAATAGTTGAATATTTGGAATATTTGGTTCTAAAACGTTACACTTTAAAGGGAACAGTACAGTCCATCTGCAGTACATCTCAGCACACCAACATTATATTAAACTATTAATTTTCACTAGTAATGTTTATTATATTCGCAAAAATCTCCAGTTAAAAAACGTAAACGTAATAATAGGCAATATACAGGCAGCTACGTATTGCATATCGACTCGATATGTTGATGATCGTTAATTCACTTCAAATATATAGTTGTATGAAATAAATGACTTTGGATTAAATGCCGAACGTGCAAGTTAAAATAATTTAATCTGCTGTATTTGAAAGAGAGCTGTGCTCCACTTTATGGAAAAGCTGTGGTAAAACTCGACACATTTTGAATGGAGTTTTGTTTTGTATGTAGCTCTCCCCACACACACACATAAGAAAATGAAGCTAAGCAGTGTCATCCATACCTGTTCATCCTCCTCTATGGACGCAGAAAGTGGGAGTCCGTCCTCCACACGAGCGATCATCGTCAGTGCAATCATGCTGATGAATGTCAGTCACCGGCGGCGTCAAGTGTCTCTAATGTCCGACAAAAAGTCAACTTCACCAACTTGTGTGTGTTAACTGTCAACTTTGATGAGGAGGAAGGAACGCGCTGGACGGAAGTACGTGGTGCGTCGGCGAATTGGCTCCGTCTGGACACTCACTAAAAGCCACCATCGCAGTCAAATTTCCATGTCTTAAAAGGCAACAACGCCTCTAAAATAGCATGGAAACGGCGTGGGTTCTCTCCTAGGACGGCATTCGTGTTAGGAGTCGCGTTACTCGTTTTTGGTGTTATTTTGGTGACTTTGACACAGTTACCAGGACATGAGCTCCAGCAGCCCGAGCAGACAGCTGGCAGACGGACTGACTGCGCCTCCTGTGCGGAGCTGAGGGGTGCAGATGCGGTCAGACGTCTCGGAAGGAGCCCCGAACTGAACTATGGATGAAACAAAAAGGTAAGCCTGCCTTATTACTATAGCGTGTCTTTTGTTTGTTTGTTTATTTAGTTCAGTTTGTGTTAAAAGGACTCGTCTCGTCGTTGTCTGCTGGCAGAGGAATGGCTGACCCCTCCTTCCCTCACGTCTTTTGTTATTATTTATGCAGGAAGCCGCGTTGTTAGCATCTTTATGTGATGCTGTAAAACGATGTTGTTGATATTTTGCAGCTTTCGTGGGAATTAATTTGTGTCACTATGTTTCCCTTCAACTGAATGGAAATATTAGATGCAGTTGTAGGTTTTTATATTTTTAAATATATGAGCAGAGTGAGGGGGATATCACAGAGGTGAGTGAGTGAGGAGCAGCTGCAGAGTCAGCTGCTGGACTCAGCTGTAAATAATCAACCAAACCATGTGAGGATCGATCGATACTCCTGAACCTTGATGCAAAAACACTCTTGTAATCGGGTTACATGTGATCCCGCATAGTGCACACTGCACTGTGGGTTTTAAACGGCTGATGTAACGGTGGAGATGTGAGTTTAATCCTGCACAGAAAATCAAACCTCCTCCTATTAACGGTGTAAATGCTCCGGCGCTTTGGCATCATCATCCTCCTCCTCCTCCTCCTCGTCCCCACACACTGAAAGGCCTCATTGTGGCGCTGCAGCTGGCACCGCCGTGCGCACGTCCTGGTGGTGGTTTCCCCACACCGCCGTGTGCGTGACTCCCAGCCCGGTCACAGACCACTTACTATAAATCTGATTTGTCACTGAGGGTTCCATCAAAGGGTGGGGCACTTCATTACTAATTTATAATCAAACATAGTAGAGCACATGCAGGGAGATTGCTTTCAAGTCAGAGTTTTGTCCCGTTGTTTTTAGATGATTTAGAGGACAGCCTCTCCACAGATGCTGCTCAGATGATTTCCCCAGACACAAAACCTCCATAACCACCAACAACAATCAGGCGTCTGTGCAATTCCTATTTTCCAATCAAACTTGTGTCACATCAGTTTGTAGTCTTAAGATGGGCACACACTACACAACCTTCACTGTTGTGTGGAGATTTTGAAAAAGACTTCTGCAGATTTTTTATGACGACTTAAAGACTGGGGATCACACGTTTAATGTCAAACCATCTGAATGCATCAAACATTTGAGCAAACTCTCGCAAAGAGACACTTGCGTCTGATGCTATTTCCTATCAAACCTATTCTTTTTTTTACTTGCTGTTGGAAACATGTTTGCAGTTGGATTAATTTAGTTCAGATTTGAGCAGTCTGGGTACAGTGGTTTTGGGTCAGGACCTGGTCCAAAGTGGTCTATGTGCTGAAAAAATCAGTGAAATGTGCCTTTATTGCATTTTCACAAATAGAATAAAAGTTTCACAAATCAGAGAGTGTGTTTTTATGAATCATGTGTTTAATGAGTCTGTATGATAATCCACATTTCAGAAGTCCAGGTACAGTGGTTTTGGATCAGGGCCTGGTCTAATGAGGTCTAGGTATAGAACAAAAACGGTGAAATCTCCCCTTTAGCATTTTCACAAATAAAATAAACGTTTTCCCAAATACAACAGTGGGTGTCATGCAAAGTTAATGTCTTATCTAAAATGTCTAAGTTAATTTCCCCTTAAGTGCCAAATCGGAGGCTAACTTCAGCGTCGTTTGGGTCAGTAAACCGTACACCCTACCTGATTGTGTTCGATTGACTGCGTCTGAGGCCAGGTCAGGTCTGGCTCCCTCACACACTTGCGGATTTGAGTCTTTACCCCTCTGCCCTCTGGGGTAAAATCGGGCAAAAAATATCTTGTCATGTGTCCCCAGCTTTAGATCAGAGAATATATTTCACATCAGCAGCCACATTGTTCAATTATGATTCCTTTCCATGTCATTACAGCCCTCTAGAACGGCACACGTGCAACCACATTGATACTTTTTTGCATGCATCATCAACAACAATGTAAAAAGCGTTATTTGTGAGTCTACTTCATTATGAAGTGGGATGTTGGTCTTAGTAAAGGAAGCTACTGCAGCTTAGTGGGTGAGGTTTACCTCCAGAGGACAGCACTCCGATCTAAACACTCACTCACTCACTGCCTCTCTCCTCAGGTTTGCCTGTCCTGCTCGGGGGTGAGGAGGAGGCAGAGGAGGAGGAGGAGGAGGAGGAGCAGAGCAGCTGAAGAGGAGGAGATGGGCTGCACCTCAGCGAAGCAGGTGTCTGCCGTGCCAAATGGTGAAGAGAGCCAGAGTAAAGCCTACAGCAATGGGGACCTCCTCTCCGGTCAGTCTGCCAACCGCACACACATCCAGGTTAATCGCTGATCATGTGTCCCAAACAGTTTCACTATTTCCTACAGATACATTATCATGATTAATTATTATGTAATAATTGAGGTCAAAGTATTAGCGATAAATAAGGAACTGCCAATTTCTGATGTTAATGCAAAAAAAAGATGAACAAAATCCTCACAACTGCTGTTTTTATTTTATGTGTGTCATAAATATGTTGTGTACAAATACAATAACTAAATGAAACACAAGTTAATCTCTCTATAGTGTACTGTGCTTCGCTGCTCTCGACATAAAAATCCCTATTTCATTAGAAGTAACAATCTATTAACATTTTTTTTTGAACAAGCTGTGAATGAAGTGTTTAGACACCTTAGCGTTGTTAAAGGACGTGTATTTAGGATGTGAATTCATTAGTCCAACTGAAACCTCATAAATTAGGCGTTCAGATAATTCTACTTTTATTTTGCTCTTATTTTACAGCATCTCTGTTTCTACAACTTGAAATAGTATATTTTAGACTTAAAAAAAATATTTGATTAAAGGAGTTTATTTAAATGTTTAAATTTAAAATACAACCATGCCAATAATAATTATGATCAGCCCACCTGTTTTTACATAGTATGATTAGAACAATCAACAGGTCACTGGAAAAAGCATCGCTTGCATCAGGTTGATTATAGCACCACGAAAAAGGGGCAATATGTGAGTTTTTTTGGCCTTTATTACGTGAATTTTTCTTTCAAAAAAAGCTCAAGTCAGTATCATCTGTCAGAAGATTATTCTGGCTTCATGAGCTGACGTTAAGGAACCACTGATTTACAGATAATGTGTGTCAGTCACTGGTATAGCATCAAATCTATATCATCATTTCCTTTCTAAATGTGTGGGGTTGATGTGGAGGAGGCAGCTCAGCATGAACCAGACTCACGACTCGTGTCTTTGGTGTTAGCCGACCTTTGTTATGAGCAGCTTTTGTATCTAGGGATAGAATCCGAGCACATAATTACTCAACCGAGAGTTCTGAGGACTATGTAGGGCTGTCCTGATCAGAGCCTGCCTGAGCGTTCGCCGCTCACCTCTGCTGTGGTGTGTTAATAAGACGTGTTTCTCCTCTCTCTGTCACAGATGAGTACAAGATGAAAGGAGTGGAGAAAGTCAAGTACATCAGCGGAGAAGAGGGAGGAGTGGATGGCCAGGACAGCACAGTGTGTCACTCTGTTCTTTTATTTCTATTTCTTTTATTACTGTCTTTGATAATCTGCCTGATCATAAAATGAAGCCAGTTTATGACATGTCATGACATTAACTTCATATTCAGACACTAAGGCACAGGACAGTGGTATATAACATGTACAAGAGAATGTTTTTAAGTTAACTGATACATTTAGCTGCTCCTGTTCATAATAACATAAATGCAATCGGGCCAAGTAGAAATAAAATAGAATACAAATGCTCGGCCAAAATGAATAGAACCTCAAAAAAACAGGAAACGGCACAAATGGATTGCAGATGACACTTAGAAACACAACTTTTAATACTTTCTGAAGTAAATTGGCAGCTACATCTAAAACATTTTTAGACGAGTTTGTCTCATGTTTTTTGTTGTCAGCGGTTTAATGGAAATTATCAGGACAAAAAATCATTCAGACATTTTCAGACGTGTGCTTCTTATTAATCCACGTGATGTCCTGCAGGAGAAAAGTGCTCTACTTGGTAAAGGCCAACATCTGGATGAAAGAGGATCAGATGGAAATGAAAAGATCCTGTAAGTATCACAGTGATTGTGCTTACATTTACAGGTTGTGTTTCAGCAGTGTGTTTGTCTGCGTTGTACAGATTAAGTGTGTCACGACGACTCTTTAACTTTGCAGGAGCATCCACTCCTCCGAGAGTCAGCAAGAATTCTTCAGGATGTTGGATGAGAAAATCGAAAAGGTGAGGAACAGTGAGAGCCTCGTAAGAGAAGCAAAATGGAGGTTAATCCCTCATCTACAGCAAAGTGGGGACACAAACGATGACGTGATGACACCGCAAAAGAGCCACAGTCTGTCCTGTGCTGTTGTTGAAAACATGTTTTTGGTGACGGTGCTGCAGTGAGTGTGGTGTGGTTAATGTGTTGAAGGCATGCTGACCCAGAACATAGTGGCCTCCATAACTTTAAGATGGAAGACGTGAGGAACAGCCAGGGTGTAGGAGTTTCAGGAGATGCATCTTAAACCTCAAGTTATTGTTATTGTTATTTACTCAGATCAATGATGCACAATGATGTGTCCACTGTTCGTTCAAGGTAGCAACACTTACAACGATGCATGTATTTGGGAAGTTTCAGTTCATCGGGTCCAGTCATCGTCCCCTTCCTTTGCCACCTGTCTTATGATTAGAGCTGCAACTAACGATGGTTTTCGTAATCAATTAATCTGTCGATTATTTTCTCAGAAAATGTTAAAAATCGTTCATCAGTGTTTGTCAAACCCGGAAATGACGATGTTCTCGAACGTCTCGTTTTGTCCACAAACCAAAATAATTCAGTTTGAATGATTTCTTTGTTACGTGGAGCAAAGAAACAAAGACAATATTGACATTTAAGAAGCTGAAACAATCAGAAATCTTGTTTTAATCGTGAAAAAAGGTTCAAACCGTCAAACCCCTCAATGTCGAAGTGTATTGAACTACCATTAATGCTGATTTTGTGTAGAAAAAAACATTAACACTTCTCTGGTTTGCACCAAGGGCCGGGACTACTGTTCAGAGGAGGAGGATATGACATAGCACTGTGGTCGTCTGTCCATCAGTCCCACTATGAGAGGACTTGTCATTCCAGTGTTGGAGTTGGGCTCTACCATGTGAAACCATGTCCAGGGGGGGAATCTGTCTCCCACCGTCCCTTGTATGTACATGCCTGAAGAACAGAGTAAGGACTTGAATCAAGCACCTTTTTGCCATCCTACTCACAGCCTGCTAGTCCGATTTAACCCAGAGGAGAGACTGAGAGACTGACATCTTAACCAAACATGGTTCAGTATTCGTAAGTTTGTAAAGCTCTTCAATATTGAAGTCTACTTCCTCACCGAAGCCACTGATATCTCGGGATCTGAAGGAACTTGTGTTTTCTTTCCCTGCGTGGATATCTTACCCTGAAAGGTCGCGTATACATGAGTGCAATAGACACTTGTAAACACACTACAGCAGTTAAGACCAGTGCTGTTGAGGACACTTGAGTCAAAGTAGAAAAAAGTGTCTCCATCCGCATCATTTTGAGTATTTCATCCTCGAAGGCCTCGCTGAAACAGTCAACAGGTTGGAAACTTACTGCATTCCAGACACAGTATGTACCTCTTTTCTACAGCACCAGTGCAGCGTGTTTGTTTGTCCGTCTGTTTCTGTCCGGGTCTGTTAGCGTGTCGAGTATTTATGTCCAATATCAAGGCTCAGGGCTGAAATTGTTGTAATCTCTGTCCCCATGTAGTCCAGTCTGTCCGTCCATCTGTCCCCTCATCCCAACACTGTTGCACCATTATATAAAAAGACACACATGCACTCACACAGCAGCAGGGTCACTTCCTCCGTATTAACCTGCAGGGTCATATTAGTCCGATTTATGTCTCTTTTTGTTTTTGCTCACCAGTGTTAAGTTGTAAAGTTTCTATGTTGGATTTTTGTTTTCTAGAAAAATTAAAAGCGTTTCAGTAACATATCCACACGTGACGGTGTTGTCTTGTTCTTAAAGACGTGCAGCCACTGCAAACGCAATAACACTTCAGCAACGTTAGCTAGTTGATAGCAATATAAAAATAGCCAAATTAAAGCAGCAGTGTGTAACTTTTGGTGATTTTTTTACTCTTTTTTTATTATTATTTTGTTTGGCCATTTTTATTTTCAAGGTGAATACACATACTGTATCTTCAATCTCTGCCAATAAACCCTCTGAAATGTTACATACTGAACCTTTAATGGATTCTTCCCATCCCTCCAAATAACATCATGAAATCAGTTCAGTATCCACAACTCATTGACTGAGATAATAACAAGCCCCGTCAGTGATAAGATTTTATCATCTTATTGCTTAAAAGTCGCTATCCTATTTTTCAATTATCAACAATTATCACGTCTGACAAAAACGCGAGACTCCTGTTTAGAATGAAATAATTCCAAAGAAACATTAGTTCGGATTACTTTATGGTAGACGCTATCTCAACACTTACTTGAGGGCTCTTTAAAAAAATAAGATTATCTGGCATTTCTCTTGGTTATCACCATCAGATCAACATATGTATCAGTCTCAGAACAGTGACAGCTGGACTCTATATGAACCCCCCTCATTTGGTGAGTAATGTCATGTGACCAGACCTTACACAAAGCATCTATTTAACTTTATAGTCTTGGTGACGTCACAACAGTTGTGTCAATCATAGCAGGTTCAAAGGGTCAACACACAAAGTGGAACCGTGAATATGAAATGGAAAAATCACAGTAATGTAAGACACTTTTTTTTCTTATCCCTGTGTATTACTGGGGCATAACACTTCTTTCCTACCCAGTTACTTAAACTTGAAGTGACTGGTTCTTTACTGAAGCCCGTGAATCACCGTCTGTAGTAGGGTTCATACTTGGAGAGACACTGTGGAAGAGTCCAGCTGAACCTTCCTCCATTTTGTCACTCAGGTAGCTTTTTTTCCCCCGATCATCTGGTTTTCATCCTTTGTGCTCTTCTATGCTTCATCGACTCCATCCTCCAGATGCTCAGTGCTGCTGCCGTCTCTTCCGGTGCTGCCGCCTCCCCACGTCCTGGAAGGGGCCTGCAGGCGGGTCAGGTGTCACCAACCCATCGGTCATCCTCTGGTAGACCAGCGTGGAGTCGGACCCCACTGCACACAGCAGCGCCGGAAACCCTCTGTCCAGCATGTGTCGTATGCTGTATGGCAGAGAGAGAGAGAGAGGATAGAAACTGTTTTAGATTAGAGCAGCACAAGAGCTTCTCCAGGTGAGTCTGGTGCTCCTCACCTTCTGTGGCTCAGTGATTTATGAACAGGCAGGGGAAGGACAGTCTGCGTGTGTGCTCCTTCCTTCTCCTTTCCCTCCAACAACACCAACTGCAGTTCAGGACTCTTGACACAAGACACCTCCTTCCACCGACGCACTGCGGAGAAAATGAGTTAGTGTGTGTGTGTGTGTGTGAGAGTAGTGACGTTATCTGGTCTCAGTCGAAGCAAAGACGCAGCAAAAGGGACGACTGTGGTGTCAGGTGCACTTCTTCTTCACCTGCATTGATTTTGTGGTATAAACTGCAAGGAGAAAATCAGAGAGCTCACTTTTATTCTGTAAAACTGAACAGGAATGAAGCTACAGTTAAAGCTGCGGTCGGAGAAATCCTTCAGGTGAAACATGTGGTACCTGGCTCTAAATGAATATTACATTCAAACCATTGCTAAATGAGTTCACAAAACGCTGATTAAGCCCAGGAGCTCCTCACGACTCCCTCTATGTGACTCCCTGTCTCTGTATAGCACTGATGTATTTTCTTGCAGACCAGCAACACTCCTGTGCTGCACAGAGGGTGGGAATCATTTTACATCACTGGTGATGACAGCTACATAGTAAGGTAAGATGGCTGCAGGTGGTTAGAGCAGGGGTCTCAAACTCAAATGACCTGGGGGCCACTGAGCATGTAGTCTGGTTACACAAGCTTCAACCGATAAAGATATCCCATCATATGGAACGATATATCATTCACTATAGAAGTGTATTTATGATAACTGCATAGTGGAAAAGCCCCATATCAGGTGGGGAAGTGTTTCAGTGATTACTCAGATATCCTCAGCCACACTGGAGCTTTAAAGTCTACAATAACACACAAACCATGCATGGAGGAATTTGAAAAAACAATTACATTAAACATAAGTATGCAATTGTAGATAGTTTGAAAAGTGACTCTGAAAGGTATATTTGCTCAACCCAGAGTTGACATTTGAAAACCAGCTAGAAGAAAATAGTTTTCAGAAATTTAGGGAATTAAAGTTTACATTCCTCTACATGTATTGGTGCTAATTATTTGACACAGGATTTAGGCCAACTGAATAAATAATGTATAGTTATTATTGCCATCATGTTAACTGACCCTTCAACTGAAGTTTGGGCCACAGAGGCACCAAAACCAGAAAAGACCAATAGATTCCATTAGACACCTGCTGCTTACACTGTCATTAAAAACTCATCCACGTGCACGTGCGATCCAAAAAACCCGGTGTGGACTACATGTGTGTTCCATGTGTGAACGTGTCTCACCCTCAGTTAGATCCATGTAGACCAGAAACGCTGCATGCAGCTGAGCGCTGTCCTCAACACCCAGACTCTTCATTTCCAGATACTAACAAACAAACAAACAAACTCAGGTGAGTGATTTATTTTTTATTTTTAAATCAGTGAACCAGTGCCAGCAGCACGGAGTTATAACCCGTCACTCACCGCTGGATGCAGCAGGATCCAGTTCTCTGACGTCTCAGCGCCGCGTGACGTCAGAGACATTTTAACCAACAAACTCCGGAGAAGTAAAACAACAACAACGACGTGTTGACACTGTCAGATGTCGACTTATATATACACTAATACTGTATATTTCTACATGCTACTCGCGGTCCGGGAGTTGTGTTTTTCAGTTTTTGCCGGCGTGCCACAGTGAAAGTCCTCCGGTGGGAAACGCTGTATTCTTGAGTTCCGCGCATAGTGGAATTTCCTCAGCATTCATAGTGAGGACACAAATCGTTGCCTAGCCCCTTACCGTAACCATAACCATCTCAACTAAGTACCTTAACCTAAACTAAACCCAATTCTAAACCTTTATTTATTTATTTATTTTATTTAACCTTTGTTTAACAAGATAAAGGACCCATATTGAGATGGAGTTATCATTACAAGGTCAACCTGGACAAGAGGTCAGTAGCACACGTCTTAAATAAATATCACAAATACAAAAAAAAAAGTTAACTAACGATAAATTAAGAGACTCAAAGACAACCCTCAAGAAAGTCGTTTTAAAGGCTGACGGAATGTGACTGAGGACCAGCCAAAATGTCATCACTTTCCAAAGATGTTCTCACATCCTTTAGGTTTTTAGGGTTCTTGGTCCTCACAAAGATATCCATACAAGAACACACACAGATATATGTTCACCCTGTCTCTGCACAGTGGAAAAGGACACACACACACACACACACACACACACACACACACACACACACACACACACACACACACACACACACACACACACACACACACACACACACACACACACACACACACACACACACACACACACAGAACCCAAGAGTCAGAGTACACACACTCACCCTCTCTCTCTATGTGTTATCGTGTGTGTGTGAGTCTCTGTCTCAGTCTCTCACTTGCACCTGAGGTCTGAGGTCACTCTGCCACAGACTCATAGATGTGTCCTGCTGAAAATAAGCCTTTGCCCACTGACACAGACGAGCTGTCGGCCGAGCATCTCACACCTGCAGTCCACAGAAAGTGGTTCCTGCTGAAGCACACAGTGATGATCACCATCCTCGCACGCAACTCGCATGCTTCTTATAGGATGCATTGACAGACTGGACGTTCCAAAGGACAGACTAGTCATCTGGTAAAGATGCACTTATTATTTCTATGTATCTGCTGTTTTGCAAATGCTGATTTGTCTATGTTGTATGTCTTTCTTTCTCCTGAAGGCCAGGATTGGGAAATGTTGTTAGAGACCAAACGACAGACAAAACATGCCCAACAAAGCAAAAAAATGTATCCACATAGAGCTGCTTTTCTGTGCACTCCACATTCCTGCTGGATCTGAGGCGTAGAGCCAAGCTTTGGCCTTCCGCCCTCCTCATTCCCAGCACCTGTACCATCTGGACAACATCATAGCCTTTGCTTTCTCTGCAAGACGAGCAGGTCAGACCTTTTTATTTCCTGTCAGGCACAAATGGTTGTGAAAAGCAAGGAACAGCAAACTTTATTGTGCTGTATAGGATTAACTTAAGTTGATCAAATGTCTAATTGTTTTACTGTAGTGCTGTAACAATCAGTTATTTCGATTATCAATTAATCTAGCCATAATTTCTTTGATTGTTCGATCACTCGTTTGGTCCGTAAAATGTCAGAAAATGGTGTCAAATTGTCAAACCTCAAAATGGAATGTCCACATTGTTCTGTTCATGATCCAAAACCAGAACATATTGAAGTTATTTTTTAATTAATTTTTGTAATTGTGTGGTCACGCAGTTGCTCCATGCCAGATAAAGAGATACACAATTATAAGAAATAAAGCGCAGAATATTACATAAATTATAGGTAATGATATGTATATAATTCAGAAAATGTAAGTAAAATCAAATAAAAATACCCCTTATGAAAATTGAGCAGTGAGCAGAATATCAGGAAGTGTAGTAATTATACGATTTGTTATGTATGAAAGCTGAAATCAGGGAAGTGAAACCGACCATTCAAGTGAGAAATGTCGTTGAAGCTGTAGTGAAAATAGAAGTAATAATACTTCTATAGTGATCACCTAGTGACGATCGCTTGACAATAAAATAGAAAAAGATGAATTTGAACTCCACAATATATCCATTTTCATTCATTCTCATGTGAAGATGTGACTGAATTCTTATTACATGGGAAAGTATATGTCGATACTATAATATTACAACACTAATACATGGTTATTATGAAGTTGAAAACTGAGTCAGAAATAAGATGGCATGGTGTTAAAGTGTTCCCACGGTTATTAATATGTATTTTATTGATACTAACTGTATAAATATCGCATAAATACCCATAAGCAGACTGTATGTGGAGACATTTATCAGCCACTTTCCAGTCATGTGAAGATCTTTTGCACTGGGGTGTGATGTGTGATGTCTTCCTCTTTGCAGGTGTCCTCGTGTTTGTGTGCAACAAGGACCATTATGGACATTTACCAGTGTCCCTCGATCAAGACCAGACAGTGCAGGAGGAAGAGGAGAGTTTCGCTGACTCTGAGTAAGCCCTCGTTTACTCGTTTAACACACTCTGTATGTAAGATATTTGGTATTTTTTGTCCTCACAGTCCTGACACATGTCTCACTCCTGTGTGAAAGGCCTCCGCCTCTCGTTTCTGTGTCTCCTCCGCTTCTTTGACTCTTTCATGTTAGATAGTCGTTGAATGAAGAAAGTCAAGTAAAATGGTGCAATATTTATTGGTGAAGCTGAATATCTCTATAAAGCAGAAAAATACAGATGTGTGGTAAATGTACTTTACACGTATTTTCACATTTCATTGGAAAATATACACTGCGTAATACAATTTATGTATTCCTGTGTACTAATCTGAAAGAAACTCTGCTGGAAACAACAAACCTATAATACATAATATGACAGATGTGGAGTGGAGTTTATGTTTTGTTATTCTGGAGTCGCCTTTGTATTGTATATCATTTGTTATTCTGAGGACTATATGTTCCCATAACAGTATGATTCCTCTTTAATCTTTATTCATTTATAAAAAAATGGCAGTGAAACAGATTAAGTGTTGACGACACTTGCTTCCTCAACATCTGGAAGCATCTGGATGCTGGCTGTTTATGGCACTGTGGACAGTTTAAGCTCATTGACGATGATGATGATGATGATTGTAGCTGCCATGTGTCGCCTTCTAGGTGGTACAGAAGAAACTGCAGCAGGTGCCTGTGCTGGAGAAGGATGTGATCCATTATGGACCACGTGATAAGAGTGGGACTCGACTGGGACCTGATGTAAGTCACTTTGTGTGTGTTTTTAAAAAATGTTTTTTTTATTAAAGCTGCAGTGTGTTAATTCCTTCATCAAAACACAGCTAGCAGTGAATCAAATGGTGTGTTTCCATCATGGCACAGTTTGGTTTTTGTACGGTTTGGAACGGTAAAGCCCTCGGTTAGGCTTGTGTTTCTTGGTAGGTGAGGTGTGTGCTGTGCTGTGTCAGTGAGCTACATAGCGTGCCGTGTGTGAACGTGTCTCTAGGTGGAAACACACCAAAATACACTTTCTGACAGTTTGTCAGTGGTTTTGTTTTAAAGCTCAAAAACCAGCTGCTGGAAGTAAAACCAGACGAACTGAGCTTCTGCAGTGAGTGATAGACATTTTTGTTTGTGGTACTTCAGACTTTCCTCACTCCTCAGGTGCAAAGTCTGCAGGGCTTTCTGAAATGACGACTCCAGGTCCATGTACCAACCCTTTAGCTGTTATTCCGCTGTCCTCCGTACAAAAGTGGTGATGTAAAAATCCTCAGCATCACCTCTTTGTGCAGTGCGCGAATGTCGCCAGAGACATGAAAACACTGCTATTCCAAGAAGCGCAGAGAGAGCTGCGTGGTTGAGCTTACATTATGTAAAAGTTACGCACTACAGCTTTAAACACACTCATTTAGTGCAGTTTTGGAGGAGTGGTCCAGAGCTACTTAAGACTGATCAAAAACACTCCAATATCTTGTTTTTTTGTGTTATTAGCGCCAGCATGTTGTATTTGTTAACACAAATTCAAGCGGAAAATCAGAACACTTACTGCACTTACACACTTAGATTACTGTTAAAATATCTTTAAATTTATGTTTTTATTCAGAACACCGCACTCTCCGACCTGTTTGTCTGTCTGAAGTTATGTGGGTCGTCCTGGGTGGTTTGTGGACTTTGGGTTACGTCGTGTTTCTGCAGAAGGCCAAAAAGCTTCTGCAGGCAGAACCTCGACACAGAATCCTGCCTGTGGATCAGTTCTTACAATTGATGTCCAACAAGCACCCAAAGTGAGTCTCATCTGCTGTTTATATGTGTAAATATCATCCTGCCATTGTCAGTAAGAGCCTCCTGAACGCAGCCTAAAGTGAAGTGAAACTGATTGTTCAACATCTTCAAACCCGTCAACTTCCTACATGCAGCAGCACGAGCAGAAGGAACTGAGAGCATTTTCAGTTCCCATGCACTACACCGGAGAACCCAGGGCTACGTCAGCGGCGCAGAGACGTTCCACCGTCTGGAACGATGAGGCAGTGGAAACAGACCGGGAAAAAGAGACGAGGCCAAACAGCAGCGTGGGCAGGAAACTGAGGGACCAGGATTTCGACATCTCCTCCTTGAGCTGCTCGTGGTGCTGTGTCTTCCCTCTCCTTATACCTATACTTCCACATAACACGTATATACACACAAACAACCTGTCGCACACATTAGCTGTTGGTTGTCTTGACCTCTCCCACTCTGTAAAACATTTAATTCTTTTTTTACTTTGATAAATGATCCAGTCCCAGGTAAAGTCAATCAGAAACTCAAGAAAAATAAATCTGCCAAGACCAAACCAAACAATGTGGAGTCTTGAAAGTGCATGTCTGTCAGCATAGATGATAGAAATAACTAAACTTAAAGTATTTGTTCATCTTTAACATTTATCTGGTTTGAACATTTTAACTTATAATTATCTTTTTGTCTGTGCTGATGAACCAAATAATGATTAAGTGTAGAAAAACTGATTTTCTCTATTTTTTAAATACACATTGCTGCCACGAGGTCGATTCAAACGTTTTACATAGTAGTGAAATGTTTTATATATTTTATTTAATACTGACTCAATTATTGTAATTATATAATATAAATTAAAACCCCATGTAGGTAATAATGCCAATACATTAAATACAATATATCCTAATATAAATAGTATTGTGTTCAAAGGAGAAACCACTTTTTTGTAACTGTGGCAGAAACACGTAACCAGGCAACAGTTGTGTGTTTGTTTGAATCAGAGCAGAAGCAAAGATGGAAACTTAAACCAAACGCCGCAGTTGTGTCATTTAAAAGCTTCAGTTAATGTGTTCATGTAATATTCCAGGGTTTGTCCACTTATTTACGCGTTAAAGAGGCTGTAGCCTGAGGTGCAAAATGTATTTTCAATTACATTTAAAGCAGCATTTTTTTTGTACTTTAACAGAGAAAATCAAATGTCTCTTTTTTTTTAAAAGAAAAAAAAAATGTAGGAAAGAAATGAACAACACAATCAACTTAAGAATCTTTATTTTTTTTCTCAATAATAAAAAAAAGCACTGGTATTTTCATGTCAAGCAAAAAGAAAGTGGAACCACGTAATATTAGTATTGTCCCATGTCACAAAGTGAGTTATGAAAAGAATAATTAAACCACACAAATTATACTTTTTGTAATAAATTAATCAGCATAACAAAAGAAAAGAAAACAAAAACATGCTTGTACTTCGGTGCTGCAGAGGATATAGTGAAACTCCAATGCTCAAAATGTAAGACACCTGAGAATATAAATATCAAAAACAGCTTGTTGCAGCAATTATTTAGTTCCACAGTTCACTTTTTAACTAAAGCTCTGAGAAGAGGATTTTTCTTTTTTAAAAATTACATTAATGTAAAAATTAGGCATCAATTTAAAAACATCAGTTTCTGTACAATGTGCATATCTGAATTAGTGTGGTGACGATTTCATTCTCTCCTCAACAAAAAGGCAGCGCAGCGGAAAATCTAATCCAAAGTGGATAACGCTCCTCTGCCATCAAGCCACATTCAGTGATATGAACAAAGAGATTTGGACTGAGCTCTTTCAATTGATATCTGCAGTGAGGTGACGATCGACGAGGATTTTTCTACTTTCAAACAAAAAAAACGCTAGCAGTGAGCTTTATCTTTAGACAGAGATCCAGTAGATTGTTATAATTTACCCCCGTCTATGAACAACAGGACGTCACTGAGGCGAGAAGAAAGAACGTCTACTGCTACACATGTAGTAGAGATGTTGCATAAAGGCTACTGACAACAAAAGGACAAAAAGGTACAAAACATTTAGCTGATATAAATTCTGAAACCCAAGGCTGAATGAATGGCTTTATATTAATTTCTGAACAAGTTGGATGGAAGCTGTACAGATACCAGAGAAAAAAAAAGAGTGAGGTATGTTTTGTGATATGTTAGCTTTGAGAGAACAAGACACTTCCGTCCATCTGTGAGAAAAGATCCATTTCATAGAAAACAGGTATTTGTGTGTGTGTGTGTGATTCAACAGTCCGTGTTTGAGGCTACTGCCAGCAGCAACCAAAAACTATCAACAGGTCAAAACCTCTGAGTAAACGTGTACAAAACTCGAGAGTTACAGTCATGAGTACAACTCCAGTGGAAACAAAAGAAAGACGAAAACAGTGAAATTGTAGCTATGATGATAGTTTGATGTATGAATGAGGAAGACACCTGATGTTCTCTTTGATATTAGTGCGCAAGCAACACAAACATCGACAGATCTGCGAGCGACAATGACGCGCACAAAACTACGAAAAAGAAAAATCATTACAAAAAAATAAAATAAATCTAATTCAACAACTTCCACAAATGGCCAGGTTGACTATGCACACACTCAAATAAAAGAAAACACAAACTACTCTTAAAACACACTTTCTAAAGCACTTGGAAAAAAGAAGGCAGTTTTACAAACTATCGATTATTAACACGTCAGCAAAGTTCCACGGCGCTTGCTTATAGAAGCACAGTAGCAAGCCATTACACTATTCAGCCAAACACACCTGTAGGAAAAAAGTGCCATATTGCATAATGAGTATCTGTAATAAGCCCAGTGCAGGGGCATCTATACCTATACAAGGATCCAACTGTAAACACGGTGCAAAGTAGTTATGACATAGTTTAAGGCTTTCAGAGTTTCCTGAAGGATTTGTTGTTCACTGAGATAAAAGGAATTATGTCCAAGACTGGGACAGACAGTGTGGAAACATTAACAACAACAAAACAGAGAAGAAAACGATTCAACCTTTCTAGAATCAGACCTGGACACTGCATGTGCTCAAGGAGATGTTAAATATCAAGTTTAAATGCAGCTTGTTTTGAGATTGTTGAATTGTCCTGGTGATATTTAGGCGCTGTATTGCTCAATATTGACATCAAAAGTTTTTTGTTTTTTTTTACAGCAGTGGCTTTTAAACTATAATGGCCATTTTGGTTCCATCCAACACAAATGTAACATCATTGTTAAAGGCTGCCGTCAAATGATGTGCGTGCTGGTTCAAACAGCATCGGTAAGTTAGTTACACCCCCGCTGCTTTGACTTCACAACAGAAGGTCTACTGGATTAGCGGTCATCAACAGAACCATGATTACATCACTTTCAGACCAATTTTGACATCTAGAGGTACAAGAAGAATTGTTTTTAAAACTCGCAGTTTAACTGGAGCTGAAAGCTAAACTGTACGTGGTGCACACCTGATCATGAAACCTCAGCAACTCCTGATGAGCTGTGGGGGAAACACCTTAACTTTGAAGGCAGCAGGCTGAAAATAATAGTTACCATCACATACACAATTTTGCCAGTTATATATATATAAAAAAACCACATACACACCAGCACTCACAAGCAATCTCATTCTATCAAGCATATAATGTTACCCCTAATATAAGGACTACAACTCATCAAATGTATTAATTCTGCTGCTAGTAGCATTACCTTGTTTCTACATTAAAAGCTTAAAGCTTATATACATTTGCATCAGTATTAGAGATAATACTACCGTGAGCGTTCTGTGAATAACTGCGCTAGGCTTGAGGATGGCGTGCAAACAGTGTGACCCACTTTCTGGAGGAAAAAAATAATAATATATGATCTACTTTTAATTCAATACACAAGAAACAACTTATTGACGATACCTCGATGATGGTTATGCAATAAAAATGAAGGAATGTGTCATCAATAAAACTCAAAAAGCTACAAAAGAAAACGCTCAACAGCTTCTAGTCACTGCCTCACTACCTAACATCACAATATCGAGCTACCACGGTGAAATACGATGGTCGTGAAGGGCACGACAATCAGGAAATTAACCACAAACAACTTTTGGCCTTTGGTGAATATGTACAGAAAATGTGAAAAATCCCTGCAACTTGTGAAAGTGATTCAGCTGAGCAATGTGGTCATGTTAAGGATTGTTGTTTTGTTTGTTTTTAAACAAGTGACATCTGCTTTATGATTCCAGTTCTTATCGAATCCTGTTCTGAGGAAAACAAAAATAATGAAGGAAAAAAAAGGAATAGGTGTAAACTGCCATAAATGGCAAGCTGATTTTATTGTTTTCAAGTTGACAAAAGAAAGGAAATATTCTGTTGACTTTGCCTCAGTTCCCACTGTGAGCTTTTAAAGCCAGACTTCAGCCAGCAGTGGTAACTCAGTGAGCCCAGCTTGACAGCTGTACGGCATAAACGATTCCACAGAATTATTTTTGCATCAATGTGATGAAGTACCTCGAGTTGTCTGGCATATCGTTCAGTGGATAAACTAAAGGCTCCTTTTCCATTTAGCCTATTGTTCTTTAAAAAGGTTTGATCATTTTAAACTGACAGTGTCACAATACTGCATATAAATGAGACACTGCAAACTTACACCCTTATGTGGTAAATATGTCACATTACATGAGAATTTTGCCCTTAAGTGTATTAATTTCCATTCCATTATTTTAATTTGACTTACTCGCTGCATGTTTTTAAGAAGTTACCGCTCCAGTCTAGCATGTAGTAAACATTACACATGAGTTCATACACACGTAACCAGGCATGTGACTGGAAGTCCATAATTTGCTTTCAGGAAACGATAAGAGGAATCAAAAAGCAACCCTTTTTTTAAATATACAAATCCTTAAATTTTGTAAGTTTGGAACGTTCTTGATAACTAACCCTAGTTATGTTGAGCAGGTGGATAGTGGTCAAATGACTCATCGTGGTGGATTGAGATTAATTAGGCTGCTTGTCCCTCACATCCAGCTCTTGTGTGTGTATGTGCACATTTCTGAGCGCAACACAGTCACTCTAACTCCTTTATCAGTGGATCTGATTGTAGCTGGTTAAACCTGAAACCACTGAAGGCGTTTCTGTGCTCCTGCTGACCCTGGCACACAGGAATCCCCAACCCAGACCCATCCTAGTATTGCATAGTTGGGCTGGAAGCAGACGATGGGCCTTTGTTGCGTTTCAACATGGAGAGATGGAAGTCAGGGTGGCGGCGGGCGTGCTTGATCAGGTGGTCGCTACGCATAAAGCGCTTGTCGCACAGCGGGCACAGGAAGCGTTTCTCTCCTGTGTGGGTGCGGGTGTGGCGGGCGAGCTCATCTGAACGGGCAAACTTCTTCTCGCAGTCCGGCCAAGTGCATGGGAAGGGTCTTTCTCCTGCAGAGTGGAGACGGGAAGAGTCATGATAAGACATTTCACAGAGATTGCACGTACACGCATGCAACACATTTAACTCAAAACATGCTAATATTAGTAATAATAGTTGAAACATTATTATTAATTAATTTGTTGTAATCGATGAAAATATTATTTGGTCTACGGTCAGAAAAGGTGACACCTTCTGACAAACAAAACTAAAAAATTAGAGAATGCTGGGTATTTTAGATTGAAAAAAAGCTACTGATATACTAGTTGATCGACATAATTATCCAATGATTAAAACTCTAAGATACAAGATATGCTTTTACTGAGGCCCTTTTTAACACATGTATTTCTAATTTGCTTGAGCTAGCTTGATTCATTAGCTGTTTGTATATCAATGCAATTTTATCACTGTATTTTCAGGAAATTGTGCCAGACGTTGTGCTCCTTAAAGCTAATATGTATGTTTTTAATAAAGATAAAGTTTGACAAATTAATAAAATAGTGGCAGAAGAGCTGCAGAAAATTATGTTTATTACAGATTAACCGATGAGTTGTTACATGGCCTGTAAAATGTGACATCATCTTCATACCTCAAAATGTTAACATCCTAAAAAAATATATTTTTTTGTCCAAAAACGAAACATTGCTTTTATAATTTCTTTGTTATGGACGAGCATGTAAATATGTATATAATAAATAGATAAATGTGTGAAATTGCTTATAGTGAAAACTCCACGAATGAAAACTATTGAAATATATAAAAATGACTGTGTTTGAATACCAAGATGGAGACAAATCTACAGCCTTCATCACTGCATCGTCCTGACAAAACATATCTAGGGAATTAAATCCTCCAGATTAGTTCTCCTAATCTACAACTAATCTCTTTCAGGCAACGCGACGAGGAGGAGGAAGAGAATGATGATGATGCTCGCTGCCATTTTCAAGATCACAAAACCAGGCCACGTTGTTTGTTGCAGGACACTTTGAGTGGGCGTTCCCACCGCTCTTTATTTCCTGCCCTTAATCCGTTTGCGCGTGCTCAGTCACTCATCATGAACGCACCGTGTCCACTTTTTTTTTTTTTTTTTTAAAGAAAAGAAGAAATCCCAACGCATTTCAATACTACAATAACACGCGGGTCGTGTGAAGGTCACACGAAGCTTTTACACAGCACAACCGAGAGCGTAGCGGTAGCACACGCCAGACAAAGTGGATGTTTAGCTCGGTTCATGTGTGATGATGGGATGTCCACAGAAAAACTACAGTAGCCAAACATGCAGCACTTGCTGCTGCCATCATCAGGGCAGCCCGTGTCCTACAGTGAACCCTCTGCCCCCGACGCTAAGGTTTCGTCTTACGTTCATTTCATATGCAAATGCAGTCGAAAGGAAGACCTTCGTCACCGGTTTTTAACGTCCAGCCCAGTTCTTTTGTTAGTTTACTTCTTTGTCAGACTCTCTGAGGGGGAGTTTTTTCTTCTTCTATCTTTCGTCTTTGTTTGGCCACGTTATTCAACCAAACCGGGAGAAAAATTCACCATCACCACGCTGCTACGAGCTAATCCCACACAGTACAAAAGAGCTTTGAGCGTGTTATCACTGACAAAAGTTGATATTCACGGGTTCGCGGCCATGTTACGCTCAACAACACGTTAAAGTGCTGATGTAACCAAACTGTTGTTGTCTCCATACCTGTGTGTGTCCGGATGTGAGCCTTCAGGTGCGACGATTTTCCGTAAACCCTGTCGCATCCGTCAAAAGTGCATTGGTGTCGCTTCACCGGGGACCGTGGGGGCCCCACGCCTCCTCCCCCCCTCAGCTGCTGTCCGGGGATCGGGGTGGCGGAGGGGGTCATGGTTGGGGTGGTTGGGTCCGACAACGTGGTGTAACCGCTCTCCCCACCACATGATGAGTTGCTGCTCTCCGAGTAGGCCGACATGGGGCGGAACTTACCGTGCAGGTCGGTAAGGATACCGGCCACTGCCATCATGTTCGCCCCCTCTAGCCTCAGAGTCTCCCGCACTTCCCTGTCCTCGTTCGTCCCGTCTGGCTCCCCAGGGAGCAGGCCCGCCGTGGCCGGCTGACTGGTGGGGATGACCGGGGTGGGTCTGTGCAGCACGGGACCGCTGGATATCGACACCAGACACTCGGCAGCGAAATAATCAGATGAAGCAGTCAACGACATCGTTATCTGTCTTTGTTTTCTTGACCTTTAGTTCGTAAAAAAATAACAAAAATAAAAAAATAGGGGGGGAGCTAACGGTTGTCTGAACCCGACCTCGTTTTCATCAAACTCGACGAACCAACCGTTTCCAGCCGCACCTTGTAACCGCCATACAGCGCGTCAGTAGTTCGAAAATAACCAAATTAATCAAAGAAAAGGCACGAGTGAGAAGAATAATGTGCTAAAACAGTGCCAACACCCCCGAGTCAACACGCACGCACCTCACCGACTGACGGTTCATTGTGTCTGAACCTCCGAGAAGCCGGTCAAACCTACGCCCCCTGGTCCGGACCAACAAGGCGTTCAGGTACACTCGGTGAAAAATTACCCGGCGCTTTCGCTACGTAAAGTCTATTAAAACAACACTAAAATTATTATATATCATTACAATTACCCCAGTGTAGTCTCCATAAGATGCGTATTATTATATAAACTGCAGTATTAGACACCAGTGGGAATACACCTATTGCGCATTTATGTTTCAGTATTTTTGTGTGTTATATCAAAAATAACATCGATTATTGTTTTTAATCCAGCGCACAAATCAATGTCTGGCATAAATAATGCAATAAAGCGCATAACCGCTGCTTTCTGACAACCCGAAGTTGGGATGAAACTGGGTCACGCTGTTAAAATGCACTTTTCCGAGTATTTGAACGCAGCATCAGGCAGGAGCGCGCAGTGACTGACGTCGGAGGCTCGGGCGTGGACCACGGCGGTGGCGGCGTCGGGTGCAGCGTGGTGGATAGTAGGTGGCAAGTACGAGCAGCTTGGGTAATGATGGGGGAAGGAGACCGGGATGAAAGGCGTGCTGGATAATTCATCTTCAGCCTAGACAGTGAGGTTTGAGACGAGAACGTGGTTGGAGTGCTGGAGGGCATTTCAGTTCACATGTGAAAGAGTTCAGTCCACAGCATAGTGGTAGTTCCCAAAATGTGTACTTTCTTCATCATTTGTTTGGTCCAAAAGATACCGACACTAGATGGCTCTGTTCTCTTTGGATGACTCTCTTCAACTGTAGCATTGTCTTCAGAAAAAGTAATAATAAAGTAAAACCCAAATATCTATCTGTCTGTCTAGCTATGTACCTACCTAGCTACCTACCTTTAAATTATATTTACATTTGTACATTTACTTACACCTGTAATTTTACCTTTACTTCTTAATGTATATTTAGCGTTAGCAGTAGCATTGTGCTTTGCTACATTTTTAAGTTCCAGTGTGTGACATATAGAAGGAGTTATTGTTGGCAGAAGTTGAATACACTAGGGATTAGTATATTTGTATAAGTTTAGTTTTCACAGCTTTGGAATAAAACTTAAATACACACTCAAGACAAGGGCTTTGCTTTGTTGAGGGTGCCATTTTGTGCCTCCATATTTCTACAGGTGCCCAAATGGACAAACCAAGAAAAACAAAGGTAAGAAGTATTTTACTGTTTATTTTACTTGGGTCTTTTTTTAGACTGATAATTGTATTTGTACTTAAGTCAAATTTCATCAAAGCATTCAAAATAGTACTTATTCTTATGTGATATCATACTGTCTGCCTATCAGTTTTCCTATGGTTTAACTTCCCCGCAGTGAACTGACTTTTCTCTCCATATGTGGCTCATGTCTTATGTCGATCCAACTCGGTGGGGGTGTAGAAAAACCCTCTTTTTTTCCCTGAGGCCCAGTGTTGTGTCAAGTGATTGGCCTTTTGGATGTTTGTAGCTCCAGCTTGGAAGGTATTTCCTGATTGGTTGCTGCGAGCGGCACGGGTCACTGTTGAAGCCCACGTACAAGTGTGGTCATTCAGTGACTCGGAACAGTGCTTCGTTTTCATCTCATATACATGAGACTGCGTAGAGGCAGCCAGACCTGCAGTGAGTTTTAGGTTGCTATGGCTGTGTTCATATCATGGCTTCACTGTCTCCACGTTGCACTGACTTTTCTCCTCCTGCAAGGTGAGCTTTTATGGCTTTTTGGTTTATGCCATTTTCATTTTTTAATTGAAAAGAAGCTTGTGCTGACATGATTGTTTTATAGATGTATTCTACATGTCTTTGTGAAGGTTGTGTATGTTTTTGTCAACACGTCTGCGATTTTTCATTCCGTGGTTTCTGTGTAGTGTGTGATTGTTCTCAGGTGGAACCAAATCGTTGTGATTCAAGTTGTGCTGGTGAGGATTTTTGTTGAAATTTGTTGACATTTTATTTTTATTTTTTTCCAATTTCGGTTGCTTCAGGTTATTTCTTCAGTTATTTTAATCACATAATTTCGTATACACAGGATTTCCTACCCCGGATCTATCCTTTCAGAGAGGGGTGAGGTATACTTATAGATATAGCACAACAATTACCACCACCCTTCATGGCTCTAATGCTGGCAGGAACGGACTGGCTTTGGACTGTGTGGTTGACATCGATGTGGTCTCCAAGTGTCACCTTATGATGCAGGTCAGCTTTTTCAAAAATTATTAATAACACACCCCAAAAGGTCTATGATAATGTGCTTGATAGTGTGGGTTCATATATGTTCAACAGATTAGGAATCCACAGATTAAGAGGCTTTCCCCTCAGAAGGAGCACTCTGTGCAGCGCTTAAAAAGCCTGAGGTAATGCAAAGAAGATTTTGTACCATTGTGTGTTTTTATGAAATTAATTTGCCTTTCTTCTGCTCAGTTATTTTGCAGATGTGCGAGTGTGTATGTGTAGTCTTTGTCTGCAGCAAGCACAGTTATAGTCCTGATCATTTTGGAATGCTCCAAATGTTTTTCCTTTGAATGTGATACTCTCTTCAGATGCCCTGCTTGTCTGTTGTTGGGTCTCGGGGGGCTCATCTGGTGTTTTTGTGTCCCAGGGAGTCACTGGAGAGGACGCGCCTCAAGTTCTCCCTCCAGGGGGGAAAGGTCACGGCTCTGTGTCTCCAGGAAGGGGAGCAGGTGTGGGCCCTAAACATTAAAAGAGCTATACTGAGCATGCTCCAGACCTCCCACATGTCTGCCAAACAGGAGTTAAGAGAGGAGGTGAGGGCTGATGTGGGTCTATGCCCCATTTACACACAAGTGTAACAACTACTTCCTCTTGTCTGACAAATACCTCTTACTCTTCCCATTAACAATAACTGTCATTATCACCATTATATACTGGATCATATACAGTCATTTTTTGACTTATCTTTAATGCCTCGTCCTCAGACAGACGTGTATGGGATGTGCACCAGCAGATATGAGAGGCAAGGGCCTGTCCTGCAGAAGACCAGGGATCTCAAACAGTGCCATGAGCCCAGGATGGCAAACCTCTGGCCTCATTCAGTGGCTTTGACTGAAGATACTGTAAGTTTACCCTTCTGGCCTTTGGAAGTCTTAAACAGAAATGACATAGATATTGTTATTTTTGGACTGTAAGTATCTGATTCATTTTTATTTCTCTTTCTTTCTGATTGTGGTTGTTACTTTGCTGTATGGCCTCCTTATTTTAAATACACAATACCGTTCAAAAGTTTGAGGTAACTTAGAAATGTCCTTATTTTTTAAGGAAAATCACTTTTTCCCCAATTAATATAACATTAAGGTTTTTAATGGAATATGTACATAGGTGTATAGAGGCACATTTCCAGCAACCATCTCTCCAATGTTCTAATGGTACATTGTGTTTGCTAATCGCGTTAGAAGGCTATTGGATGATTAGAATACCCTTGAAAACTCTTGAGCAATTATGTTAGCACAGCTGAAAACAGTTTTGCTGGTTCTTTGACGAAAGGGCAAAATTATTATTTCTAATCTTGCAAATCTTTCGATGAATAAAAGTGTGAGTTTTAATGGAAAACACAAAAAACATTGTATAGGTGAACCCAAACTTTTGAATGGTACCATAGATGTAACACAATTCATTCATGAGGATTGATTCCTGTCTTTTTGCCAGTCGGTGCAGTCAGAACTGCACTGTGTTCAGCGACACGGATCCACTGTGATGGAGGAGGTCAACTGTACGGAAGCCTCTTCCATGGCACTGTGGTCCAGTAATGCAGTGTTGGTGAGGACACAGACGGTGTCAATGCTCCTTCTGCTCAGAGCCCAGCCAGGAAGTCCCTCAGGAGCAGGTCAGGAACACGTAAAAAAAAAAAAAATCACTTATCATGCTCGTGTTGACCTGAATTCAGTGAATGACCCTCCACCTGACTGTTCTTGCAGATTCTTGGAGTCGTAGTGTGCAAACGGACCTGCAGTTTGAGGAGGAGGGAACAGCACAACCAGGAAAATCCAGGTTGTCAACCCCACGACAAGCCAGTCAGACTCTCAGGATGTTATGTAGCCTCACCTCAAACCCACAACAGGTATAGGCTCCAATGAAACTGGTTCGAGACGGCTTATTACTTATTTTTAAGCAATATGCATTCAACAAAATATGTATAATTTCTAAGTAGCACCCACACCAATGAAATAGTTGTGTTTGGTTGTACTTCCCCTGGGATTTTGCTGCCCGTATGAGCCAAATATTTTAATGACTCGCATGCACAGAGGGTTAGTTAAACACAATGTGGTAACAATAATTATGACCTATTTACCTGCAAGGTTTTTTTTAAAAAGAGGCCCTTGGAGCCGGGGGCCAACTGTCTGTGATGTAATTATTGTGTGGGGATGTTCACAGGAGGCAGTTTGTGTGTGTGTGTATGTGTGTGTGTGTGTTATAAATATAAAGCAGGATAATAAACTGTGTGTATTCTATCTGATCATAAAAGGTGTCACAGGAGTTCCTGCACCTGGCTTTTCTACTCAAACACCTGACTCTCTCCCAACTCAAGACTCTCTGGGAAGAAGCGTCTTTCAAGTGTCGCAATGACTGGTCAGTATTTACTGAATATTTACTGAATATTTACTCCACTGCAGTGGATGACCATGCATGAATCAAGACTAATACAATAGATGGATAATAACATTTGGGAACACACCAGACATAGAGGACAAGTGACGGATTCCACTTGGCTGAAACCTCATATTTACTGGATTAACTAAATTGAATGGAGGTAACGCCAAAGATAAAGTAAAAACATTTTGAGAATAGTGATTCCACTCTTGCTGTGAGTCTGGAGATCTGCAGATTCTGGAGCAACTGTTAGCTCGTGTAGCACAGCCTCCAGCTGCACTGACAGACCCAACAACACATTGTGGGTTTCATGTTTGGTTTTCCCCCTCAGGAAGTCACATTCACATCACTCAATAACATTTACACACCTGACCACATCATATGCTTTCATACCTAATTCATTTGATGGTAGTAGGTAATTAACATTCTTCTTCTTTATTTTATTTTTTTATAAACCTTGTGACACAAACAACCTGTTTCCCTCAGTGTGAGCTGCAGACTGATACAACTTTTTTATGCAAAGGGTTAAAAGTTAATGGCTTTTCAAGTAGGACACAACATTTAAGGGCAATAATTTAAAGACTTGGTTCCACAGCGGCCCTGAGATAACTTGGATATGGGCCTCTACTCTTTTGTTTTGTCAGGGGTGGATAAACAAGTTATGGTGTGTCAGGTTAGTGAGCTTTAGAAGCAGATTTTTACCTTTGAACAGTTAATTTAACTTCACAACTATTGCTTTAATTTAATTTAATTGCATTTGTGTTTTTAATATGAAAATTTATTATATTTTGTATTTTTTCCTTCTTGCCAATTACAGATGAGATTAGGGTTAGTCCTGGATTAGAGGTCTCTGATCTGTGTTAAAAAGGGTCCCAGATTTCTGTATAGATGTCTAATTTACCATTTATTTTAATATTCTAACCATTCATATGAGGCTGTCTCCGTCCAGTGTCTCAGTATGACAGACAGTAGTGAGCTCTACCTTTAGCCACTGGGCTTTTTCCTCCTACTTATTCCCTCGTTTCCTTTGAGACTATTCAGTAGACACAATGCAGGGTTAAAATTGACCTCTGTGCCCGGACTATCAGTAATCTTCTCCACGACTCTCTGCCGTATAGTGATGTTGATGAACTGTTTGGACAGGCAGCCGTTATTAGAGGCATTACCAGTGTGTGGCTCTGAAAACTGCGTCGTGCTACTGACCGACCTCATGAGAAACAGAGAGCTGGAAGAGGAACAGGCTCACACGCTCCTCACCACCATCGCCCTCATCCCTCATCCATCACCAAAGACCATCAACTCCATCAATGTGAGAACCTCTGGGTGTCATTAATAATGACCAAATTAACCCTCATCAAAGCTACATCAGCTCAGAGCGATAAAGAGCTGTGTGTGCTAAGTGTGTTGCTTTGCTCCTGTTTGTGTAGACCTTACTGCAGGTCCCAGAGTTGTGGACCAAAGCCTTGTTGGCTGGATCATCTTTGGTCCATCAGCTGTGCCACAAGTCCCACATCTCCTGCAGTGAACTCCCTCCTGTACAGACCCTCATGCAGACACTCGAGGAAACACTCAGGGAAGGCTGCGAGGGAAGGGAACACACTCGAGTAAGAGACACAAATACTTGATACTGCTTTGTGCCGAACCAAGAACCAACAGATTAATCTCTCGATTTGCATTGACTATGTCGCCTGGCAGGTTTTGTATGCGCTGAAGGCAGTGGGAAACACTGGTCTGTCTGCTGCAGCCTTGACTCCCCTGCTGAAGCGATGTGTGCTCGACCACTCAACGGCACTTGAGCTGAGACTTGCTGCCGTTCAAGCCTTCAGACGTTTTCCCTGCTCAGCTGATGTGAGTTGATGCTGACGCTGCTCTGCTTTTAGTCTGTGGTGAAATAACAAAATCGTATCACATTTCTGCTTTCAACTGTCTATAAACAAGGAGAACAATGTTAGTTATTTTGTTATATTAGTATACTTTTAATGACATCATCTGCTTTACTGTCTCTGCTATAACTCCCAGTTCAGTTGTTAAACGACGCAGTAATTGATTCATCGTGAGTTGAAGTGGAGGTGAAGAGGTGAGTGTGAGTCTGACACCAGTGACTGACAGAGGTTTCCTCTTCTCCAGCGCTCTGTGCTGTTGCAGCTGTACGGCTCCTCCCAGGAGGATCCCGAGGTCAGAATTGCCGCATACCTGCAGCTCATGCGCTGCCCTGACCACAACGTTTTTGAAGTTGTGAAGACGACGCTGAGAAAGGAGACGTCCAGCCAAGGTCTGATTATCTTGCACACATATGAATATTATTTCATGTGACTGAAGGTCAACAGACATAATGACCCAAATACATGCACACAAATGGTAAATAAGGTGGTTGTAACTTTCCTATGTGTCACACGTCTGTTTTCCAGTTGGCTCGTTTGTGTGGAGTCACCTGACAAATGTCCTGAGGAGCGAGGACCCCATGAAGCAGCCCCTCATCGAGTCCCTTCCTGATGACATCATCAGCAGAGACTTCGAAGCAGAGTTTTTAAAGTATTCCTCATATTCAGACAACACGGTTGCCTCAGGTGAAACTTAATTTAAATTCTGCAGAATGAAGCATTCATATTATTAGGATTGACAACCCTGTTTGCTATTATTATAATAAAGACTTTACACAAACATGCACAAAAACATAATAATTCTGCATATTTTTGTTGTTTGTCTCAGGCATTGGATTGACAAATTTTGAAACATCGTTGATTTTCTCTCCCAAGTCGTTTATACCGAGATCTGCCACCGTCAACCTGACAGTGTATTTCCACGGTCGCGCCCACAACCTTTTGGAAGTGAGTTTGATGCTCCTTCAGTTTCACACAACTCCTTATATGGACATGCAGGGGGTGTGTTTATAGGTCACATCTTCAAGCTTTACAAAATGTGTTTTCAGTCAAAGTTATGTTTCAGCCATAAGCCAAGTGAACTTTGAACTGTGACATATTTCCACATTTCAAAATTTCAATCTGATTTTGTAAGTTTTAAGTATTTTGATTAGTTTTGCTCAGGTGTCTTTATATAGTTGGTTGCCTATACTAAGGTTCAAGTTTGGGGTCACCTATACAATTTTTGTTGTGTTTTCCATTAAAAGTCACACTTTTATTCATCAAAAGAGTTGCAAAATGAATAGAAAATATAGTCTGGACATTGACAAGTTTAGAAATAATGATTTTTATTCAAAATAATAACTTTGCCCTTTCGTCAAAGAACCAGCAAAACTGTTTTCAGCTGTGCTAATCATTGCACACAGGTTTTCAAGAGTTTTCTAATCATCCGATAGCCTTCTAACGCCATTAGCAAACACAATGTAATTAATTTAATGTTATATTCATTAAAATAAAGTGCTTTTCCTTAAAAAATAAGGACATTTATAAGTGACCCCAAACTTTTGAAAGGATATAAGACGGTCTATATTGCATATTCTTATAGCCTCTGTACATATGTTTTAACACCATAATGGAACAAATCCTCTGTGTTATAAGAGTAAATATTGGAAATATGGCAGAATGAAAATATCTTCATGCATTGTGTTTCCCACTTTAGCTGGACTTTCACATTGAAAACGCCGAACCCCTACTGAGGAACATTTTCGGTCACCAGTCACAGAAAAACCCAGACGGAGAAAACAGTGCTTACAATCGTGAGACGCAAAGGACAAGGAGAAAAGCAGATGAGAGCCACGAAGAAGCAAAAGAAAAGTGTTTATCCAGCACCAGCAGTTATCTGAACCAGGCCAGGGCCATGGTGAGGTCACTGCGATAGTTGTAAGACTGTCAGCTTCTCTCTGCGCTTATCTTAGGCCAGTAGTTAGGTTTAACATGTAATCTTGGTCATGTGGTTTGAGACCAGACAAAGACCCATACTGTTGTATGTTAGGAGAGGAGGTCTGTGAAGTGCAACTCCAACATTTACAGTGCAGTTTAGAGTTCAGTAGTATTTTCTCGAATAACTGGTGGTGCATTTGTATAGTATAGTTGTAAAGTATACTGCCAAAAGATTCATGTAAATTGATTAATTTACTGATACAAATCTGAAAATATCCCATTTTGCAAAGCCAAAGTTATCTTTTCTAATTTCTGGTGAAGATTTTATAGTTTACAATAACGCACAACAGAGAAAGAAAAAAAGAAAAGTGTCATGTTCTCACACCTAAGAAGCCGGAGCCATTAGTTGTTCTTAATAATTAACTTTTTTACTCATTAGTGACTAATATACTAATTATTAACTATTTATAAATAACCAGCATCTCAAGCAAAAAGGAGCACACATGTACATTTCATGTACCATAGTCTATAAAACATTCAGAAATGTACTTAAATGCATACATACATTGAAATGTAATAATACGGAGCCCCAGACATGACATGGCCAAAAAAATATTAAATTGTGGCCACAATATAGCTATAACGTGCACACAAAGTACTAAATTAATAATTATTATAATAATAATAATAATAATAATAATAATAAATGCACAAATAAATAGGGAAATGTAAAGTTGATTGTTTTCCACTGAGAGTAGATAATATGATAATTTGAGTGTTTACCACCACTTGTCTGTTCCAGTTGTTTGGGAGAAGGAAAACTGTGGAAGAGCAACCTAAGTGCTGGGTCGGTGTGAAGGTGTTTGGGAATGAGCTCAGTGTGTTCACGTGTGAAGATCTTTACAATCAAGTCAACCAGTTGTCTCTCAGTTTAGCAGGACTGGTTGTCAAACTGCTCAAGGTATGAAGGTGTTTTTTTGTTTGTTGTTGTCGTCTCTAATGTTTTTCATTTTCATACACAATCTCTGAATCTGTGTCCTCCAGGGTCATGAAGTTGACTTGAACCAAAGAGCGGTGCTGATGACAGAGGAGCTGCTTTTACCCTCACTCTCTGGTTTGCCTCTCAAACTGGGCATCAATATGTCCTCCCTGCTTTCACTGCGTCTGAAGGGCAACGTCAACTACAGGGATATGTCTCACTTCTCCCTGACGGGATACGTCAAACCTAAGTATTTACTCATTGTCGCGTGTAAAAGGGACTCCAACGTTTTGGTCACAGTCTGTGTCTAACTGTTCTCTGCTTCTTCAGTGCCTTCGTGGGGCTGTCAGTCAGGATGGGTGTGGACAGTGTCCTTGGTCGGGCTGCAGTGGACTGGGTCTCTGAGCTGAGGAGCTCCACCAGTCTGGATGGCAGCGTTCAGCTGCAGGAGGGGCGAGACGTCAGGGTCATGCTTAACACACCTGAGGACGTCATGAACATCATCTCTTTCAGGTTTGGTGTGTGTGAACGTGTACAGTAAAACATAAACAACAACATCGTGACAATTTGTGTGTGTGATTTTTATGTTCACCAGCTCCAGAGTGTTTCAGCTCAGTGGAGACCACAGAGAGGAGATAAGGGGACCAAAGAGTCGAATCCAGAAGACCACCTGCACACCAAAGACCTGTGAGTCCTCATACACTGTATCTGATGTCTTAAAGGAGACATATTATGTTATTTTAATACTTATATTTGGGACTCTGGAGGCCCTATGAGTAGGCAAAATGTGAAAAAAGATGACTCACTCATGTTTTTGTGGTCCTCCTCAGTCCAAGTACAGGAGATAAAACATGCGATGTTGACTTCTGCACTCATTGCTACGTCACAATGAGACATTGCTGGAAATATTGTCTCGCGGAGCTCCGCTTTGTCCCTTAAACGCGAGAGTGCAGGCAAGGGCAATAGTTTCCTGAAGAGCGGAAGTCTGTGAAGTGTTCTATTCTTGGCTGCACAGTGCAGCACAGAGTTCTACACAAGCTTCCAGCCTCAGAGGATTTACGTGTCCAGTGGATACATTTTATATATGACGGCAATGCTAGAGTCGGCAAATGGTGGCTTTTCCAAATGCTAACTGCTGTTAGCTCCTGGAGCCTCAGTGACCCTGATGTACTGTAGTTTCCTGTGTCTCAATTGCGTATAAAGAGACTGAGCATGTTTTGGCAGGGTGATTGAACTGCTGTGGTTCTTCATCCTTATGGTATTTTGACCAAAGCATGTCACAGACATGTTCATTAGGACACCAGGGAACTAGGTTAACTTGGAGAAATAGGGTATAATATGTCTACTTTAAAGGGTTGTTTGGTAAAGACTACAAATGTAAACACAACAAAACACTGATCTGTTCTCCTTTGCAGGGTCTAAAATAGTCGGCTGGCAGCTGTGCTCCAATGCATCTTATCCACTCCCTGCTGCGGGGAGTTTATTCCCTGTTGTTGGACCCATCCATCTCTCTGTCAAACTGCTGAAGCTGGACAGAGGACTTCATTACTACCTGCTGGAAGCTGCCTACTCACTGCTCCCTCAGGTGTGAAGGAATTAAATGGTTATTCAATGAATTTCCAAAATGAATAGATTTTTCTCTTTATTCTGAGAAGAATCGGTGTGTTTCATGTGTGAGGTCTCGCATCGACAATGACCTATTTATCCAATTAAACAAAAATGTCACACCTTGTGTTACAGAGAGGCTCCTGGTTTCCCAGAGAGGCCTCCATCCACCTCCTCCTGGCCAGTCCTCAGTCCTCTGTCTCCAGAGACATGTCTCTGGATTTTGCCTTTAACCCACAGAACCTGCTGCTGAGGATCACGCATCCTCTGAAAACCATACACATGCAAGGTTTTTTTCAGGAACACCTGAACACCCTGCCCCAAATGTATATATAAAAAAAGTTATTTAATGCTGAAAATGTGTTGTTTTCTCAGGGCAACTTGAAAAAGAGAGCGGTAAAAAATCAGGAAAGCTGGAGCTGATCATTGATGGTGTCCATTACTATATTATGGTATGTCCTGTCCTTCATTTATTAAGTTGTTTGTTATAAAATATGTTAATTATACTGTTGTTACAGGGTTTGGTTGACACGCAGACATTCCTGTCAGAGCAGAGGACACGTTACCATCTTGAGGCCAAGATGGCCGGCGATGGACGTCCCATGATCCTCTCTGCTAATGTTACTCGTGGACTGGGTCGGAAGATGAGTCTGTCTGCTTCGGTGAAGAACGTGTTCAGAGACACTGCATCAATGTCAGGTATGTAACTATAACTATTTTATATGTTTAAACAGTATAAAACCTGTACTTAGAATGTAAAGGGCCAGTGTGTAAGAATTCCTTTTTTTATGACTTAAAAGTTTTTAGCATGACCATCAGCTGACATTGTATATGGGTGTAGACATGTATGTGATACCCGTCTTCAGTGTCTCTGGAGCGCAGGCGTGACGGCAGCAGCAGGCAGTTCTCTGTGGAGTTGGAGTTCCTGTTACCTGGTGTGGTCAGCAGCAGGATGCTGGGCCTGATGGAGCAGAAGGGCTCAGTGTGGAGCTCCGCGCTCAGGCTCAAGTATGGTTTAGGAGGTGAGTCATCCTAAAAAAAAATTCCTGGTCAATGTTTTGACTATATTTTCTATTTGTTTTGCAACTCTTTTCCATTAAAAGTCACACTTTTATTCATCAAAACACCAAAATAGTATATGTGACCCCAAACTTTTGAACGGTAGTGTATGTACTTCATAATGTTTCACTGTCTTCCCTCCTACAGTCGATGCCCGACACTTGCGTCAGGAGTGCTACGCATCCCAGAGACTGAAGAGTGAGAGGGACTCAAACTCAACCTACATCATGAGAGCAGATCATGAATTCTTTTGCTCCAGCACTGCTCCTATCAACCACAAAGTAACTACACAACCTGACACAGTGTTATTTTATTCAAGTGGTTAATGTAAAATGGATTAGATACTTGGTTTATCGTTCATTCATGCCTGTCCTGTAGATATCCAGAGAATGAAACTAAAGAAACTGAACAGCAACAGGGCGTGTGTGTGCAGTAACGGGGTTCATGCTGTTTGTTCTTCTCAGATTCAGCTAAGGCACGAGGAGAGCCCCAGACACATTAATTCAGCCTTGCACATGAGCTATGGCAAACACTGGGATGAGATTAACAACAAACGTACAGTCCTTCTGAGCCAGTCCTTCAAAAACCAGTCCACACAGAATCACACCAGCTATACATTGGAGGTAAATTAAATGAAATATATTTGATTCTCTTTTGTTCCCTGCTCAAATGATTTATGTTATTCTTCTAGATCTAGCAAAATACAAAGAGTGTGTTTGCTTACTTTATTCCAGTTCAGCCTCAAGGTTCCAGAGAAAAATTTAAACTACAGGACGCAGCTTCTGCACTCGCACCTGAGACATGTTGGGTCTGAGAGCAGCTCTCACTTAAAAATCAACTACAACAATCTGACGCCGCTGGTTGCTGGACTGCACTGGAAAAGCCCTCCCAAAGATGGCGTGCATAAAAAATGGGAAGGTAAATATATTTCGCTTTGGACCATAGTATACTCACTGCTCGTGGTATTTAAAGCTGTAAAGTGTAACTTTTACACATAAACAATTGTCCATACATTCAAACCAATGCCAAATTAGTTCAAATATTTTTGTGTGTGTATCTGTGGTGACACAGGGATGGTGGAAGCATGACAGCAGTGACAGTACAATATGAGTGAAGTGCAACATATGTTGCAACCCGAAATGAATGTTGAAAGAGAACTGTTGGAATATGAACTTAGCGTCGTCCTTTCAGAGCTCTCTAGGGTGTATACAGAAGTTACACACTGGAGCTTTAACACTGATCATCATCGGTGCATCTTATCCTCATCCAGGCACATTTAACATGGACACGCCGTGGCTGTACATCTACACCACCCACAAGCTTAGCCGCCCTCAGCGCCACACACTGCAGCTCACATCGGAGCTAACCGCCAGCAAGTGGCTGACGATCCGTGTCCTCATCCTGGAGGCTTTCTACAGGGACAGAGGCAGAGGGAGGGAGGCTCGTCTGCAGCTCTACACACCAGCTGTCACCTACCTCCAGGTATGTGGGGAGAAGAGGTGGTTTCCGTGAAACATTCAAACGATCTGTTGTTTCATATCTGACTCGGTGGAAATCGAATTTCTTCGGATAATTGGATTTTTTTATTTTATATATATATATATATATATAGATATATATTTGTGTATATATATCTATATATATCTATATATATATCTATATATATATAGATATATATTTGTGTATATATATCTATATATATATCTATATATATATAGATATATATATGTGTATATATATCTATATATATCTATATATATATCTATATATATATAGATATATATATGTGTATATATATCTATATATATATAGATATATATATATATGTGTATATATATCTATATATATCTATATATATATAGATATATATGTATATATGTGTAACACATGCACTGACATACTAAACTGCAGCAACATAATATCCATAGTTCAACATGCAAATCATAAAGGTCCAATATCTTGATCATAATCTTTCTCCTAATCATCCTCAAACAAACCCTTAACCCTTAAGGTGGGGAAACGGAAGTAACTGTAACACATCACAAATGAGTCAATCTTTCTTGTGGCAGAAAATCTGATATGTAATCAAAAACACCAGACTATAAGGAGGTGAAAACTAGACATGTCATTTTATCCATATAGACAAATGTTTCTATCAAATTCTATCTGTCTGATGTTTATCTTTTGTTTAATTTATTATAAAGGTTTAACTGGAAAATGTTCACTACTAACGTCTTTCAAAGAATAATATATCTATTAAATGATGAATTGTTCCTCCTCCACCCTGCCCCAGGCAGAAGGATGGGGTGTGGTGGGGAAGCGAAGTGTGAAGGCCTCCTGCTCATTGAGCTCATTGTGGACTCCTCCCCTGGGAGGAGAAGTTTCTCTGGAGGCCTCTAAACTCAGCCAGTCCCTGCAGATGGCCTCCTCCTACGCCCAGCACAACGTCAGCCTCGCTGCTGTGCTGAATACTGTAGACAAGGTGGGTGGAGACACACACACACACACACACACACACACACACACACACACACACACACACACACACACACACACACACACACACACACGGGCTGCTGGGGCTTTGTGATTATGTCCACAGAAAGGTTATCACTTCAATTATTTTTAATGATCTGACTATGATATAGATTATTATTGTGTTCAAGCATACAATTAGTGAAAGTTAACACTTGTAAACTGTTAAAGGTTAAGTTGTAAACAATGCATACAAATGATATTCATATATACACTCAGTGGCCATTTTATTAAGTACACAGGAACTTACCTTGGTAGTTATTTTCTATCATCTTCTCCTCTGACGTCTGGCATAACTAAGGCATTTACACCCAGAAAACTGCCACTCAATGGATATTTTTGGACCACTCGTTACATTTAGAGATGGTTGTTGTGCGTGATAATCTCAGTTAATCAGCAGTTTCTGAAATACTAAGCAGCCCGTCTATCTCCAACAACCATGCTACATTCCCAGTCACTTAAATCACCTTTCTTCTCCATTCTGAAGCTCGGTTTGAAATTCAGCAGGTCCTCTCTGTCACGTCTACATGCCTCAGTGCATTGAGCCGCTGCCGTGTGACAGGTTGATATTTATATTGCGATAATTATTGTTATTGTTTTATGACTACATGATGTATTTTTGACTTGTTTAAGACTTTGAAAAAGAGGCAAGCGTTGGTGAAGATGACGTTCTCAAGGCCTAAGAGTCCGTCCACAGAGCTGGAGTTTGAGGGGACAGTGGAGGAGCTGAGGAAGGACAAGAGGATGTATCAGAAAACAGTCGTTCTTCACCTCAGGTCTGTGCTTGTAATGAATTTTTTGGTATGTTTCAGGATGACCTTTATGTAAATAAACGAATTGTACGATGAACAATTTTTCACAGACAGCCCTTCCAGACCTTTCCTCAGACTCTCCTCGTCAGAGAGACTTTCACTGTTGACCTCCTCAAAGGCCTCTACATCCTGGAATCTAAAGTCCGTCTCCCTGGCAACAGAGAGGTCATCCACACCCTTACTTTAGGCTACCAACCACCAAGCCCTTTTGTAAGATTGATTTATTAGCTCAACATATTATGCTTAAAGAGAAGCCGGGACAGTGATTTATTAGTGTCTCTTTTTATCTTCAGGTTTGCTCGGCATTGGTCCATCCTTTCATTTCTGATACGATTCCATCCAACTCAGAGTTATGTGTGACCATAACCAGTAACAAGGTAAACTGTTGTCTTCATAACACGCAACACTGACCTGAAAGACGCAAGGAAACATAATTTCTGATTTACGACTAGGACTTTCACATAAACATGTACAGCACATGCATTTACAAACAGCTTCTAAATACCTTTGGTGGGTCTCTGAGGAGAAAGGTGCCTCTTTCTTCTTCCACCCTGAACAGTTGCCCAATGCTTGAAGTGGGTAGAAACACTTTGTGAAGTGTGAACTTAATGATAGTCAGAAAAAATCAGGTCCAGTAAGTTCATGGGTAATGTCGAACTGAAGTCGGTAAAAAAACAGCTAAAAGTCATCAAAAATCTGCTGGGGTTAGAGTTAGTTTTGTTTGTGAGAAATGTATGATTTTTACAACAAATCAGCAGTATTTCATTTGCCAGAGCTGAACAGAAGAGCAATCATAGTAATAGAGACAGAATTTGGTTACAACAATTTAAAGAAGGCAGTCTTTCAACCCTTTTATTGTCCAAGAAAAGTTTATGATCATGATGTTCCAGGTAAATGACAAAAGCTTAATTCAGAGGGGGGATTATAGACAAGGTCATAGTTTACCAGTGTTTTTTTGTGTAGTTACTCTTAGGGTGCTTTCACACCTACAGCATTTGGTGAGCACCAAACATGTTTGGTCCCTTGGCTCGGTTCGTTTGCGTTGGTGTGAATGTAATCTCGGTACTTTGGTGTGCACCAAATCAACGGTCCGGACCACTTTATCTGCCCTACTTTGGTGCGGTTCCTCTGGTGTGAAAGCAACCAAGCCAAATGGGATGAAACGGTATAGTTTAATGCATGAATGTGGCACGTTTTTTCTGAAAATTAGTCTGGTTCCGGTGCCGATGGTCTTCGTGATCGATTTTGGTTCGTTTAGAACTCTGCATATGTGAAAGCAAACTGTACCCACGTCTGTTTGCTACGTTGTAACATTTTTCTGACCGGTGCGCACGAAAGCAATCGAACTATAGGTGTGAAAGTGCCCTTACTTGTCTACATTAACGCCAGCAGAAATATTGGAAACATTCATGCATTAAATGTCGGTTTCTGTTTCAATCCATTTCAGACTCAGAAGAACGTACATGGGAGGTTTCGCGTGGGCAGCAAAGACAGACTGAGTTTCTTTGGACAAGTTTATTCAAACCTCCAAGCTCTGGGTGTCAGAGCCAACTTTACACAACAGCTACAGGTAAAACAGCCCCTGCAGAAATGTAATAAGTGGTTTACTGCAAGACCACCTCCAACAGGGAACAGCATAGTTTACAGTAAAGAGGTCAAACTTGTGGCGAGTTTAACTGTCATTGCTGTTACAGCTGCAGCTCCCCTCCTTTGCTATAATGGAAGGAGATGTATTTTGGAGCCCAGAAAACACAACTGACTTTGATTATCAGGCCAGAGGGAAACTGAGAATAGAGCGACAGGAGTGCAAAGTGAGTCAATTCAGGAATATACTTTTTAATGACTGCTTGTTTAACCAGTAATGATACTGTAAATGTGTGATATCCATTTGCTTTCTTTCTTTCCAGCTCTCTGTACAGTTAAACGGAACATCAGACAGAGTGGGACTGTATTCATCTCTCAGTCACCCCTTCAAGTCAAAGATTCCCAAAACGCTAGAGGTACTCACCATTTTGTGTTTCATTAAATCACTCTAAGGAGAAGTGTTGTGTCTTTTATATTAGCCCTGTTTTCTATGTTAAGGTAAAGGCCTCCGTAGACACAGTGGCTGGTAAAGGAAGTAGCTTGGTGCATGTGAAGGCTGACGGGAAGGACAGGGTGAAGCTGGATGCACAAATGTTCCACTCCCATCGTAGGGAACACAGAGCCGTTGAGCTGAGGATGAATGTATCCCAAAACCTTCTGCCATCAGCCACTGAGCTGAGTATAAACATGGCGACCAACATTTCCTCAGACAGGTGCGTGTGCGTGTGTTGAACAATCCTGACTGCCTTCTTGTGGATTAATGATCTCATTTGTTTGTTCTCTGTTGTCTCTTACTCTTTCAGCGTGTCTTTACACGGCTGTTACACACAGGGGGATGAGCGTCTTCTTGTTAAAGGATCTGTAGAAAACACCCAAGGTCGGCAGCTGGCTGTGTCAGCGGACTTGAGGCACTCGATGGCCAACCTTCAGATTCTTCCTCCAGCCCTGACGTTGGACGGGGCCCTTGGACAGTCTGACATGCTCATAGAAGGTAGAAGTTTATGTGAAAATATTGTACATTTGGAAATAGTGTTTAGCATGTTTATCAACATTACATGATGATTAGATAGATTACTATAAAACAGGCACGTCCAATGTAATACTCATGGCCCGGGACAGACTCAAACAGAACATTGGCAGGGGTTTGCAACCCATCTGTGACAGACAGATACATGCGTTCATCTCCTATTATGTTATTATGTTATCTGACTCCAGATCTGATAGAAAGGCATAATTTTTTTTCACTCCTACGTGGCTTAGATATGGTTACGTTGCCATTATAAAATTATAATTGTGAAAATAAAAGGTCTGAAGGGACCAATGTACCCCAGGAATCTTCACATTATCAAATCTGACAACCCTGCTATAGAACATGCAAATTACTTCACCTTAAATGCTCAAAATTTAGTTCACGATACATGAATATGACTTTATTTAAGCTGCTGTCTGTAAAACACGTTAAACCAGAAGCACTCGGAGAGCGCAGACCTCCGGCAAGGCAGCTCTGCCCCCCACAAAATTGAGACAAAAATAGTGATGAACTTAAACTCTGCAAATACCTCACCCTCCAACTCACCAAACATTTTAACAATTATCTTTAATATCACATTAAAGCAATCATTGTATGAAGTGTGGAGTGCAAGGTCGTCTCCACTTTATCGTGCTGAGATTCTTATGTAATGCTGTGTGTCTGTGTTGCAGGACAGCTGAGAGTCAGAGTAAGGGAGACCTTGTACAGTGTGGAGCTCAGACATCAGGATGATCATGCACAAGCGTTGTACAGTGACGATAAAGAAGTCATGGAACAAATATCCAGCAGGGCCTCTGATTGGCTGCGTGTTCACCTGGGGGAGGAATACCTGTTCATGAACGTGAGCCACCAACTCGGAAATCATGGACGGGGTGAGGTCTACACCCAGCTTTCTCACTCTTTCCACCTGCTTAATCTCACAGGTAATCATAGTGGTTCACCTAAGTTACATTGAATTCATCGTTATTCGTCCCTGTCTCTCAGTCTGTTTGTCTTCTGGACACAGGTTTACCTGGCAACATTAGTGGTCAGGTCAGGTGGGCTCAGGATAGAGGTCAGCTGTCACTCCTGGCAGATATTCAAGCTGGACCTGAATATCTAAAGGCTCAACTTGATGGTGGCAAAACAGATCATCTTATCCCAGGATGGGAGTACTCCTGTGGGCTGCAGCATCAAGTCAAAGCTCTGCTGAAAAGAGGCTTTTCAAGCTCCGTACAAGCTAAAGCACATCACCAGGTAACTTGGACTATTTTGAAAATATACATTTATACATCTGTCAACGTCCTGTTTTTTTTCTGAATGTTTACTTGCCTTTGCTAGCTTAAAACAGGGGGACTAGATACTGGTTTGATCTTTCACATGGATGATCAGAGAATGGCTGATATAGTTCTCAACGTTGGATCAACAAACAGCACTGCTTCAGTCGCTGTGTCTCTATGGCAACAGATGAAACCTCTCCAGGGCCTTATACCCACCTCTTTACAGGTAAATCTGACATCATTCACTCTTTTGTATATACTGTCTGTACAGGTCATTTTTAAATCTCAATGAGGCTTTTTACCTGGTTAAATGAAGTGTGTGCATATGTATATCTACACATTATATCTTGTTTATTTGATATATAAAAACGAGCCTTATAGGTGAGTTCAGTTTGGACAGAGCAATGCTCGGTTATCTACATCTGTTTCAAGTCTTTATACTAAGTGAATCTAACTGGCTGCTGGCTATAGACTCAAACACAACTTTGTCAATATGTCTGTTAACGGGTTAACCCCCATTTCCAGTATGTTTATGACTAAGAATACAACGACTTCAGCTAAACGTGTCTTAGGGCTCAGATTAGCACTTTGGTGAACCATAATATTTTAATTCCTCAGAGATTCTTCCATCTCCTCCTTCAGTTTCTCCTTTAAACAAACACACTTTTCCAATGGGGGTTCTGTTTTCACAGATGAACTGCACAGGGGACACCGCTGCAGAGCGACTATCAGCCCAGTGCTATGGAAATGTGGAAGGCCGCCATGTGGAGGTACAAGGCTTTCGCTCTTATAGACCGCACAACAGGCTCTGTTATGGCCTGTCACTCACTCACTTGAGCCTCAGCGCTCAAGCTAAAGGCTGTTACAGTTCCAGTGGGCAGAAGGAGCTTAGAGCTAACCTCACTCATTCCTCTGTGCTACTGCTGACATATTTGGGCATACCTACCAAATCTGCTCTCCGGCTCTTGCTCCGACCGGGGCCTCAGAGATGGGCCTTGGGGATCGGGTTGGTAGCTGGTCCTAGGAGAACCCACTTGAGTGTTGGACTGAGGTTGGAGAGGCCCGGGCTGTATAGCTGTCACGGGCAACTTGAGTATGGGACCCGAAGTGTTACACACAGAGCTGAAGTGACAGGTCGGATGAGGGTGGAAAGTTGGTGTCACATTTGGGCAGATGTGACCGCAGCATGGGATTCAGTCAGCTCCAGTCTGCTGGTGTCTGCCCGGTGTACGGGTGTGGGGAGACTGGTGTGGGAGCAGATCAGGACTATTGAGGGTGGTGCGCCACATAAAACCTCTTTAACTGTGCGTGGACAAGCAGGGCAAGATGGACTAAAAGGATCTCTGGGATTAGTAAACCACCAGGACTCCCTCCAGTGCCTTTTGTCTGTCCTGCTGATGGAACAAAAGGCTGAAGTCAGCTGGACCCTCCAGCACCACTGGACCTCGCTTGCCTCCATCATTCCAAACAGAGTGGACCTTCAGGGTTCATTTCTGCTCCATGACACCTCGCTCTCTGGAAGAGCTCGATTCTCCGTCAACACCCGCTCTGCCGAGTTGGACGTGGCTGCTGCGTGGCCACGCTCCACCGCCTTTAGGGCCACATTTAAGCAAAACTTGGCCTCTACCGGTTTCCCAGGGGAGCTCACTGTTAGGTTGTCAACCATGGCTGGTCAATGTCAGTTTGAGGTTGAAAGTGATGTATGCTCAGTGCTTCTTCTGGCCAATCAACACAGACAAGCAGGGGACAACAGGACCAGCTGGACTTATTTTCTCCAGCAGAGATGTGGCTTACTGAAGGTTAGAGAGGAAACAAGACATTGTGTCAGGAAACTTGTTTCCCAACAAAGGGAAAGCAAAAGAAACATCTTCACCTTGAAGATGACTCTTGTCTTTCCATTGTACCAATAATAACACCAACACTATACATTGCACTATATACTGCACTTTATACAGATGTAATTAGAATGTTATAAGAATATGAGTATATGGAATCCTACAAGATAAACTGTAATAACTTTGCTGTTCCATTAATGTGTCCTCTATGATGTCATGTCACTTTGTTCTTATGTGTAAGGAAATATCTGTATATTCTCATTTAATGGACATTAGACCCTTTAAGGTGAATACATGTCAGCTTTAATATTTCTAAGGATGGAATAATATTTGTTTTTAATGAATGAAAAAGAATTCCAGGTCAAAATGTTTCTTTCTTTTCGTCCTTTTCTCCCCCCTATAGTCTCTTGTGTCCAGACAAACCTCGGCCAACGTGTCCATTGTTCGCTCTGGCTGCTCCACGAACCTCAGTACCATTCTCCAGGTTGACGATGAACAGAAAGGAAGTCTTATTCTGCACCTAACTTGTCTCACTGGTCTGATTCTGAAAGCATCTGTCCAGCATTCTATCAAAGCAATGCAGACTCTGGGATTTCCCTCTTTTGGATCTCTAACGCTGAATGCTTCATCTGCACATTTGCCTGGTGTGGATGTTGTCCTTGAACTGGGACGCTGTTATTTCAGGAGTAAATTGGCCAAAGAGACCAAAGAAACTGACGAGCACCAGTCTATTTATGTTGTTAATGTTACAAACGTCTGTCCTGCTCTACAGGTAAGAAAACATTAAAAAAATGTAAGATACTGTTTCTTAAAACCTGATGGAAATAATGTTTTAAAGGTTGGAAATTCAGATGTTAGCCTGTTGGACATACAGTACCTCAAAGTAGTACAGTAATGAATATTTTAGTGTAGTGATATATTCCCACACCCCTAATGTGTATGTCAACTCAAACAATATAACACCAGATGCTGCATAGTGGAAACAAATGCAAATAATCAACTGTTTTTCATAGGGAACAGTCCTGCCAGTATCCCTGGCTCTTCAGGGTCTCCTGTCAGTGTCCACCTGCCAGCTGATGGTGACGTCCTCTTTGAACGTAGACCACCACAACCTCACCCTGGACTTGGCGCAGTCCTGCAGGCCTTGGCATCTCTCGGGAAACCTTGCACACTCCTTCCCCGAGCTCAGCATTCGAGGTCTGCCACACGTCATCTCCATCGAGGCCACGGCTCCTGCAGGCCCCGGGCAGGGTGAGCAGACTGTGCTCATCAAAGCTGGAAGTTGTCATATTCGAGCCAGTCGAGTCATGGAGGCCAAAGGAGGGCCACAGTGGCTCTGGGCTCTGGACTCAAAGTGCCCTTTGTTACAGGTATGACTTATGTGGATGATAACTGAAGCCTTAACACAGATCAAATTTAAGTTAAATATAATTCAGTAATGCAGTGTTTTATGTTGTTTTGAAAGACAAGACAAACATGTTTTGCTAGTTAAATAATTCTAATTTGAAACTATTAGTACTGAATATTGTTAGTCAGGACACTAATTGGGTTTAGCACGATATGTATGTATGGAATTTTTTTTCAATATTTTTTTAGTTTTTAAGTAAACTTTCACAAAATATATGCAAACATGCATCCATTTATATTGAGTCAAAGATAACCTGCCCTTTCTAAAAGGTATAGTTCAGGTTTTTGAATGTGGTTATACAAGGTATTGACACATTACACTGGGTTACAAAAAAAAGGAAGTTGTCTGTCTTTTCAACTGAATTAAGACCATTTTGCACCGCTGAATCCAAAAATGACATCCATTTTTCTCAATCAGGTCAAGTTTTTATGCTAATTTGATTTTGAAAAATGCGATCTTCTGACTAAATTGATAAAATTTTGTGACATTATCAGTTGATTTTCGTTAATATTTCTCGTCCAAAAAAGGTTTTATTAGAAAAAAAATTGTTTTCTAACAGATTCCTGAACTATGGTGTATTCACTGCAGATGGAGCAGAATATGTCGGGTTTACTTTTGCAGGATCTTCTAGTCGAAGCCATTTCATTCACTTAAATATATATTTTTAAAAAATTAGTCATAAGTTGGCACATGCAAAATCTTCAGAATTTGTTTATTGCAAGAAATATAAAAGAATTTTGCATCATATGACGTGAAAATACCCGTACATGTAAACAAATATGTAGCTTTGTTCAGAATTCAGAAACCTGATTGAGCAAAATCAATGTGATTTTTGGATTCAGCACATCACAATGATCCTAAATCCGCCTTTTTTGCTAAGCTAAAGTATGCAGTTCAGTACTTTAATTAGCCACAACATTAAAATCACATGTTTTAATGGAATGCCTAATCAAAAACTTCTCATCTTCTTCCGCGTTATCCTCCACATGATGGTCACAAGGATTTTTTTTCACAAATTTGTTTTTGGTGCCCTGTGCTCATTCCCCTTTTTGCTATCTTCTTACTTCCCCCAGGCGCAGGTGAACGGGTCAGTGTGGCAGGACTCCGAGGGCATCTGGACAACCGTGCTGGACACTGATCTGGAGGGCAAAAGGGGTTTCCTTAGTCTGAAGGCAAGGCCATGGCCAGAGCTGAGTGTAGAGGCTCAGCTCCTTCACAACCTCCCTGCTCTCAGGGGTTTACCTGAGCACAGCAGACTGAGAGTGACCGGCAGGGCTGGAAAGCAACGATACCACACGGACGCCGTCCTTCAGATAGACGACTGTGCTGTCGGTGTCAGTGGAGCTGTGGTGTCATATTCTGGCCTGCAGGGGTCAGTGTTGTATCACAACAACTGCACACTGGTTCAGGTATTGATGTGACTTAATCATTTCTCCTCATTAATCATTTATCAGCTAAAGAATGCAAAGCTATCACCTCTTCATGTCTTTAGGCGTGGAGAAGTCCTGACAGGATTCAGGCTTCTGGGCTGTTGGTTGTATCCCCAACTTTTGCTGAATCTAAGGTTTCCGTGGCGATAGATGAAGCAGAGTTACAGACTATACTGGCTTTTAAGAAAACAAAGGTGTTGTATTTTTACAGAAATATTTGTCCTCGTATGACTGGGGGGAACTGTAGAATTCAATTTCTTTTGCTGTTGCTGTCTTTGCAGGATAAAAATGAAGCATCGCTGCATCTAAACCACACCGTGCCTGTATTGAAGAAGCTTGGTCTACCTACAAATGCCACAGTGACACTGAATTCTGGGAGTTCCAGCAATGGCTCTTTCTTTTACACGTTCAACAGCAGTGCAGGAAATCAAAGTGTAAGAGCAGTTCTAAGCAAAGTTTGGGAAAATGTCCTTCACGTTTGAGAACATAATGATGTATTTATAAAATATCCCACTCCCATTTCCCATTTAAAGTAATAAAACTGAGGCAAAAATATTCAGAAATACAGTAAAATATAATAATAAAAGACTGTTTGCTGCATGTTCTGCCACATGAGCCCTCCTTATAGATATTCTGAATGTTTTACAGATAATCCAAGAGATGATGGTGTCGAAGATGCACCAAACAGTCGGAATACAAACTCATTTCAGACACACAGTGAACTACCTGAAGAAACTGGGAGTTCCTGGAAACAATAGCATTCAGGTATGAGGCTCAGGGAGATCAAACCAGTCGGTTATGAGAATAAATGTCAGCTAATAACGGTGACTGTGTGTGCAGTTAGAGCTGGGTTCTCCTGATGGAAAGGCCTTCACCGTACAGTCTCAATGTGGAGACCAGCAAGCAGGACTCAGGCTGAAGATGAAATGTTTCCCCATGACCAAAGAGATAAGTGGAAGCATTTGGCACAGCTGGTCATGGCTGCAGCAGAGAGGATTACCCCTCTCCGTAGAGGTAGCAGAGGTTATGAGGTTGTCTTATTTTCTCCCTGTGGTTTTCAAACCTATTCAACTGTTTCTTATTTAGTCTGTTTTCTGTTTCTCCAGGGTTTCTCTTCCATCCAGGGAGCGTTTCCTCAGTTTCAGTCCAGGGCTGAGCTCATTGTGAACCGATACAAGCTGCTCTCCTCTGGATTCAATGTCAGTGTGGGTGATGGACGTCTGGCCCTGCAGCTCTCCTACTCTCCACTAGTTTCGAATCGCACAAGGGCACAATTCAGTTTGGGTACTGCACTGGTTGCTCAGTTCAAAGGTCAGATTGGATTACCAGTTGAACTCCCCATGTGTTTTTTTTTAAATCTCATTTGTATTTGTCAAAATGTGGCAATTATTACTGATTTATGGTGAAAGATGTGGGTCTGGATAAAATGGTCTGGACTGTGATCCACCAATAAGTGATCTCTGATATTAACTATAGTCAAATCAAGAATATATCGCAATCTATTGGAAAATGAGGATTAAATGGTCTCAATTACTAGTTACATGTCTCTAAAATAGAACGTGGTATAAAATGTGTTTAATATGTTCCCATTTAGAGGAAAATAGACAATAAAGCATGGTATTATGGTAAGGATTAATATCATACTATTGTGATTTCATGTAGCTCTATCTGCTTCACCAATAAGAATAAGTCTGATAAATGCAGGATGAAATTCTGACCAGCAGATGTCACCACTTTATTTTGTATTCCACCAAGACACAGTGACTCACTGGAGTTTGAGTTCCCTCAAATCAAATTGCAAATCTTATTGTCTAATGATGATGCGGGTGATTTTAATTGTTTTGGCTTTAAAGCTGCAGTGCGTAATTTAGGATTACTCAATGTATGAACTCACTTGACAATTATATGGTATATTTAACTGTTACTTTCTACTGTTTCGACTTTTAACCCAATAATCCTAACTACAGGTCCTCTGCGCAGCGTCTCTGTCGATGTTCACTGTCGAGATTGGAGAGTGCAAGCGGTGGGGGACGTAGGAGGCTGGAGGGCCCATGGAGGGTCAAAGGAGGCCAGAGTTACACTCAGACATACTGTGCAGGGTCAAAGCAGTCCTGCTCTACAGGTGATGATAGCATTTTGTTTAAAAAAAAAGTTCCACAAACTTTGCCTTTTGTGTGCTAAACCAACTCTGTGACTGTAGCTGGAAGCCTGGGGAAGACTGACTGAGTCACAGCTGAGGTGTTCCATGGTTGTGAACCCTGAACGCAGCTCATCGCTTGCACTCATCATCCAGGGACACCATCTGCCTCATAGGTACGCACGCACGCACGCACGCACGCACGCACGCACGCACGCACGCACGCACGCACACACACATACATATGTATATTGTTTACAACAATAAACCTTAAACCTCACCCTAATATAATCCTAATTCTACCCCAAATGCTAAAATCAAGGTCTTAACCCTTAAAAAGCCCTTAAGAGCTGTTAGGAGTTATGAAGAGATACATTCAAACACACTCATGCACACATAAAACGAGTATTGTACAAAAGAATAATGATAAATAATGCCTCCTGTCAGTTAAACACATACACACATACACACATGCACTTCAAGTGGTACATGCTCTTTTGTATAGCAAGGACCTGATGGTGAAGGTTGTCCAGAATATCCCAGAGATGATGGCATACCTGCCTTCTCAGCTCAACGTCCGCTCTCAGGTCGGTTATTTTTTTTTTATATATATTATAAATATTAGAAGAATATTATTATTCTTCTAAAAGTCATTTTTGAATGAACATAAACCAACATGGTCTGTGTGCAAAACCTGTGCATTAAGTGTTGTTTGGAATCTGTTAATGAAAAAACCCTGTTCCCTTCTTGTTTCATTATGATGACGGTGATGATTATACATTAAGATAAGTATACCATGTAAAAATCTTACTGGTATGTCACCATATCTTTCTCTCTGTCTCCAGCTGAACCAGTCTCAGTCCAGTGTGTCTGGTTTGTTGGAGGTGCTGTCAGGAAGGAGGCGGTTGTGGGCCCTGGGTGAACTGGCAGTTATTGAGAGTGGGTACAGGCAGGCACTGGAGCTCAAACACTCATACCCACAGGTATATTTTATCCACCACTCTGCCTTTATAATCCTTTAGACTTATTGACCACACTTTAGTAGATATTTTTGTCTTTACACACCCCTAAACATTGACATAAACCCACATAGTCAATGGTTCACTGATATAATTATGTTGTATTTTAGCTGAAGCCACTCCCCAGGTCTGTAGCTGTGAGGACAGTGTATGAAACCAGGAACTGGAGCTACCAAATTCAACATGGAGCTGTGTGGGGCAATCAGGAGTTTAGCCTGTCTGGTCTGTACTCTGCTCCTCCAGCCCTGGAGATGGGGAACAAGACGCTGAAGGGTAAACCACTGCAATACCGTGTCCATCCTACATGATGGTAATAAAATCACAGCTGATGAGTGAACAGTTCGACATCATGAACGGTTTGTTGAGGTCTCCGTTTCTTTCTCGATCTTAGTTCATATCAAATGCGTTCCTCGGTGGACCAGCCTGGAGGCCACGATGGAGCACTCTTTACAGGGCAGACTAGACAGTGTGTCACTGGGCTGGATGAGACATGGGCGACTGGAGCAGGTAAAACATTTTCACATTATCTTTCATGTCCATCGGATGTACATTACACCCCTTTAATCTACAAAAATACAAAAACATCACCTGATATGTGAAGACAATCCCACAGCTTTATTAAACGTACAGATGTATCTTCTGTCTGTGGTCATGAGTTGTGATGATTGTTCCTCTCAAGGTCAGAGCTCTCAACTCATGGAGTCAGTCAGAGAAGATCAATGAGACCAAACTTGTGCTGGAACAGCCCTTCTCCCTCACACCGAGTCAGCTGTTCCTTCACACAGTGTCCCGCAGCTCGCAATCGGAACAGCGCAGCAGCCACCAGGTACATACAGATATTCTTATTCTTATTTAATGTATCTCAAAATGTATGTGATCCTACTTATTCCTCTTTTTTTTCTTTAATTTAGCCCTTAACGAAATTTGATCCAATGAGCTTCAAGGGTTTTCTTTACAAAGGAGACCTGGCCAAGATGGGAACAGTCACAGTTCAAGTCACAAATACATAAATTAACTTGCTAATTTGACTTGCTCCAGCAAACTGGAGCTTTGAACTTGTTCAGGGTTACAAGGTGTTGAAGTTGAAGATCAGACTGTAAATTACTCCAAGTATCAGCTTCCCAAAACATAAACGCTTTCTTTCCCAAGTTTAGTTCCAACTCTATGAACAACAAATCAATCATTATGACTTCTATGTTTTCATTTTATAAAAGAGAGGACAATATGTCAGATAGACACCTGTGACAACTAATTCACTTTAGAAAAGAGTACATAGTGGCAGTAACGGACTACATGCAACAACAGTTGCCATGCATCATTTTGTTCATTTTAATGGTATTAAATATGAATTGATGTCTTTATTCAGATAACAAAATAGTTGAGTTCTCTGCTCTTTTCACAATGTGACAAAATACTACTTACACTATTATTTCATTCCTGAGGTGCACTCTGCATTAAAACAGTTTATATATTTGAAGAACAAACAAAGACAGAAGCTTGTTTCCCACTGTCAATACTCTCTCCCATTTTCTTTTTAAATAAAAATACTCACTATAGATACATAATGGGATCACGATCCAATAGCAAATTCTTAATTTTATAAGCTACATTCCCAGAAAACTGAATATAAATCAGTCAAACTTGGCCAAAAACATAAGAACCATAACCTCCTCGGCAGATGGAAACGTTCACAAAAAGCATTTTATTATTTAGAACATGTTTATTCTGTGAGACGGTTTTGTGCTTAGATCTAATGAGTTTGTATTTTTATTTTCGCATGCAGACACATCTGTCATGGAACAGTACCATCCCTGTCAATGTTTCCCTCAGCCTGAGCAAACAGTGGCAGACCAACTCCAGCAGGGGGCAGGCATGTGCTATGTTCTCAACACAACAGGTCGGTCAATCCTTTGCAATATCATCATGGGCATTGATACTGGTTTTATTGCAGATAATGATGGGTGTGTGTGTGTGTAGATGGTGGCATCTTCTGTTAAAGGCTGCGTGTCACTGGGTCAGGAGGGAAACTCATATTCTCAAAATGCGGAGCTAAAATGGAACAACAGAAGTGTCAAACAAGGCATGAAATACCAGGTACTCCTTGTCCCACTGAGCTCACACACCAAATATAAACAAACTACTCAGTTCGTGTGACTGTCATTTTGTAGAAAGGACCTCGGGGAATCCACAGCCTCCAGGTTCATGTTGGGTTGGACAAAGTGTCTCCCGCGCCGTGTCCTTCACACACACTGCTGGCCAAAGTCCAAACCAACCTCAGGGATCGTATTGAACACACAGTGCTCCTGGGCCTCTGCCCCCCACAGCCCGTGAGTGCACAAACACTCTGTGTCTGCTTGTCCTTTCACGGACAGGTAACATGATGAAGAGGACTGCTGGGAGAACCCTAACCCCTCGCATTCAATAAACATGTCTGTGTCTGTGTCTGTGTCTGTGTCTGTGTCTGTGTCTGTGTCTGTGTGTGTGTGTGTGTGTGTGTCTCAGACTCTTTCATGGTCAGGATCCCACAGAGTGATCTCAGGAGACGAGCTGTTCTACACACAGTCTCGTCTATCAGTGACGGGACACCCTGACCAATGCAGCCTCACCCTTGCCGTTATCAATTCCTCCTCCTCCTCCTCTCAGGTCACCAACATGACTCTTTTCTCTGAGGTAAACAACCAGGAACACATGTCCAAATAGCTGCTGTACTCAAGCAGCCAATCAGCATCCACCGCCAACAAACAAGCTCTTTGATTGACTGCTCTCTCACCTCTCTCTGTGTGTCCAGCAGTCGCTCAGTACATGCGTAAAACATTTATAACTGTGTTTCTAAACTACATACAAATGAGTATTCATGCGTTATAAATGATGAATTCAATATTTATTCATGCTTAACTAATGCTAATAGTGTGTACTTGTTATCAAGTGTTACCCAAAAAGAATACAAGTTTTGTCAGTGTCTTTTTGGTAAGGCTACTGAGAAATCAGTGAGTTGAAATCCAAATGTTTGTACGTACATTACAGTCTTGGATCGGTAACTGGAGTGTGGAAGTGGGGGCCAGTGCCCTGTCCTGGCCCCGGGGTTCTGGTCTCCAGCTGCAGGCCAGACTAGACCGCACAGAGAAGATCTGGCTGAATGGGACAATAGAGGGGCGATGTCTCCACACCACAGCTGGTTATATGAATGGTAAACGTATGCAGTATGTTAATCCAAAAAAATCTCAACTGAACTCTATGATCCTAATGAACTCGTCTCATATCTAGGTCCAGGCCTTCATGAAGACCTCACGTTGATGACGTGTGTAGGAACAAATCACAGTTTGATGGTTGATGTCGAGAAAAGAGACAGCGGCGGTAAATCTGTGAGTGTGGGCCGTGTGTCTGTGGGAACAGTCGATCAGAGGCTGATGCTGAGAACAAGTGGCTGTTTGGAGAGTCTGACTTCAGCTGAGGTACAAGTATAACCACCACGTAAAAAACACTAGTATAAAGAGGAGCATCATCTTAGCGTCAATAGACATTTGAGAACAGACATTTTATTCAGTGTTTGTTGTTGTTTTCATAACAGGCACGGATTCATTATTTGAGCTCTCGACTGAGGAAGAAAGTGTCAGAAAGAATCAAGACATTACAGCATCTCCTCACTGAATTCAGACGGCAGGTAAACGCAACAAAATCAAAACAAATACTAACAGTATCTCAGTATAGGCAATTACACTACCGTTCAAAGTTTGGGGTCACTTAGAAATGTCCTTGTTTTTGAAGGAAAATCACTTTTTTTCAATTAATATAACATTAAATGAATTAGAAATACGTCCGTTTTTTTAATGGAATATGTACAAAGTTGTATAGAGGCCCATTTCCAGCAACCATCTCTCCAGTGTTCTAAAGGTACACTATTGGATGATTAGAAAACCCTTGTGCAATTATGTTAGCACAGCTGAAAACAGTTTTGTTCGTTCTTTGACGAAAGAAAAATCATTATTTCTAATCTTGTCAATGTATTGACTATATTTTCTATTCATTTTGCAACTCTTTTGATGAATAAAAGTGTGAGTTTTTTATTGAAAACACTCAACGAAATTCGAAGATCGGTAGTGTACAATTGTGATCACTGGTTCTCATCTCCACATTCTCCTCAGTCCAGAGACAGCAAGTTGCTCCAGGAGCTGAGCGCCGTGTGCCTCCATGTTTCCCAGCGAGCTGAGGCTCTGCTCGCTCAGAGAGACAGAGGTTTGTCGGCTGTGTGGCACAAGAGCCGCCTCAGTCGCACGCTGACTGACAGCTTGCCTCGCTTTCTGAGTCTCCTGCAGGACGCCTCGCTGCTTGGACAACAGGAGCTGAGGAGTGAGTACGGAGAGACGGTCAAAATGACACAGAAGCTGCAATGTATTAATGTTATATTTGGATGTGTCCAATCTGTAAATTTTATTTCCATGCCTTTCCTCAAAGGCAAAAATTTATTTATTAGTTACTTTTTATTTTCTTACACAATCCCAGAATGTTTGTGTTTCCAGGACCCTCTGACCTCCTCACTGCTTTGTGTCCTGTAACATCAGTGATATGAAAAACTAAACATGTTGCTGTTGCTCTCATATCCAGTTCAGTCTGATGTCTTGTCTTTGTTTCGTGCTCCGGCCTCAGGACCACTGGCCACTCTAGCAGCTGTGTACCACGACGTGAATGGCCATCGCCTGGAGACACTGTGGAGGGAGACTGTGTTGCTGTGGACTGACCGGCTGGTGGAGGTCTTAAATGGTCTGCTGGGAAAACCTCATCTGAGCCCGCTTGTCCAGGCCGGCGTCACCACATTTGGTGTTGCCCTGGATTTAGTAAGTAGTTTCAAAACAAGTTGTTTTTAGACAAATAGTGACATGTAAATTAACATAAATGGGTTTTAATAATTTGGTACCTATGAAATCTCAAATGGCACAGATGGTGCGAAACTGTGCCAAACGAGAGAACATCTAGACATCTGTTGACTAAAACCGCTGTCATTTTATTCTGCTTCACTTCAGGAGCATCAGACACAGCTCATGTCCACATGTTGTTACATGACCTCCATGTGTTTTTAAGCTCCTACTGCATATTTTAAAGGTGATATTTGCTTTAAAATGCAATATTTTTTTAGGCGAGAGAAAAAAATCCTTAATTTATGCTGTGTTCCATATGCATTTACTCTGACACAGTGGCATCTACAGTGAAACTAACAGTCTCACAAGTGTTATCTTTGTTTTGATACCAAGATAGTCCACATATTGCCTGTAACTACAGAGATTTACTCTTTTTAGTTTGGTCATGTCATTTTCGAGTAGGGACT